>NW_009260670.1:901870-1006044 GCF_000687185.1 Egretta garzetta
GGAGGAGGGGGGGAGGGGCTCCGGGCGCCCCGGCAGAGATGCCCCCGCCGCCCCGGGAGAGACCCCGCGGGGGCCGGTGCTTCCCTGCAGCCCCTGGGAGGGCCCTGGGCTGGAGGAGGGGAAGTTCTGCTATGGGCTGACCCCAGGCCCCATTCCCTCTCCCCCTGTGCTGCTTGAGTGGGGGAAAGTAGAGGAGTTGGGAGTGGAGTGAAGCTGAGTCTGGGAAAAGAAGAGGAAGGGAGGTGTTTTATTTCTTTTGATTTTGATACTCACTACTCAATCATATTTTAACTGGCAAACTGAATTAATTTTCCCCAAGTCAAGACTATTTGCCCATCATGGTAGTTGGTAACTGTCTCTGTCTTTTTCTTGACCCATGAGCTTTTTTATCTTATTTTCTCCCCTGAGGAGTTGAGGAGGGGGAGTGAGAGAGAGGCTGGGTAGGGATCGGGCAGCAGGCCAAGGTCAGCCCACCACAGTGGAATACATTTGTAAACTTATGATGCACAGCAATAGCATATGAACTTTACCTTCTCTGACAAACGAATTCCTCCCCTGACATGTCTCAGGTTGAGATAAATACCCTCATCTTTGCAGACAGAATATCTCACAACTGGAAGCTGTTTGACAGCATCATCTTATCTGGCTCTACTCAAAACTGGGATCAATGAGCAGCAGTAGCCCACAATCCTTTTTGTGTCTCCCAAGCGTTGGCTTATCACGTCCTGCTACAAGGTATTAATTTTATGAGGGCATTGGATGTGAAATGGCAGGAATTGTTACAATATTTCCCTCTCCCAGTGGGTGTTTAGGACTATTATGCTGTCTATATGGCATCAATCACTAGTAGTCCTTGTATCTGTTGAGGTCAGCATAGGCCAGGTGGGCAGGCAGGAGCCTCTGGGCAGGCTGTGCCCTCCCCTCCCCAGTGGCCACAGTGACACTGCACCCCATCATGGTGAGCAAGGCCAAGGGCAAGGGCCAGGGCTCCCAAGATGGCTCCCGAGCACAGGAGGACACCCCTGCTGAGGCATCTCCTGGCTCCCTCTCACCTGGCTCCACCCCAGGAGCTGCAGCCCTGGTCCTGCTGCAGTGCCTGGCCACCACAGACTGGGCAGAGCAGGGTGGGAGCATGGGGCCCATCAGTTCACTGAGGACACTGACAGTAACATGGTAAATGTGATTTTTGCCATCACTAGCAGAAGCCCCCAGCCCTGGGGTGCCCTAGGGTGCCCTGGGGTGCAGGGTCTGGGGCCTTCACGGCCTGACCCTGGTCTGGGTGGCATTCGCCACCCTGTCTTTCTGGGCTTGAGTGACTCTCACCTCCCTGGGGTGAGCTGAGGCTGTGCGGTACCATCTGTGGTAACAGTGTGAGTGGCTGTTATCTTTACTGAGTGACAAACTCCAGCCTTGGGTGTCCCAAGGACTGGGGGTTACCAGTGAGTGCCAGACACACTGCCCTGCCTGCCCAGAGAAGGATATAGGGTGCCATAAGGACACCTATAAACCTAGCTCCTTGTGTACACCAGAGATGAGGCAGAATAAGCCCTCACCAGGAACACCACATTTCTCCCATAAAGACTCCAGGATACTTATGACTCTTCAAAATTTCCTCCCCACTTGTTGAGTAAGAATAAAACCGTCAACTTTAGGACCCAGAGGAGCACTGGAAGAGTGTATTTAATGCCAAACAAGAAGAGCTGAGACTAGCATGCTTTTGTATAACACCTATCAGATATTATGCATTTCTGTATTTGATTATACAGCTTGAGCTATTAGATTGTTAAAGCATTCATTGGACTCACAAGTTCTTCACTCTATATATGGTATGTTCCCTTTTGTGCATCACAAGAGTTTGAGTCTAACACCCTCCCTGGGCCCATCATCCACCTGAAGTGTACTGCTAGATACAGTCAGATGCTTGAAAGGAAAGAACCCTAAAAATTTGAAGTCCCTTCCTCATATACATGAGCACACTTTCTCCTGATCCTCACCTGTCTAACATGTTCTTATTTTTAGCATGACCAGGTCATACCTACTTTCCTGGACAACTCAAAAGTGAGGCTTGATCACCAAGCTACAAATCTCAGCTCTTGTATATTCATTGTGGTAGTCAGGTTAACAGAAAGCAAAAGGATGACAAGAATGATATTTTCACAGATTAACCTCAGTACCTGATAGGAGACAATAAATAAAACAAGCAGTACAACTAGCTGAACATTTTAGACACACTATAGGATCATAGATGGAGTGAGCAGCTAGTGAATGAGCAAGAACAAGAGTCGAGGATGTATTCTGGACTAAGTGGAGGGAGAGGTAGAGGGAGAGAGCATGATGTAGGGCAGTCTGAAGACAGGACAGTAAAGCAAATGAATACACTCCCTGCTTGTGCTCATCACTCATTGTTTGGAGGATCTGAGAGAGTGCATCTGGCAAGAGACCACCTGCATCCTTGGATCATACGTACTCACCTTTGAGTTTCCTGGACCTCTCAAGCAGAGATTTAAACTAAACATCAATACCCTGATGGACATCTGCAGCCTGCTCTGAGGCAGATTTGTCTCCAAATATGTCAAATATCAACTCTAATAGCTCTCATGTTGTTCACCAGTAATAGAGGGCAGCTGGCTTTTCAGCATACCGCTAGTCTGTCAGTCTACCACAGATGTCAGTGGATCTTGAATTATGAAAGCATTTGGCTTATTCTCTAGGGGAATGAGGGTTCTCCATAAAGCAACAGAGGTTACCAACAGCTCCAAACCAGACCATGACTGCATATCTGCATTTTACTGAGAAGAATTTCCGACTGTAGTATATCTATGATCTATGTCTTTTTCCTGGACAGTGGCATGTAATCAAGGATCCCAGGACTTGTTTTCTCCCTTTTCTTCAATTCTTTTCCTTCCATTCTTTTGCCCCAATCCATCCCAGAAGAACTCATTACTTCTCTGGTAGAAGCAAAAAAAAAAATGTGTGTAAAGTCCCTCTGTATTTTCTAATCCAAAATATTAAATCACATCTATCCCTGAATAGATGTGTTTGAGCCAGTTCCATGGTCATTTAGCCTACTGTCAAAACTAGCAGGACACTAGCTGGCATCAGTCTGAACACCCTGCTCTGACTGCTGTGCAGTTCTCACATTACAAGCCACTTGGCTTTTGAGTTCTTGCTTAATCATAGAGAAAATGCAGATATTTTAATAGTGTATCTGCCTGTGCACACTGGGTACACATTCTTTATCCTGCAGTAATTCAGATTACTGATGTATGCAATAGGCAAAAGTCATAACTGCGCCCTGAGTTTTGGCAAGAAAAAAATCTGCTGACATTTTTGAGCAGGTACAATGGTATTCTTAAGTGCTAGATGAGCATGGTTTTGGTTTGGTTTTTTCCCCCTAAAGAGAAAAATGTTGCTTGCAGTCTGTGGGTATCATCTCTCAATTTATAGCAACTCCTCAGAAAACACTGTAATGCACATGCTAGGACAATGAAATAGTTCAGGGGAAAACTTTTGGGGTGTTCATGCATTAATGTAGATATTTTACCTCTTCATGAAGTCATCTGGAGCTGGGAGGTTAAAATCCAGAATAAGTAAGAGACTGTACATATATATTTCCGGTATTTGTGTGTAATGTATAAAACTTCATTGCTGTTATGGTCAGAAAAAAAACTGTGCGTAATACTTTTTGTTCTGTTTATATAGTCTCTTCTGTCTGGAGTTTCTGCTGAAAGGAGTGGAACTGACTGGCCTGACAGAGTAACAATTTGGGTTTAACACGAACATGGCCTTTTTTTTTCTGGAAACCTTGTGTTTTGCAAGGCTGTGTCACAATGTGTACAAAGGAAAAAGGAATTGTACCTTCTTTCACATCTCCATCTTTTTCTTGAAGATAAAACTATTCTAAGGTTTTTGAGCTGCCAAGTTTTTTTTAGTGAAAATCTGTCATGCTGAAGACTCTTAAAGCCAGACTTTAAAGGATCAAGCTATGGAAGGATACCACATTGCTTTCTCTTACTAACAGTGCTATAGTAAAACTCAGTATCAGTGCCTCAGGGTAGCAGAAGTGTAATGCCTGAGGCATTCATATATCATGTTAAGTACACATTGCCATGGGCCTTATGATTCTACTCAGAAAGAATTGCTTTTATTTGTAATCATCTATACTGCCCTTCAAGAAGTTTGCAAGGAAATCAGCTTGTAGACAAATCTGTTAACAGCAGTGATGTAAAACTTTAAAACTTTTTCTAGTAACATGCACTCTTTCACAGTGAATATTAATACATTGGCAGATATTTTAGTATTTTTATACTAAAAGAGTCTTTGGAAATGTTTGTACTAAAAAGATATATATTAGGAAAAAATACCCTAGAAATGTGTGTGTCATCTTTATTATATTATCTGACAGTAAATGAAGATACTTCTTCGCTTTGTGATATCAATCTTTTCAATGCCAATTTGCAATTACATAATTAATTGCATACAAGCAACTTTATGAAGGTGTTAATGATGCACAGCAGACCCAGTAAGCTACTCCCATATGGCAGGAAACAGTTCTAATAACTTCTTCATACACATATTTGCTCCCTATGAATAATCATTTCAGATGCTTTCTACAGGGAAAGGGGGAGCAGATGCATGTTGGTATGAAAACAGTGCTTCCACCACCACTCACAATGCCTCATGATTATGATACAAAATCATAACTTTGTGTCTTGGGCTTTATGCCTAAGTTCTGCTGTATCCATCCTGGTGCCACATAAACAGTCATATGCCTAAACATCATCATTCTGCCTTCAGAAAAAGGATTAAAATCTCCTGTGACATTCAGAAAAACTGCACTGAGCAACCTGCCTAGCTTGAACAATTTTCAGAGATCAGCACTGATTCGGGTCTGAGCTTACTGAACACACCATGTAATATGCCTTTCTGCCTACAGAAATGGAATTATATGCTTATCAATTAGCTTCAATCCTATTTCCTTAACTTAGACAAAATAAATCATTTCACTGATAGAAATTTTTGTAATCTATGACAGTGAGGTTCAAAGGTTTCTCTTATAGTTTTGCTTTTCTTTTCCCTTGAGGTATAAATGAAGCTGAACAGGAAGCATTCTGGTACTATGTACACAGACTTTGTTATAGTAACTTGAGTATATTACGCATTTATATAGAATCTGATTGTTGCTAAAAATAACAGGCTCTGACTTTTATCTACAAAGAGGAAAGCCTGCATATAAAGTGATCATTGTAGAATAAGGCTCCTGGAAGTGGAAAAGTCAGGAAATACAAATTAGGAACTACTGAATTAGAATTGCATTATATCATAAGTGTTTAAAACCTGTAACTGAACTCCCCAAATCTGGTATCATGTAATGAGATCATTCCTCCATTTAAAAAATGTAGACTTATCATGTAGATAAGGAATAAAGAACAATGTTCTTTGGAATAAGTGGTACGTCCAAACACCGGCATCCAAAAGAAAAGGAACGCCTTTCTCACGCAGAGACCAACTTGCTAGGATACTCACCTGAGGCTCAGTAAACCCCATTCCACAGCTGTGCAGGTCAGATGATGGAAAACCATGATCAAAGGACATAGCATGCGATAGTTTGAATTATCACTGTTTCAAAGTGTATGTCATTTTAGTCTTTTGATTATATGCTGCTTTGCAAGGGGGGAATTCAGCAGTGTTATTCCCTACTTACACCTCACTTCTTTCCAGTCTCTTTTTTACCTGTATGCCTCTATCTGAGGGCTTCAAAATCCTATCTAGCATCTAAAAAAGGGCTTTGGATGTCAAGAAAAAGAAAGAGAGAATATAGCAAATTGGTGTGAGGAAGTATACCAAGGAGGGTGTTACTGTAGGCTTGACTGTTCTTGTACTTTTCTGCTTGATATCTGATCCTGATCACTGTCAGATAGCAGTCAATAAATGAGATGGACCTTTGGTCTGCCCCAGAACAATTTTGCTTTTGGTCCTATATTAAATTTCTGAATATCAGAGTCACATCTAGATTCATATGTAACTTGCTATTTAGCACAAAACAAGTAGTGAAAGTTGGATTAATTTCCTTGAAATCTGCAATTTGCTAAAAATGAATATGAAGCAGTGACCTGTAGATCAGAATCACAGAATCATGAGGGTTGGAAGGGATCTCTGGCAACCACCTAATCAAACTCCCTTGATCAAAGCAGTGTCAGCTAAAGCACGCTGTCCAAGACCATGACCAGTCATTTTTTAATATCTCCAAGAGCGGAGACTCTACATCCTTTCTGGGTGACCTGTTTCAGTGTTTGACCACCCTCACAGTAATTTTCTATGTTTGTGTTTAAATGGAGTTTCCTGTATTTCAGGGTTTTTTTTTTCCCATTGACTGTTCTCTTGCCACAGGACATCACTGAGGAAAGACTGGCTCTGTCTTCTTTACTGGCTCTAATCAGGAGTTGGTTGAGGGAGGTGATTGTCCCACTCTACACTGCGCTAGTGTGGCCCCGTCTCGAGTACTGTGTGCAGTTTTGGGCACCTCACTATAAGAAGGACATCAAACTATTAGAGTGTGTCCAGGGGGTGACTAAGAAGGTGAAAGGTCTCAAGGGAAAGACTTACAAGGTCACTTGGTTTTTCCATCTTAGAAAAGAGAAGGCTGAGGGGTGACCCCATCACAGTCTACAACTTCCTCAACCTCTTGTTGGTTGAGGTGCTGATCTTGATTCTCTCTGGTGACCAGTGATAGGACATGAGGAAATGGAATGAAGCTGCATCAGGGGAAGTTAAGATTGGCTGTTAGGAAAAGGTTCTTCACTGAGAGGGTGATTGATCACTGGAACAGGTTCCCCAGGGAAGTGGTCACAGCACCAAGCCTGTCAGAGTTCAAGGAGTGTCTGGACGATGCTCTTAGTCATATGGATTAGTTTTAGGTAGTCCTGCAAGATATTCTATGTTATGATTTATACACAGTGACAGTATACTCCCCAGAGCCTTCTCTTCTCAGGATGAAAGAGTCCCAGTTTTCTCAGTTTCTTCTCATACAAAAGATGGTCTAGTCTCTTAATCATCTTAGTAGCCCTGCACTGGGCTTACTCCAGTACGTCCATGTATTTTTTGTACTGGGGAGCCCAGAACTGAACCCAGCACTACAGATGTGTCTCACTAGGGCCAAGCAGAGGGGAAGGATCACATTCCTTGACCTGCTGGCAATGGTCTTCCTAATACAAGCCAGGATGCTGTTTGCCTTCTTTGCCACAATACCTCATTGTTGCCTTGTGTTCAGCTTTTCCACCAGGACCCCCATATCCCTTTCTGCCAAGCTGCTTTCCAGCTGGCCATCCCCCAGAATGTTTCGGTACCCAGGGTTATTTTTCTTCAGGTGCAGGACTTGGCATTTCCCTTTGCTGAAACTGATGAAGTTCCAGTCAGCCCATTTCTCCAGCCTGTTGAAGTCCCTCTGAATGATAGCACATCTGTACGGTGTATCACCCACTCCTCCCAGGTTTGTATCATTTTCTGAGGGTGCATTCTGCCCCATTTTCCAGGTCGGTACTGAAGGTGTTGAACAGTATTGGCCCTGGTATAGATCCTTGGCGTATGCACTAGTGACTGGACTGTACCTCCAGCTGTCCTCCAGTTGTGCACTGATCACAAATATGTGAACGTGGCAGTTCAGTCAGTTTTCAGCCCACCCCTGTGTCCATTTATCTAGTTCATATCTTATCAGTTTGTCTGTGAAGAGTTAATGGGAAACAACATTAAAAACCTTGTGAAATTAAAGACAAACGACATCCACTGCCCTCCCCCTTTCCACCAAGCTAGTCATTTCATTGTAGGAGGCTACCAAGATGTTTAAGCATGATTTTCCCTTTGTAAATACATGGTGACCAATCCTCATCATCTCCCTGTTCTTGACATATTTGGAAATGGCTTTGAAGAGGATTTGCTCCATCACCTTCCCAGGGATCAAGGTCAGGCTGGCTAGCTTGTAGTTTCCTAAATCTAAATATTTGGACAAAACTCCATAAATAGAAGCTGCTGAGCTTTGAACTTTGGCCCTAAATATGAACTATATATACCTACATCTCTGAAATTATAAAGGCTTTGTATTGTTTCTTATAGAATTCATGTCTCAGAGGTCTTAAATTCTTATGGTTGGAAACAAAATATTCAGGCACTGCCTGCTCTGCCAGAGAAGACAGTCATGAAAAGAAGATAGATGAAAATAATATTTGAGAAACAAGACACAAAGTATATGAACTAGATATGGTAAATTATCCTTGTGAGTCTAAAAATAGTGCAAAAGCAACAATTTCTCATTGTTTAGAGTTGTTAAATGCTGACATTGTCTCAGGACAAAAAAGGCTTAATTTTAGTCTCATTTGCATTTTGACAGAAAGAATGGCACAGAGCTCTGTGGCTATACAACTGCAGTTTGGTCTGCAGAAACAAACTGTGACACCTCTACAGACACAAGCAGAAGCCTGAGTGAGAATCTACTATGGACTAAAATGTACCTAAATAAATTGAAGCATGTAGTTAAGCTGACTGTTGCTCTATTGGGCTGCAGCCTGATTCAATATTATAGATTAATTTAGCATTGTTGGTATTTACCAAAGTTCTTATCTTGTCTTATCTGTGAGGGTTAAACTTGAAGAGATTAGAGGTTCATTTCCAAAATCAAAGCTTTTCACTGTCATACTTGTGGGAGACTGAATAGCCAGCTAACTGGAGACTGAATAGCCAGCTGTCTCAAAGCTTGCTCCTTTGTGTGGCGATGTGCGAAGATCAGCATTGCCGCAGGCAAGGTGGCTTGCAGGCTTGCTGAAGCAGGGGACACCCAGGCAGGGCTGCCTGCCCACCAAGGCTTGCAGTTTGCTGCCACTTAAAGCATGGGAGCAGAACCCTGCCCTTGCCCAGCAACAAGAAAGCGTGCAAACGGAGCCTGCCAAAAGTAAAGCGCACGAAATGTGTGTGCATGTGCTGGGCTGTGCTCTATAAAAAATGCTGCAGGCTCAGACTGTGAGGGGACCTCGTGGAAGACCATCAAAGACGCCGGAGGAAGATCACCAGCCTCATGAAGAGACCACCAAAGATTCCGTGTGCCATCACCGAAGACCCCAGAAGCACAGACCCCCGGGTGGCTGCGGATCCATGGTGGTGACTGTCTGCTCTCTTCTATCCGGACCTCTCGCTCGACTTCTTATCTTTCCTTCCTTCTTTCCTTTCCTGTTGCTGCTTTCTCTCTTTCCCCCCAACAATTAATAAATGGGTGGACTTACGACATCTGACCTCGTTTGTGCCTTAATCTCGCTCGAAGGGATCAAACCTGAAACGAGAGGTTGGTCCAGCTGACTCGTCTGAGGTCGGCTAGAAAGCAAGAGGGCCTTCCTCTCGTCCAAACAAAATTGGATCCTAACAACACTTTACTGCACAATAGAAAGTTAGTCTTCTGATACAGTTAGGATATTTTTTTCCTCTAGAACAAAGAAGTCATCATTTAATGACTTTTCTTCCAGAAGGAGTGGAACTGCCCAATGTCTGGCTTGCTAGCTATTGGAGTTTCTGTATCTGAGGTGGTCATTTCCATACAATCAATGTTTATTATCTAGGTGGAGTCTCTGGTGTTTAATGGTGAAGCTCAACAACAGAAGCTGCTTTAAATCTAGACTGCCATTGGGGTTTGCACTCTCATGTCATACCATCTCACATATTCCTTCTCTTTCCTGTTCCATCAAAAGCATGTATGTGACTTCATATTGACCATATTGGCCCTTAGAGAGATTCTTTAAAAAAAAGTGATATGTTTTAGCCAGATAATTTTGTGAATTGTTTCCCTGGCTAACCAAAAGACTACTAGGCCTGATTAAAAGGATAGTACAGAGAAGTGTGGCTGAAGAGGTGATGGACATTATTAGTGTTAGATCCCAATTTATATCAATTAAAGCCGAACCTTGGGATGTGCAGATTTACAGTGCAATTTTATTCACAGTCAGAATACTTATTAAAGTTTCTCACTCCTGAATATTTTCATAAAATACATTAGTACTTACTCATCTTTATATTCTGTGGTTTTTGAAACTGGATAATACGTTTAAGAACTACTATGGAAGAGATATATAGAAAGAGGGATTGCTTGACCATTGATGTCTAAACTAATTTTAATCTGTATGAATTAATCTATCCAAATGGATAATGTTTCAAAATGTATATATTGATATTTAAGCCTTTGTTCATATAAAACTAAAAGCACACAAGCACTCAACTTCTCTTAGACAGTTTAACATCAAAGTAGCCTTAGATGTGTTTAAATATGCATGGAGGAATGTCATCTACTTACTTGTTCTGCAAGTAGATATATTATGAAGGAACATTGTATTAGATACCCTTTTTGAATTATATATGGGAAAATATATTTCAAAGTAGAAGGTAAATGATGGAAGATTTATACTACTAAATCTTTGTCTATTGTTTCCTTCTAATGCTCTCGAGCACATTGTGCAAACAAGGTCAATGCTCTGAAAGCGATGTCTTGATGTCTTAAATATGAAGATACTAAATTAACTTTTTAAATCACTAATTGTCCAAATAACTCGAATTGGAAAAATGACAATCTGACCTCACAGGTAGACAAAATAGAGGGGTTATCTCAAGAAAGGTTTTAATTTAACACTTAGAAAAATCATGTAATGAGAACAAATGATCAAGCTTGGGTGGAGGAAGGGTTGCTAATTTTTTTTTAATGCATATTGAGTCAGAATTTGCCAGTTTCAGCAAATTCTGGATACTCTTGTGTTTGCATAATAAAAAGTCTTCAGCATGGTAATCTTACAAGTTTATAATCAGCAAGTTGTTATTTAGTATGAGCATCATACGTTTATACTAAAAGAGCTATTTTGTGGGAAAGAGAGCACATTTCACTTAACTGCAATTTCCCTCTATCAACAAAACCCACAATTCAGCTTTGTGCAGGAATAACAAGTATGAAACAGTGGGATCTTTCAGTCTGTCAAATTGTTCTTAATTACAGAATGTTGTTAAAGGCAAACATATTATGCACAGCAGAATAAGCATAACAAAGGGACATTTATAGGCCAATCCAGCTGTCATTGAAATGAGCAGGAATTTTGCTGTTAACTTCAATATGAGTAGAATCAGCTTTTTTAATTTAACCATGAACATAAAATGACAAGTCTTTTGCAAGCCATCTCTCTCTGTCAGCTGAAATAATGTGATTCCATATTAAGGCACAGAAAGTTTCTAGAAATGTGCTTGAGATGAATGCATGCCTTTTAGTGAATTCACAAGTATATTCTAGACACTCTTTTCTGGCTGCCAGATGAGATTCTTCTCCAAATTTGTGGCTGCTAGTCCCCAAACTGGTCCTGTCATGAGGATGAAACCTCAGTCCATAGTCCTAGAACAACTAACAGTTCATGCTGATCGCTAAGTATACTAATCAGTGTGAAAATCCTGTTCTCAGAAAAGCAGTGTCCAGCACTTGCTCATTTACACAGAGATTTCACATGAACAGTAGATTTAGGAAAAAGAATAGTAAAAAACCCTAACCAAACAAACCAAAACCTATTGCAGCATTTGTATAATATTGCAGCAAAATCAAAGTTATTAATTTTTACCTGAAAATTTCATTCTGTTTTCAACTCTCAGCCAGTGATTTCTCTCACAAGTTGTTCATCCTCCTTCTGCAACTGTTCTGTAGGTTTCATTCTTTCCAGAGCTTCAGAGAACTACTCCTTGTTTTGGCCTCAATACTTACTTATCCTCATGTTTTATTGGCTGTATTATATAATGCGAGTGGAATATCGATAGTTACCTTTCAAGACATCATAACTGCCCTTGAACTTTCAAAATAGAAACTGAGACACACTTCCTCTCTTATTTACCTACTAAATTAATAAATGACTTCTTATGCTGACCTGCATCTTAGCGGAGGCTGCGAACAGAATACTCTTAAGCTTCTTTCAGAATAGATATCTCCAAGGGACCCTGAAATGCCAGTTATTCTTCCTTTGTTTATGATTTCTCTCATGAAACTAACTGAATTGTAGTCATGAATTTATGCCATAACACTTTACAAACCACACATACTTTAGAGGCCTTTCAGAATCCTGCAGTAATTATTCTCTTTTGTTCCTTTCTTCTCCAGTTGCTTGAATTACAATATAAATAGTGTAATGGTTTTGTAAAAAGTTGCAACATAGAAATTTAAAGCAGTATATATAACACCATTTCTGATAGTCTGCATTTCAGTGTATTTTGATTTCTATAGGAACTCCACATTGCATATTAATTGAACAAGTAACTCATTAAGTACATGTGGTACAAATTTTTCCTTCTTTGATATAATTTTGAAATAGAACTGAGTACAAATGGGGAAGTTTGATTATAGTCAGTTAATTAATAATGTCTTTAATTAGTAGAAAATAAATTTAAAAGGAATTATTTTACTAGTAGAATTTTGTTCAAATTGTACCTTGAGGAGATATCTTAAATCTGTCACCAAGATCATCATTATGTAAACAATCATTAATGTAAGCAACAAAATCTTCCTGGATAACTTGCTGCTTTGGATCATAATGAAATGAAAAGACAAACATTTTTCTTCATTTTACTGGAGAGTACAACTGTGTCTTTAACTCTTACATCAGGTCAAAAATAAAGATTTTAATGACAGAGAGTATGCCCCAAATAATTCTTCCTCTTATTTTGATGCACCTGTTTTTATATCAAGGGGGAGGTGTTACATTAGATGAAGTGTACTGAACTAGACCAGAATAAGTTCTTATGACTAGATACCAAATTTCCAAGTTTAATTATTAAAAACTCCTCCATTAAAATATGAAGTAGGACTTTCTTTATGGGTGCTGAGAAAACTAGTTGCATTTTACAACCTAGAGTGACATATATTTAAATTATTACCACTGTATTTCTTGTTAATTTTTGTTTGCTCAGTTTGCTTATCCAGAAGATGTTATTAAGACAAAACATATACATTTTTTTCCTCTTTAAAATGTTATTCCTCCTTTCAGAGTGCTAACATCCTTCATGACTTTAGAAGCCACTCTTCTTTATTTTTAATTTTGCAATTGTTTCTTCTGGCAATGGAGAAAAGGCACCTTTCTCCAGATGCTACTAGTCACTCCATGAATCCATCATGTGCGTTTCCAGAAGCATATGACATAAGCCTGTGCTCATTTCATGTTCTCAGTACTGGCCAGAACCAAGAGAAGGAATAAAATTACTACATGAGATATTGCTACCTAGTCTTCAACTCTCTAGACACTTACATACCTGTCTACCACATTTTGGTCACTACAAAACCCTGAACCAAATGGTGACATTCTACGAAGTTATCTTGGCCATAAGAGGACCCACTCTTAGTAAAAATACTGTGAACCTACCTCTGAAAGTATCGAATGAGCTTCTGTAAGAAGGAAGACAGAAATAATAGAATAATGGTTAAATGCCAAGAGTAGAACGAGATGATTGTGACCATTGGGAACATTACATGAACACCAGCCAGTGAACAAACAAATAGACAAATGACAGAGGCAGAAATGTGCCTGCAGGTACTTCATTGAACTTCCTTGGGAAAGGCATTTCAGAAAGGCTTGGAAAAAAATAAGGAGGATTATGTCCTCTCACAATGTTACTTTGTGTGTGTGTGTGTGTCCATGCATGCGTGTGAAATAATACTTCATTTCAGATTTTGAACACAAAGCTAGAATTTCAATCTAAACAGCATTTTTTTTAGTATGTCATGTTATCTCCAATTAGTCATTCAGGTATAATCATTTCAGTTTCAAGAAAGATCAAAACACTGCTGTCCCAAGATTTATTGGGGTTTAACAGAACATGCTTGACTTCTGTTTCATTAATGCTGTAATCAACCAAATGAGTCCTCTACTGACCAGCAGTTCCTTGGGTGAAATGCTCAGTCTGCCTTTGAAGGATTTGGGCTCTTGAGACTCCTTTATTGCTCATCCCTTCTTGTTGAATTTTAGGTGAATTCAAAGATCATAATTGTTTGCATAGCTGGGTAATTATGCTGCTTCGACTATCTAATTACTTATATAAAAAATTCAGATTAAAGCTTTTAAGTATGAGTATGGGGATGATCTCATGGCTCAATCTTTCTAAAAGGTATATTAAGAGGAAGATGACCATCATCTGGTTTGAACAGTAACCAGGTAATTACAAACGGACTTCTGAAACAAAGGAGCCAGCCTGAAAAAGTAACATAAAAGACACAAAGAAATTGGAAACAGTGAGACCTGGGAGTGGAAACAGCAGCAGTCAGCCCCTGGTTTGACACGGCTGGCAGTCACCCTACAGGCATTAAAATCTCTGCCTAGGCCTGATGGTGTAGCCTCCCCATGGGGCACTGGGAGCAGCCTGAACCCAGCCAGGGCAGTGAGGGCAGGACATGGTGAGCAGGGGCCCACATCTTGTCTTGTGTGTGGGAACTTATGGAGTGCTCTCTTGCTCGTGAGCAGGTGGTAGGAAGCAGTGGGGGAGCACACCAAACTGGAGCACCCATGTCTCTCATGGGAAGGTTGTGCACTCAGGGAACTTGCACCATCCTCCAGAAAAAAGTGCTGGTAGCCCAAATGTAACTGCATGAATATGTGTGGAATTAGAACTGTTTGGCATTAGATATAGAAATATGCTTAGAAATTTGTAGCTGTATTAACGTTTTGTAAGTGGCTAACTAACACTGTTTATCTATTGAATTATTGATCCTCATCCTGAATGTATAGCTCAGTGATTGCCAGTTAATTATGTGTTGTTAATAAATCAACAAACCACTTCTGTCCTGATTTGGTTTAAACTATGTGAACTGAGCAGGTTTTTTTCTGAGATAATGACAAGCTGTTACATTCTAAGCACAAAATGTGAACATTACAGCCAACTCCTAGGTATTCTATTGCACATTCTGACAGATAAAGCAACACCTATTTCATGAATTTGTTTTTTATATGTGCAATTTTTCATAAGTTTTCCTCAATAGGCATTCAATAACCAAAACAGAGATCTATGGTACTAAACCTGAAATCTAAACCTGCAGTCCCAAGGGCTATAGTCTACCCCTGAGCTAACCTCAGTGCAACTCTCTGCATTGAGAGAAAGAAATACTATTAGTCAAGTGAAGCATTACCAGGAGATAGAGATATTGATATGAAATCTAAGTAAATATCATCATTAAGAATCTTCAAACCCTAAAGGAAAAAATAAAGAAATCCAGGACATTTAAATGTTTCTCCAATTGTGAGCCCTCCAGCTACAACCAAAACAATAAATTCTCCTTTATGCACATTTCCTATTGAAATTTTAGTAGCACAAGATTTTGAGGAACAATTAGAACTGGTGCCTCACTTCCCTTCTTCATGACCCTATCCATCAGCAGCTTTTTTTTTTTTTTAACACTCCTTTGAGAAAGAATGGAACAGAGTTACCAAAGGGGAAAGATTACCACATTGGAATACTCAGTTCAGCCTTTCCAGCTTCACTTCAGTTAGTAAATGGTTAATTATAATTTAATCTCCTTTCAATAAAACTCATAACTCTTTCATTAGAATACATTATTAGTGTTAAGAGGTTACAGGTTTGTTTTCAGTAGAAGACTGTAGAATTACAGAGCATCTGACAATCCAGTACAAATGTGTTGTATTTCTAATTTTGCTATGTATGTAACCTGGTATGAGAAACAAGAAATTGGGAAGGAAAACCTTTAGGAACCTGTACAGAGCCTGGCAGAGACATGTTCTGATGCAACAGCAGGCGACTTTGAGATGGATCCTCCTCATTCTGCCGTGAACTCTTTGACTCACCTCGGACAGTGACTTACTTCGTGTTTTTTTTCAAATGAGCATAATAAAATTTCCATGCCTTACATGAAAGTTGAAGTAACAAATAGTGAAGTTTTAAAGTTGTTCAAAATAAAGGAAGTTGCTGTATGCAATAAGAACAGGCTTGTTTACTTACTGTCTATAAAAATTTTGCAGAAATCTGATTCAGTGTTTCAAGGCCTTTTTTTCTGCTTGGTAACAAAACCATATTTCACTCTCTTCAGTTCTTTCTGAACCTAAATGAAATTAGATAATTAGACTTAAACCAAATATCCACCAGTACAGTAAATTTTCTCAGTACCTTCCAATTCCAGTTTGTCACATTCGGTTAGATTTTTCCTTAACAAAATACTTTTACAGGTATAAATATTGATTTAACACAAAGTGAAGTGTGGCAACTAAATTTTCAGTTTTGCTATAGTACTATGGATAAAAAAATGGAATGTGATGAAGATAATCAGTATCTTGATGTACATCATGTTTAAGTCAATCACACCTTGCTGGAAAGACATCTAAACTTTAAAGCATGATTGAGGTCAGCAATTTCATTTTCTGAACAAAGTAGCTGTCAGGGAAAAAAAAAAAAGAAAATGGTTCAGTCAATAGCAGACAAGTAAATATTTTTCTTCTATTCTGGAGTAGAAGGTTCAGGTAGTAATTGGGATATACCTTGTACTTGCTACTAATAATATTATAGAATATTAAAAATCTATATAGGTAACTGATTTGTCTGCAGGATTTCTTCTCAAAAGTGTGTTTTCTGCTGATTTAAGTGCAAAATCATGAAACTGCATTCTACAGCAGATTCTGTTTTTTCTAGCACAGCTCATCCAAGTTCTTCACTATGACATTTCCAATATCAAACTGTGACAAACAATAATATGACTGAGAGTGCTCAAGTGATAGGTAGGAAAAGTAATTGGGCTCAGTCTAAGGAAGTTGTACCAGTAAAAGGTAAAATAGGATAGGCAGACGGAACTGATTTGTTTAAAACAATGAGATATAATTACCATAATTACTGATCTCCTTTGGAGGTTAACAAAAAAACCCCCATGGTTTCTGTTTCATGAAACTAAATGTTCCCTTGTTCTCCAATTCAACAAAGTGCTGAGCTTGTAAAATCACCTCTCTGTGGACATCCTTCCATCATTAAGCATGCATTTAGCCTTACAAGGGTTAAGCCACACTAAAATGAAGAGGGTTTTGCTGTGTAATAACAAGTTTTACTATAACATTGCATAAAAGACTCTGAAAAGAACTAAACCATGTATTCATTTAAAATCAAATGATATCTTAGCTAAATAAGAAAAATATGGCAATGGCTGATGATAAATGAATTCTTTCTGAAAGTAAACCAGAAAGGTCTTTAGGGTCTACACTCTCATTCTGCAAAGCAATATACAAAGTTCTAGAACTGTATAAATACAAGCATAAGAGTAACACATTTTGCTACAAATGGGTTTTCAACTCATAGAAATAGTAGAATTAATTGACTGTTTGAAAAAAATAAAGTTCATAAAGACAATTTACTGTACTGAAAAGCTGATGCGTTATTACTTATAACAAATTTAGTTGGTTGCATCCTTTGGTATTCTGTGTACTTTCTAGCTTGATATATTTTTGCTTTCCAAAGGTAATCCTTTTGTTTGCTGTCTTCAGTAAATAATAATATATAAGTTACGTGAGTTATTAACATGCCTGTTTTGGCATTTTAAATAGAAACCTAAAAATAATAAGTTAAAAACCTAAAACTTTAAAAAATATTGTCACCATCTCAGATTGTTATCCCTTTAATTTGTTTAACTCTTTTTTTTCCTTCTTTTCTCTACATGTGTATTCAAGCAAAATATTGGTCACAAAATGGCAGAATTTCTCTTAAATATGCAGTATCTAATTTGTTTTCTGAGGCACTCTCATGGTTTCAAGACATTGGAAATCAGCTATATTTCATTGCACACCACATTTTATATTTTTCAGTTATGGAAACTACCCAAAGGCTTGAATTTCCCTCTAATAAAAAATGTATGACCATGTTTTTATAATTTGACGGGGAGTATCAATGGCTATTGAATCTTCTAACTGTCCACTGGCCAAATGTGATGCTCTCTCCTATGTAATCTTAAAATATGTAGGAAGAAAAGCTACTTGATGGAGATATTCAAAGGGCCAGGTGAGCTGTAATTCTTCTGCTGTGTCATTTTGCTAGACTTTATCATCCCATTAAAGTAACAAGCAACCAATATTTTTCATTGTTGTTATTGCAGTCTTGCAGCCAGATAAATGCATAGTGATTCTTATAAACATGTGTTGTCAATAATGCGATAAAACTAATATTGTTCAAAGGAACTCTGTTAACTTTTACAGTTAGCTATACTTGCTGGCAGAACCTGACCCTCTAGTTATACGTTCCATGACCCAGAAGAGATTATAATGACTACTCCTTCAGAGAGTTTCCTACCAATATTGGTTACAATATTTTTTCTTATTGTGTATTGTGTTCTCTGTTTATTTTGCCACTGTAGTGGAAGAATCATCACATGAGTCAGTGTACTGAGAGAAATAAGTCATTTGTCAGAATTACAGTGGTTTGATGGCTGGAGTGAGGATAGAAATATCTGAGAATTGCAGGCATTGAAACAACAGAAATCACAGTTCTGTAGTGAACCAATTACTGTAAAGACTCTTGAGGTCTGAGACCTGAGCTGAGAAAGCACACACTGAAGGAATATTTAGAATATTCAGTACAAATATCAGTTTCCTTAGGTGCACAAAAACAGTTTTCTGAATTTAATCTGATAGTTCAGATCTGTGTAGCAACAGTCATTTACTAGGACATATATAGACATAAAGCCAGCTTCTGCTCTCAGGTGTAAAAGGAGGCTTTTTAAAAGCTGAAATCCCACTGGCAGAGACTGCAATAGTGAGCTACAAGACAGCTGACGGCAAAAAAATTAGGAACTCTTATTGAAATCTTTTTGACCTCTGTAGAATTATGTCAAAACAATATAATTGGATGTTGGATTATGCAGCTGCATTTTACCACTCTCACAGAAGTGCATGGGGCTTTTGCCCCACTTTATACACAACAAACAAATCACACTTTGTCAGACTTACCGTATATACTCCTCCAGAAAGAGCCATTTACAGAAATATTGAGAGTGACCTCTTCTTTGTGTGGAGGTCCTGAATCACATAAACCAGATATTGCTGAAGTCTGAGAGCAGCGTAATTTCATTCTGCTCCCTACACTGTGAAATATAGAACCACTGGTGTCATGAAATCGAAGAAGTATAAAAATGAAAGTCCTTACTGATAGAAGCATGTGCAGTTTATATTAAATTAAGAAGGATGGAAACAGATCTGTGGCTTTTGAAGTACATGAAAAACTACAGCACCACCAAAGACACCAGCAGGTCAGGGGTGTAAATGGAAATAACTACTTTAGGGACAGGCTGTTCAGGACCCATATTGAAAACCTGTGTGTCGCATATTTTCACAAAATCAATTTATTTCCAGCAACTTGGGAGCTTTAGGGTTTATGAAATATAGTTATAGCCCAACTGTCAGCAAAGAACAAGTTTTCTAAAAGTAGAAAAGGTATTGAAGGCTGTGCCCCTTCAAGAAAAAAAAGGAGGAACAAACAAAATTCCAAACTATTTCCTTCCATAGGAGTCTAATGGCTGTTTTGTGATACTTACCTCCTGCAAGTAAATGGTTATATTTATATATGTATGTGTGTGTTTATATAAATGTGTGTATGTATGTGTGTATAGGTAGCGTACAAAGCACACAGATTTCTGTGGTGACACAAAAAAGTATTGATATGAATTAATAAAAGAGACTTCATTTCTTGCTAACAAGTCATGTTTTTTAGAGAAGAATCTGGCACATTTTATAACATTTTGCAGAAGCCTAGCTGAGCTAACAAATTTTGGTATTTACAATTTATTTCAAATTAAATATTTAGAAATCCAAATTTATTTGAAAACAAATTGAAATTTTAAAAAAGTTTAAATAAAATTGTTTTCAAGAAGGATATGTTAAATGTTATACAGTTGCAATCACCTGTAAATTAGGCAAAATATATTATGCAATATATATTTAAGTATAGACAGAACCCCTAAGAGTTCTGGGAGCAAATCTTTTTTTAGCCATTCTGTTCGGGAGTTTTGCTAACAAAGGTAACAAGAACAGTTTCATGATTTTGTTGACATGGTGCAAGGATACATTCACGATTACAACAAAGCAGTCTCATTATTTCCTAATACCTGCTATGATTCAAAAGACTGAATCAGGTAGGAAATATTGGCTATGCTTTGAATGGATTTTTTTCTACTAGACTGGCTAATCTCCCTGAGTAGCATTTTTAAAGTCACATGCCGAAATCAATGTAAAGTTTGTACTTTGAGACAAAAGTCACTGCCTGAACCACACAAATCATGAGAAGATATTGGGAGTATGCTCTGTGTTACTCTCCAAAATCCAGTTAGAATGCTGCCTGATACTTCACCACATCCATCTACTGTCTTGCAGTGTATTTTTTTTTTTAATAGGAGAAGATCAAGGGAGAGTCTTACAGCAGCCTGGTAGCACAAAAGTCTGTATAATCAGGACCTTTAGAAGGAAGAAGTTGCCAAACAACTCTGCTTTTGATGGTCTCTCAGGGCTGTCTGCAAAAAATGGAAATAGCTTTTAGCTGCAACATTTGGGGCACAGTACAGCATCTGAATTGAAGGTCTTAAAAATAGCTTGTAAAGCCCCCTTTCAGCCTGCCCCTTGTCTGCCTTGCTTGCTTCCTCTTAACTGTTCAAAGCACTCAGCAGTTAAAGGCAGAAGTCAATAAGTGCAGACTCAGAGGCTGTAGAAGTGTTCTCATTTAATGGCAGAGACTGGGGTGGATTTACTTACTCTGGAATGGTGCTTCACATCAGGCAAATCAGAGAATCTCATGATAATTTCATTCCAAACTAGGATATGTTTTATGGGCATTATACTTTTAAGGAAAACTGTTGCAGTAAACCCTGTTCTCTGCTGTTGATAGTATAGTGGATACTCCGTTTCTGCTGTTGTCCAAAATGGAACAGGAAAGCAAGCACAGGGCCAAGAAATGTCTTGAAGGAAAACTACACTTCTGCAAGTACCAAGAAAGAGGATATCAGGTTGTCCTGATATTCTGTATATTCTTATTCCTTTCTGAAACAGCCTTTGCTAACAGTTAATCTTACCTGAAGCACATGAAATATGTATTTCTATAGCTGCTGTGCTTGGGAAATCCAAGTAATATCTAATGAATATTTATATGTATACAACTACTTGCATACACACACATATGTATATATGCACATATGCTAATACTTTTTAAGCCTTTTCTACACATACATTTTTCTAAAAATTGACCTGAATATTTATTCATAAATATGATTAATTTAATCTTATCTACTATCGAAATAATGCAAATAGTATCCTCACCTGCAATAAATTACAAGGAAATTGACAGTTCACAGCAGTTGCGGGATAAAACAGATGACTAAGCTTACGTCATGAATATTTTCTCCCTGGAAGCATATTTTCAGAGAGGCAAGAGTATTTTCTACTTTTATTTGTTAAAATTAATTTGTTAAAATTTTGCTCTTCTCATAATGAAAACAGTATTCTTTGTCAAGAATCATTATTTCTAATATTTCACTGAAGAAACAACAATAGAATGCAAATGTTCATGAAGCACATTGATCTGCAGAAATCTTCAAAAATATTGAAAAAATCTTTTCTTATAAACTAGAGAGAAATATAAGAACTATACTGACTCAGACAGGAGGACTAAAGGCATTTTCTCACTGAAAAAGTTTCTATCTTGTTTATATTATTAAAATAATTGCAAGACAACTTTCCCAACTACATGCATTTCTTTAAATGTGAAATAAAAATAACCTTTTGCAATCCAACATTCACATTAGATATAAAATGGAATTCTGATAGCTTTTAAAGACCTGAAGATCAGTCAAGAGTCACTGCTGACCAGATATGGGAAATACAGTTTGCTGCACCAGGTGTGACCTGTTTTTAGAAGTGTTATGCTTTAGAGACCATAAGTAAGAAAGTGTTTTTATTTAAAAAGATAGGAGAAAATAAGAGGAAAACATGGTAGTGTGGCATACAATAATAGGAGGCATCATTTGTGCAAAAAGCCTTTAGCAATATGGATTTATGCAATGCCAGTTCAAAGAATTAGAGCTGTAAGAAAGCAAAACTTTTAAATGATTCCCCATTTGAAAGAAGATATTCTACCTTTCTATTTTAAGACAAAGAAAATATAAAAAACAAGCCCCAAATCTCCATGCAATATTTGCTTTCTTTGTGGTATTCCTATTGCTTTTCTCTTGCTTTCATTTGTCTTTGTATTTTGCATTTGCATCTTGGACTTCTACTCATTATTATGGGGGAAGAAATCACATGGTTATGGTCCTATTGTTTATAACAATAGCTAATTGTCTTTTTCTGGAAAATAGCACTATTAAAGTTCCTGACTGTGAAATTTGCATTCAGTTCCTGGGTAGAAGATTTGCATGTTTCTTTATGAGAAAGAAACTACAGCTCCCATAAGGCAGTGGAAAATAAAATAGAAAATAGGGTTTAGTATTGCAATTAAATTTTACAAATATAAATGTCTTGTTTCTATTCAAAGACAGACTATGCTTAGATCAGTTGGACTGATGCTTAATGACATAGTTCTTTTTTCATTATATCCAAATAATCCTATTGCATTAATTAAAAAAAAGTGAACTGTTCTTTTATTTTAAACCAAGAAACAGAAAAATCAAAACAGTTCTACTCAGATATATGTTTTTTGACACATAATCTATTAATTACAGTGGGCTTTGAAAGCCTTCAGAACTTACACATTATGCTTAAGAAAGCATTCAGAACTTACACAGCATAACAAGTCACGCTTTGAGGCATAACCAGAATCTGAAATACCATATTAGGTGTCCCTTAACCCTAGCAATCTTAAGGACTAAACTAAGAATGAAAGTGGTGACAGTACAAACCCAAGGTTTTTTATCCATCATCATTGAAAAGAGCAACCAAATTGCATTTTGTGATTGGTTGATGAAATAGGTATCACAGGTCACAAAGATGACATAGTAACTGTCAAAAAGTCAGAGGATATTAAATTATCCATTGTACTATAAAGACAAATTCATTTATCTTTGATAAATTGCCTAGCCCTTTTGAAAAGAGTTCATGGCCACAAACTCATAGAAACATACTTAGAGGCTACTATTTCTTTTGAAATCAAGATTGACCACATCTATTATGTAATCCCTTCTTTTTTCTTTCTAATGTTGATGTATTTTCTTCAGTGACTGCTGCTTACTTATTTCCACAGTTCCACAAGCTCCACATGGGTAAAGATGGTAGGAGTTGTGGTTTTTCTTTAGTAACACAGTGGCTGGTGTCATGATCTGACAGCACAATACCTGATTAGGGTGAGCATGCTGTCATTTCTTTTGATCCCAAGGTTGTCTTACTAGCTTCAAACATCTTTCTGGGTGTTAGAAATTGCTCTGAGAAATGCAGGAGATTTTCAGTGGCCAGCATCACTTTAATTCATAACATATTCTATGTCTTCCAGTCAAAAGCGGCAGACAGAATCTAGTTTAGACATACACTTGAGAACTCCATTGACATTCAGGTAATATATAAAGTTGATGACTTTAATTCAGAGTTTAAAGAAAATAATTTTTCCCCTGACATGTGACACATGACACAGGACACAGTCTAAGTATGTGTTTGACTGATGTGGTCATAGAGCTGACCTAAAACTGAAGTGCACGTCCTCATTTGGCTGGGACAGAGTTAATTTTCTTCATAGTAGCTTGTATGGGGCTATGTTTTGGATTTGTACTGAAAATAGTGTTGCTGGCATACCGATGTTTTTGTTACTGCTGAACAGTGCTTACACAGTCTCAAGGCCTTATCTGCTCTCCACACTGCCCCACCAGCAAGTAGTCTGGGGGTGCACAAGACGTTGGGAGAGGACGCAACTGGGACAGCTGACCCCAACTGACCGAAGGGATATTCCAGACCATATGACGTCATGCTCAGCAGTGAAAATGGAGAGGAGGTTGGTAGCAGGGCAGCTGCTTGTGGACTGGCTGGGCATCAGTCAGTTGGTGGTGAACAATTTTTTCATTTGCATTGCTTTTTTTCTTGGGTTTTATTTTCCTCTCTGGTTGTTTTTTTTTTTTTTCCTTTTCCTTACAATTTTTTTTTATTATTGTTACCGATTTTATCTCAGCCCATGAGTTTTTTTCTCACATTTACCCTTCCAGTTCCCCACCCCATCTCACTGTGGGGGAGTGAGCATGTGGCTGTGTGGTGTTTAGTTGCCAGATGGGGTTAAAGCACAACAGAATGAAGAACTGTACTGACTCTGGCTGGGATGAGGTTAACTTTCTTCATAGCAGCCTGTATGGTGCTGTATTTTGGATTTGTGACTAAATCAGTGTTGATAGCACACCAGTGTTTTACTGATGAACAGGACTTGCACCACATCAAGGCCTTCTCTGTTTCCCACTCTGCTTCCACAGTGAGTAGGCTACAGGTGGGAAAGAGATTAAGACACAGCCAGGACAGCTGACGTGAACTGACCAAAGGGATATTCCATGCTATATGACATAATGCTTAGCAATAAAACCTGGGTGGTAGTCTGCTTCTTGGACATGGTGAATGACTGGCTTTGTATGACTTGCTTTTTAATTTTTTTTTTCCTCCCATCTTTCCTTCACTTACTGAACTTTTTTTGTCTTACCTGCGAGTTTTTCTCACTTTTGCTCTTCTGATTCTTCTTGGTGTGAGGTGGGGCAAGCAGCTGGGTGGGTGCTCAGTTGTTGGCTGGGGTCAACCCACCACAGGAACATAACATTTCTAGTGAGTTCCCATTTAACATAACTTTCTAGTAAAGGTAGTTTGTGTTTTAATATTAACACAATAGAATGGTGAAATTATGTGTTAACAGTATCACATTCCAGTCAGGAATTAAAGCTTCAAATGGAAAATGCCTTACACTAAAAACCTGTCCTATGCCATAAATAAGAACTATAATAGCATAATTTAAGGACAAATAAATAACTGCATTACAGGTCTAAACACAGTAGACCTGCAATTATCTGTTCCTTCCTTCTCCCTTTCAAAATTGTCTGGTTTTCCACTTTTAAATTATATTTCCTTCATTTTCCCTATCCTTTCTGTCTCAATGCCATTTTCACTGATGTACCTGTGTACAGGAATATGGAATTTGCATCACTGAAATACAAGGCAGGAATGAAATGTCAATATTCTCTTTGTAACTGGTGTTTTATTCCTACCGTGTATTTCAGTGGGAAGATTAAATGACAAATATCAGCAATTACACAATGAATACATGACATTTTATATATTTGGTGGCTAAACAAGAAAAAAAATATTCACTGAAGTTGTATTTTCAATGAAAGTCTGACTAAAAAATGTGAAACCCCTATACAAGCAAGAACATAATTAGTCTCAGTTCAAAGACTGTAAAATTTCACTTTCAGTATTCCTGGTACAGACTTAAATACATTCAGTGTGACATTTAAGAAAGAAGGGGTACTATGACTGAAGGGCAAGGAAGTGAGGCAGGAATTTTAATTTTTCTACATGGATTTTTAGTCCTGATGGAACTTGATTGACAATACTGGCAGCTAAAATCCTTAGTATTATCTATGGACTTGATATTTATTGCTAAATCATCTAATCTCCTATCCAATTTACAGCTATTGTGCCTAAAATTTGTGCAAGAAGAAAATTGAGTTCCTTTGTTTATGCATTCTACATCTTTCATGGTGAGACAAAAGAGAGGTCAATTCTTATGATGATCTTTTGTTGACAAATTCATTGACAACTAGGATGAAACTTCTACATTGCTTTCTACCTCCCATAAACAGCCACAGTAACTTAGTCACTTCATATGAACGTAAGACATAAAACTGCATCTTTCAGAACAGAGATACTGTATCCATCATACTGAAAATTTTAAGTAAAAGGATTAATTCTAGCATTGCATATTTCTGCCTTTAAATTACTCTTTTTTTGTCTTTCTGTTAT
The DNA here is from genome assembly GCF_000687185.1 of Egretta garzetta. Classification (NCBI taxonomy): domain Eukaryota; kingdom Metazoa; phylum Chordata; class Aves; order Pelecaniformes; family Ardeidae; genus Egretta; species Egretta garzetta. The sequence goes on from NW_009260670.1 coordinate 927,853, forward strand.
GGAAGGCCATGGCAACAATCCTCTAGAGATCAGCATTTTAAGTCTTTGTTAATGACATCTCCTATGAGGACACAAATCTTCTAGACCACATTTATGAAACACTCACAAAATCAAAAAATAATCCAGAGATTTGTAGCAGTACTTAAAGAACAAGATGAGAACGGCATTGTTTTATGGACCTCACATTAATATCCAATTTAGATAATTTTGTCTAGACTTACATACTTCATGCCAGAAATTCTCTGTCTCTATCTTATGTTCTTGTTCAGGTAATCAAAGCATTCCCAGTTTGAGATAAGCAATGTGAATAATTGTCCTTATATGCATGTAAACTACAGCTGATCACTTTTACCCCTTATTCATCAAGTCTACTGCTATTTCTCAGAGACATTAAGCAGCTGCTCCAATTAATGGTCTTGAAAAAACATTGAATTGGTGCATCTTTTTCACTTTTCCAAAATTACCATACTCTCCTTCATATTTGCAATAAAAAGTTCCATGACTGTGGTAAGCAGTGTTCACTTTTGTAGCAACAACAAATTTAAGATACAGTATTTTTCCTGAACGAAGCTGTAAACAAGTGTTTATACAATTGGAAAAAGGTACACTCCAGCTCCCCTGTACAATGTGCATTGTTATAGTGCCCTGGAGAGCCTGTAATTGTTGTGTTTCAAATCCATTGTGCTTGTTATGTAAGACCATATTTTCTTTTTCCTTGTCATTACCTTGCTGATAATAAAGGTTGAATTAATGGTACTAATGTCTTGTTTTTTCATGAAGCCATAACCTCTTGTGGTTTGATCCAGTTTCACGGAATATGATGTTATAGATGGACAGTTAGAGATTTTTTTTATTTTTTTTTTTAATCAGCATTGCTTTCATAAGATTTTCTTAAATCCTTGTGGAAACTTCTCATATTGAAATATCTGATGTTACATGGCTGTATGTACGTAATATTGGCAGTCTTGAGAGGACTTGTGTAATTTACATGAGATTACTATCTATGAATAGGAAAATCAAGTTTCACTCATGCCAATAAATTTTCATGATATATATGCCACTGCAATGTACTTTCTATCTATAAAGCAGAACAGCCTCATTCAAATTCACCTTTTCACACATCCATACATTTGGAGCTGGGAATACGACTCAGGATCCTTCATTGTTAAAAATAAGTATCCTTTTCACATGAAAGTGTTTATTTGTGCATAATGAGTGAAAAGTGTTTTAAATTCCTTTAAAAATATTACTGGATTTAATTTTGTCTCTTCAGTGACATTCTTTGATGACAGCATTTTGACCATTTCATTTAAATTGAATTTCTTGAAGAATGAAGACATCATGCAGACTGTAATCTTTAAACTCATTTGACAGCTATATTTTTAGAGCACATGTGAAATAAATATTTGAAATATGATGAAAGCTGTACTTCTACATTTTAATTTTGATCTGCTGAAAAAACCTGGATGGTTACTACCAACCAATTGGATGGCTGGAGTAAGAAGTTGATTGATGACTTCATACATCTTTCATTTCATCCTAACAACACTTGTACACTATATACTAAATTTTAGACAGGATATATTTTAGAAAGCATTCTCTACATTTTAACTTAGTGACTCATTAAAGCACTCATGAAAATCTGTTTTAACATTCTAATTATGATTTTGTCAAAGTGATGAACACATATGAAACTGCTGGGTAATTCTGAGCACTGCAATTTCGTCACTGATATTACAATGACGGATGGTGCTATTATTTAAGTCAAAAGATTTGATTGTGTGTGTTGAGTGTCTTCACATCCTTAGCATATGTAATGACTGCAACATTGACACAAGATGTACTGGTCGGTGGTCATGACTGGCACAGGTAAACTATGTCAACAGTTTCAGATTAAGAGTGTGCATTATAAGGCATTTGAATTAAGTCATTAAAGTATATGATCTGATCTATTTTATCTCAAAGAATTCCTACAGTTTAGGATCCATATTAGTCTAAAGGTAGGTGAAGGAGTTCAAAGAAGGTTATATGAATATTTGTTGTGCCTCGAATTCCTGATTTATAACAGTTGCAGTTTACACCTACTCATTTGCTCAGTTCTGTTTCACTGTGAGCTAAGTCTTCATATTCAAAGTTGACATCAGTAAGAAATAGCACATTCTGTTTGGTTCGGGGTCCAATCTATACAGTTCTAGCAGATTTCTGACTGTAACTGTCACAACATGGCTCAAAATGCAATTCGGTTCACTGAGCCTGGTTCCTGATTTTTGTTTTGAACCTTTCTCATAGCCCAGTTGTTTTCCTGCTTATACCTGCATAAATGTATCTACTATAGTAACTCCTGCTTCTCAATATGTTGAGGAGCATGTTTTACAAAATATTTAAATCTTCTATGCCTAGAACTTTATGCTACAGGAGTATAAATGCTACAATTTTCATAGGATGCACAAGTTATTTATGGAACACAAGATGTGTAGCTTCAACTTAAACCAGCAAAATTCTCTACTGCAATGTGTACTTACGAAGAGAGGGAAGAGGCTATAAATAATAAATGGAGAGTCAGGGACAGCAGAAGCTGGGGTGGTGGGGAAACATCATTTTCTACAACAAAGTTATATGTTGTTGCATATTATACTACAAAGCTTGGGAAGAGTACTTAATAGGCAGGTCTATTAAAATGTTATAGGATTTCTTTCCAACTTAGTAAACAGTTGTGTGTAGAGCTTTTTGAAATATAAGATTCATTTATACGGCTGTTTGGAGGACAAATCTTTCAATTCCTAGAAACAAATTAATTAACTGCATATTAATTCAGTAACAAGGTAAATAGTCAAAAGTATTTTTTTTCTAGGAAAACCGTACACTTTGTAAGCATTTTTTCATTCTTATCATGTTTTACTTATGTCAAAAATATTTTGTCTTTATGAAGAAAATATTGCTTAATGTAGTCATAACATTGTGAATATTTACACTAACTGTGAGATATTATCTGAAACCTTTGCCAGTCAGTAAGTTTGTATGTGACCATTAACTATGTATGGAGTTTTTTTGTAATAGATATGGGCACATCTTTTTTCATTAATTAATCTTTGAAGAAGATCACATAACTGGGATTACATACTATACTGGCTACAATTGCATGGTCTGTTCATGCCACAAAAAATATAGATACTTTTGGACAAATTCTATATCTTAAAATATGAAAATCGCTGATCAGGAATTAACTTTTTTGTAAACATTATGTACAGCAACTAGTCTATTATATCCTTGTCTATCCTCATTGACTAAACAGAAATTACCCTTCTTTAATTTTCCATATTTGATTCAGATTACTTCATGAATTTATCTCATCACCCTACAGCTGTTTCCTATACTCATTACTCATTTCTGCTCTGTTCAAAAGAGCAACAAAAATTTATTATGTAAACCAAGATTTTTTTCTGTCTTTCAGTTTCTTCTAGAAAATATTACCACATGTTTCTGCTTCAGATGTCATCCCAACTGTTTTCCAGTTGTGGCAAAGATGAAATTTATACTACTCAGATACCTTTGGTTTACTTTGTTTTTCTCTCCCTTCTTTCTCTTACACGCTTCATTAGTAGACATGCAATCATGTTTGACACAGTAACCAAATTTAATGTGGTTTTTGCTAGCCAGTAATAGACTCTTCAGTATCATTTTTGTGTTTTCCACAAAATTCAGTACCATTGTATCTAATAATACAATTCCTTAAAAAAAAAAAAAAAACATAAAAAAGAATATTATATAGTATCAACAGTGGGAGAAAATGAAGTAATAGAATTTTTTTTTTAAAAGTAAAGAGGCCCTACAACCTCCAAAATCTCCCCTTGAATAAGCTCCATGCTTATTGGAGTAAGACCAACCTTCTCTGCTTTCTGGGAAGAAAATCATAGAAACATAACACAAATTTAGAACATGTAAATGGATGAGACAACTAACCACTGCAAGTTGTCAAGTTGTCAGTGTCCTTCTTATGCCAATAGTTCTATTGCTGTGAACTTGTTTCTATTACTGCATTACATAAGGTGTGTACAGATGTATATAGAGCCCTGTATGGTCATTTAATGGCAGTTAATTTGTGTAAAGTAGCTTACATAAGCTGAATAGTACTTTGTTTCTGAACTAGATTCAACATGTGTACTCATGAGTTTTCCCAGGGCCTAGAGGAGTGAACAAATACCTTTTTTTCCTGTATGATTAGATGGTTTGCTCTGGGCATTCATCCCATATCCTGTACTCTAAAAATATATGTCATGCGTTTCAGGAGTTGAATGACTTGGAGCTTTTGTCATTTACAGTACAGTATCTTTGCACAGTTGATTAGCCTTTGGGCTTTTCTGAGAACTGTAGTATGTTCTGCGCCCAGGATTACTTCCACTGGAAGACTATTCCTTTCATTCGTGACAGTATCAGCCTGTTAGCAAGACATATAATAGTAAAAAATACCCTAGGATGCCTATTAGCCCTCAGAGTGAAGACACAAAGTTGACATGTATTAATTTTGCCTGCCAGTTTACATCAGTTTGTAATGAACGGATGTGATACATTGTGGTGACATGAAGACAGGCATTGGAGCTTTCTATCAATAGACACTTAATCTGCTCTCTTAACAGTTTAACTGAACAGATCCTCCTTTGCTTTCCCCATCTAGAGTGTGATAACATGCATGTACACACTCACTAAAGAAAATGCCAGTATAGACAATATGGGATAAGGAGGATGTCTCTTATTTCAGTTCACATGGGCTATTCCATTGGGGCCTTCCTAGAAAGAACAACAGTGCAAAATATGACCTCTTTATCATCTCTCCCACATTTTGGATTGTGGTTGAGCTTTACAAATGTGTACTTGCTGCTAAAGAAATACAATCTCCTGAAATGTACTTTTAAAAATCCAGCTCCTGCAGGTTACAAGTACAGCTCCTGCTACATACATGGCATGTAATTTCTTTGACACCTTTGCGACATTATTAGATGTCTATAAATATCATTAAATTTATAAGTACCTGGTTAGATCTGGCTTACTGCAATACTTTGACAAAGAGTAGTGTGAGCCTGTTGTGAGATCTGATACAAATCTCATCATGGTTATCATAATTCATGTAACTTCCTCAGCTACAGACAGAGTTGTACCTTTTAAAGGAGGCTGCAGTGGGACGTATATTTGGTCAGCAATAGCTGTCCACAGTTTTCTGTGCTGTATGCCTAGTGTCTTCTAACTGATCTTAGGTGATTGAGAACCTCCATTAATTGCAGTGGGTAGGTGTGTTATGTAAATGATACTGAGCTAAACTATTTGCTGTTTTTTTCTGACTTTTATTTTAATTAAGGAGAATGGATTGGAGTGTGGGATTTTTTGTTTGTTTGTTTTCGGCTGAATGGCTCTTCTAGCCTGGAATCCACAGAAACCTAGCATCATTTTGCCTTGAGCACAAAACTTTCATGAAGTCCAGCCAAACCCACTATGTCATTGTCTCAGGCCTCTGTCAGTTTAAGACATTGTCTCAAGTATTTTTTTCTCCTTGATGCAATTGTAAAAACCCATCATATTACCACAAAGACCTTTGACTGCGAATAATTTTGTTTGTTTTGTGACCTTTATTTATCTCTTGTGTGCAAGCTTTTAATGGACTGCATACTCTCGTTTTCTTGTCTCTTCTTATTTTTCATTTCCAGCCTCATTTACCTTCTGACATCTTCTACTTACTTCAACGCTTTCTTTTTCTTATTTATTCCTTTCATTCTTCTGCAGACTATTCCCTCCCTTTTGTTCTGTATTTAAGTGTTTAATACTGAGACTGTGTGAATTCGGGAGATTTTCTGCATGCAGTCCAGAAAACAGAGATCAGTTATTATCAGTTACATAATTGTCATGCCTCAGTTTCCCCACAGTAGAGAATTGGGGATCTACTGGCTATTGTTCAGTTAGGGCTGGACTTGTAAGCATGACAGCGTGTTAACCTCACTGAGATTAATTCTGTGAGCAACAATGATGGCATAATGTGCCAATATTTCTTCACTGTCCAAAAAATGATTCCCTGAATTCTAATGAAATACTGATCTACATCTGCTTTTAACAACAGAGACATTTGAGCTATGTGGCAATTACTGATATATTCACTGAAATATAAATTGACTTGTGTATTTCCTCAGAGTGAATGTATTTTTATTCCTGTATTACCATCTGTACAGTATTAACTATATTAAATACTGCATAATTCTGAAAATTACGTTATTTTTAGTATTTAAATATATGCAAGGGATTGTAAAGAAAATATCTATAAAACAGAGAGTAAATACTTAATTTTGACTACCTTTAAAAAGTTAGGACATGTTTTCCAAACAGTTTAGGTCTCCCAAGCTGGATAGAACATAATGGACAAGAAATTCCCCAGTTCTGAATCCATCTTCCATATCAGATATATATGCAAGGGTCTTCCATTCTAGTTGAAATATTTGTTAACAGGTCATAAAGATGAGCTCTGTGGTATCATCAGCCATATTCATGAGGGAATATGACTGTTCAGCTCTTTAAGTTGTCAGACAAATTTGTGACTGTCCAGATTCTTCCAGGAAGGATCAGTCCTAAGAGTTGGTCTTTGGTGTTCTTTTTCTCACTACTCACCGGGTTAGTCTCTGTAACAGAGAGATATTTTTCATGTTGTGGTGAAATTGTAAAATATAAGTGACACGAGCATAAAAGGCTAATGCAGTATGACTGCAAAAATCATGAATGAATGGAAAAATTGGCGGCATGATAGTAATAACTTTTTTAATCATTTCAACCAAGTATTTTTGAACTTATTTCTTCTAATATTTGCAACATATTCAGATTTTCAAAAAAATTTATGCATGAATTGCGGTTTGGATTCAATCAATAAATATTTAGAGATCCTGAACTTACCTCAGTTTTTGGGATCAGTATTTTGGTTACCTTTGTGAACATTTTCCCAAACTGCTGCCACTTTTCCATGCTCTTCCCTTCTCATGTATATTTTTTTTCCACAGAACCCTGATGGCACTTTCCATTTAAAGAACACCAGAAAGGACTGCAAGCTGGTTCCTGCTTCATGTCCTACATTGTCAGTAAAGAAATGGATCCTGGAGTCCTGGGAGGAGTCTAGAAAGACTGTCCTGCTCACCCTACTGTCTCAATGCATGAACAACTGCAAACCAGAGAATTCTGAGATGTTTATGTAGCCCATTCTTACTGCTAAAAGGATTTTCCAGATGTCTAATTTAAATACTCCCTCTGCACATCTGCCATCTACCATGTATACAGTGAAAATATTCTTGCAGATCTTAAAACTATTCTCATTCCCTCAATCTCTCAAATACTCACTTTTGCCTATCTTTTTCAGTCTTCTGGGTAAACCAAACACATTTTCTATATCTCTTTCTGTTCTTTCTAGTTGCCATTCTCTGGACTCTGCCAAAGCAACTCCTAGTGTTTCTAAAACCTAAGAGCTTGAGATCCACTGTAGTTCCTGGCTGTTACCTAACTAGCTGATCTTTCTTCTGTATTTATGCAGCTGATTAATCCTACTAACATGTAGTATTTTGTACTTCTCCCTCTTGAATTTCATGTTAGGTGTTTCAGTCTATTGTTTTAATTTGTCAAAATTATTTTGAATTCTATTCTTGTCCTTCAATATGCTTTCTCCTAGCTTATTATTGTTTGCAAATTTAATTAGCACACTCTCTATTGTCAATTTCTCCTTCTAGTCCCAGTCCTGTGGATTCCCCTCTGCATGTCTGCAAGCACAAAGTAAACACTAAAAATATTTCTAAAATATCTCCTGTGACCAATTATATTCTTACCATGATATTAATGCATATTGAGGTCAAAGATGAGTAATATAAACTAACAACTTATGCACTTAAATTATGTTACAGCATTACACAGTGGGCATTTATAAATACTGGATAATGCTAGAAATTTATACTGCAACCTTAAACCAGTAATACAAGTAACAATATGAAGTTATATTCTCTCTACTTCTGAACTTACTATGAATGAAGTTAGAACATTCTAAACAAACATTCATCCAAAACTATGTCTTTTTATCTGTGTTTTGAGCTGTGTGATCTTAGTTTAAGCTGTAATTTTCTATTAACTCATTCCAGGAAAACATTCAGTGTTTATCACTGTGTCACATTCTCCTTAATGGTGTGAGTGTGAAGTGAGTAAAAAACTCCAAACTCCTAAACTGATGGAAAAGACAAAGAAACTTCGGAAATAAACAGATATAATCCATCAGGCAAAGAAACTTTAGAAATAAACAGATATTATCCATCAATCTATCTTGAACGTACCTAATATTTTAATTATTTGGTTACATCATATACCATTATACTGATACTCCAATGTTATGGTTTGATTTACTCTTGTATTTTCTTTTCTTTTTTTTTTTTTTTTGTCACATGTTATTTATTTCAGTTCTCACGTGACTCTTGTAAAATTGCCAGTATGTGTGCATGTAATCATAAGCATCTCTAGTCTCATATCTTCTCTCTGAGAGTAGCCAGGGCCCCATCTTCAGAGAAATATGGAATTAAAATAGTGGTAAGCAATGGAGTCATCTGATCAAAAGAAATTTTTTTTTCTTCCCCATCAATTAGAGTGTGGTATTTCTTTCTTCATAAGGGATTATAGCTCTTCCTAATTTTATCTAAAAGACCTGTGGATGTTCTCATCCGTATAAATGTCTAATCATTTTTTCAAATCCTAATAAGATCTCAGCTTCAATGATAAGCAATGATGATCCATTCCACAGCATGTTATGCATTTCTTATTTGTCATATCTTATGGCAGAACACCTGACTGAAGTACGTGTTACATTACAGCCAAGTAAAAATTCTTCCGTATTTTATCTTTCCTGTTTAAATCTTGACTAATAAGCTTTGTCAGTTTTTATCCGAGGGGACTCTCTTGCTTAAGTGAAGCACCATAAAACCCAGACACTGAATGACAATCTAGTGCCCCATCAAAACAAGTCCCTCTTTCTTCTGTCACTTTTCTAGTACAATTTGGTTCCTGGTCTGTGCCTCGTTTTCCATGCCATAAGAAGGACCTTTAATATCAAGTATAATGATGCAGTAATAATGACTGTCCTATCCAGTGTACACAACAGTAGGGAATGTTACCCAATTTTACAACAACCCACACACTAGAAGAAAAATTTGCAGATGAACTTTCTATATTGCCTCCACTATTCCTTTCTTCTCATTTGACAAGAAATAGAATCAGAAGAGCCTCTTCTATGTGTAAACACCTGTATTTAAACAAGAAACACAACTGGAAAAGTGAGAAGTCATGATAAAGAAAAGACTGTAGTTATATTTTTCTACACCTCAGAAAAATGGTTTTAATAGAGAAACATGTAAGTGTTTTTAAACATGTAACTGTCCCTAATTTACAAATGGACTGCTTTCATTTGAAGTCACGGAAACAAGATTGGATAGAGTCATAATGAATGTACATGCACTTAAATTCATATCTGTGTTTGAACTACCACCCAAAAGAAACTAAAGAAAGCGAGTACATTAAATGCAACATGGTGTCTGAACTGCTGCACTAACAGAGTACATCGAACAGCCACAGCATTCAGAAGGGGTATTACCAAAACCTAAGCAAGCTAACAGACATCCCCTGGGAGGAGAGACAAAGTAATCAGTTGATTGTCACAGAACCTGGGTGAGTCATCTTTCCATCTTCAGTAAAGGAGAAGGACAACATGAAGTACCGACTCAGTGCATCTGATGATTGTGACAAGAAAATGACATTCTGATTAGCAAAAAACCCAATAAACTCTATCAAAGTAACTACCCAATACCTCTTTCAGAAAACACTAACAGTAAAAAATCCTCCAAAATGGCAGCATTTCTTATGAGCATCCAGGAAGATACTAGGAAGGATAATTTTCCCTACTGTGTGATTTTCCTTCCACCCCTCAAATTTAAATAATCCAGTCTACCTTTTAGCCAAACATAAACAATAAAAAATCTTTCCATTATTTTATTTATTTATTACATATAGACTCCTATATGAAGTTATTTCATTATTTCTGCAGAAGGGGTAATTTTCCCTATATTTTCCCCCTGCAACAAAAACTTTCTATGGCTACTCTTATTTCCAAGTAGTCATACTCAGTAACAGAAATTACTTTAATTGAAGTTCTGAACACCTACTTACTTTTTTTGGGTTGTATTCCAAAGACACATCCATCCCACTTCTTTCCACTAGTACCTTTAAAATTCTGTAGAATACTATGCAATACTAACTGAACTGAAGCTCATTTCAAGATTAACTACTGTGTTTAAAACACCAGAAAAAGTAATGAAAAATTTAATGTAGCTTAAAATTTTGAATAGATTTCAGTACATGTACATGGTTATAAGCTGCACTGCATTAAAAAGCTTCACAGAAATGTCTTCCGTTCATAATGGTGTATTTTTAATGTCACCAGAGTTTAAAAATGTAATACTCTTTATATTTTAAAACTATCATTTTTAGGGTTTCTAAATCCTGCTTAACAGAATTTTGCAAGTTTCTTCCAAGGAAATGAGATGGCCTTCATGAACTCTTCAGCTTTTTTTCTTTCCAAGTTCTAATAAGCATTGTCTGAGCAAAAATTTTACTGCTGCTATACAGTATACAATTCCATAAAGTATGTAAGCATGTACAATCATGGATAACTCCAAACAGAAGGGAATTAATAATCTCTGAGTTATTTGGGGTTATGTAATCTTCAGAAGTAGAATAGAAGGCTTAACTGTTAGCAGAACATAGATGAAAAAAAAAAAATAGTTACATTTTAAAGTAAAATTAAAACTTCTAAAAGGCATGGTTAATAGAGGTGCATTTGCCACTTACTCTGTACCCAAACAATCCCACCCACAAATATCCTATCTAGATATGTTGAAAGCTAATAGATGGCACCAGCGACTGCAATAACACTCTGCTTTGCCAAACATACCACATCCTTAAACCTGGAATAGAGAAATGTAGTTTTTCCCATGGACGAGGAGATTGAGGAAATACTTATTTTTTTTTCACTGCTTGGTGAACTAAGATGTTATTCCTTGCTAGACTCTGTACAGTGCTCTAACTTAACCTTCATATCCACATATTAAAAAAAAAAAAAGTAATGTATGATAGAAATGTGACGTTGGTTTTGCATATTTCTTAGAACTGTTAAAATAGCTGTTCAATAATAAGCCCAGTTGGAAGCCAGTCTCTGAGACTCAAACAGACAAAAGCAGGAGAAAGAAGAATATTACAGTGCTCTTTCAAACTTACCACCTATCGCAGCATTGCTCTTATCTTAAATTGCTCTGGCTTGCCTTCCTGACATCATTATGTGTCTCGTCCAGAAACACTGGGACAGCTTTACCAGAGTTCTGAGGGCCTCTAAAGACTGCTCAGCACAGGGAACTAGTGTGAACAAACACTTGACAATAGCTGCTCTCCTTCGGCATCTTCTGCAAATGGTGAAAACTTGCCACTGAGTTTTTCAAATGAGGATCTTTTTGATGAAAATCTACCTTCTATCACAGTTCTCTGCAACATTCTAGACAGGAGTGCCCAGAACTACTTTCTTTGAAGTATTTTACTCTCTCTTCAAGCTACATCATATTGGTATTCAAGTGGCAGTTTTTTGTACTTTGGAACAACAGAAGAGATGGGAAAGTATCAAAATATGGCTTTATTTGTACACATTAACAACTTTGTGTGTCCTACAGTTGACATTATGCTGGACACTGTACTTTCATGTATGCTCTGCAAACAACTGCAAAGGAATCCCAGATCTTTATTGGTCTCACATTATAGGAAATCTGTTCTCATTGTTGTAAACTAACTAATAAAAAAACCATAAAGTCTCAGAAGTTCTCTCTACAATGCAAAGATGAAAGAGTACGGAAAGTAATCTGTAGTAAGCACACATAGTAAGTTATGAAGTGGTATAAAACCCAGGTTGTAAGTGCCAAGGAAAGGAAGAGAGTTGAAATACTTCGATAATTAAGGGGTGGGAGGGGAGAAGCAGCTACAAACAGCAGTGGCTATGATGTTATTTCAGGTTTTAAGCTCTGACATTGATCTATTACCTTGGCTGGAATAATTTACTTTAACAGGAATCATGAACCAATTTATTTGTATGAACATGACAGTGGCTTGGGATAATAATTTCAGAAGAAATTTGAATTTTGCAACAGCTATAGGGAAAAAAGACAACACATAACATGGATGCACATAGGCCTTGAGTTTGCCTAGAAGATGTTGATGTGGGTCAAAGGAAAAACAGATCCACATATTTCAGCCAGCTTCTTCAAGGAGGTCCCTTCCTAATGAGACAGAAACCTCAAGAGAAGATGATGTAATGATGCACATTCTTTCTCTTCCCTTCCTGAAGAGTTTTCTCAAAACTGCATGTGGGGTGGCATCTGCCCTGTTATCCATCCTTATTTATTCAGAGCATTTTTACTAAATCCACTAAGGGAAGCTCAAGCTCTGAGTACAAGCTTTATGGCTACCAATTCTTACAGTGAGAGGTGCGTGACAGGGAAGTTACAGGAGTTTCTCTTTTTCCTCCACAACTAGATGGTAACCATAGAGCATAAATTAATATAACCTCATAGATCTGATTTTTCTCCCTTCTACAGATAAGCACATACCGTTTTCTCTCTCTGCATTCTAATGATACAACAATTAAGCAAAATAGCCATAGAATCAGACATTTCTTTTTAGTTTGAGTCATCACCTTGGTGGCATTTTTCTTATACACAGACTGAAAACCAACTCTCAAAGATCCCAGTGTGACCATGTGTCTGTTATTAAGCTTTCCACCTCTCTTGCTACTTTCATTGAATAGATTTCATTTTTTTCCCCTTAATTAACTTTGATTGAGGTTATTGAGATAAAGTTAATTTTGTTCCATATATTTCAGAATATATTATAGTTTAAAATTCAAATTATATATAAGCAATTGATTGTAAAACATTTTGAAGCATAAAAGTTACTTTTAAATTGAAACATTATTATCATAAATTTTCATAGAATCATAGAATCATAGAATCGCTTTGGTTGGAAAAGACCTTTAAGATCATCGAGTCCAACCGTTAACCTAACCCTGACATCCCACCACTAAACCATGTCCCTAAGCACCTCATCTATCCTTCTTTTAAATACCTCCAAGGATGGGGACTCTACCACCTCCCTGGGCAGCCCATTCCAGAGCCTGACAACCCTTTCAGTGAAGAAGTTTTTCCTAATATCTAACCTAAACCTGCCCTGGCGCAGCTTCAAACCATTCCCCCTCGTCCTATCATCTGTTACCAGGGAGAAGAGGCCGACCCCCACCTCCCTACAGCCTCCTTTCAGGTAGCTGTAGAGGGCGATCAGGTCTCCCCTCAGCCTCCTCTTCTCCAGACTAAACAACCCCAGTTCCCTCAGCCGTTCCTCGTATGACTTGTGCTCCAGACCCCTCACCAGCTTGGTTGCTCTCCTCTGGACATGCTCCAGCAATGCAACATCCTTCTTGTAGTGAGGGGCCCAAAACTGAACACAGTATTCGAGGTGCGGCCTCACCAGCACCGAGTACAGGGGCACGATCACTTCCCTTGTCCTGCTGGTCACACTATTCCTGATACAGGCCAGGATGCCATTGGCCTTCTTGGCCACCTGGGCCTCCCCTCAGCAGATCAACACTACCACCCAGTTTGGTGTCGTCAGCAAATTTGCTGAGGCCACACTCAATCCCCTCATCCAGATCATTGATAAAGGTATTAAACAAGACTGGCCCTAGAACTGAGCCCTGGGGGACACCGCTTGTGACTGGCCGCCAACTGGATTTAGTTCCATTCACCACCACTCTCTGGGCTCGGCCACCCAGCCAGTTTTTAACCCAGCAAAGAGGACATCCATCTAGGCCATGAGCCGCCAGCTTCTCCAGGAGAATGCTATGGGAGACTGTGTCGAAGGCTTTGCTGACATCCAGGTATACAACATCCACAGCCTTTCCCTCATCTACCATGCGGGTCACCTGGTCGTAGAAGGAAATCAGATTGGTTAGGCAAGACCTTCCCTTCATGAACCCATGCTGACTGGGCCTGATCCCCTGATTGTCCTCCATGTGCCTGGTGAGCACACTCAAGATGAACCTCTCCATAACCTTCCCCGGTACTGAGGTCAGGCTGACTGGTCTGTAGTTCCCCGGATCCTCCTTCCGGCCGTTCCTGAAGATAGGTGTCACATTTGCCAATCTCCAGTCATCTGGGACCTCCCCTGTTAACCAGGACTGCTGATAGATGATAGAGAGTGGCTTGGTAAGCTCCTCTGCCAGCTCCTTCAGCACTCTTGGGTGGATTTTATATAGTTATTTTTCAGCATACAGATACTGAGGTACATATTTTATATTTTTTGTTTGGGCGCTATTGCTGGGCTGAGAATAAAGTTTAGAGACTTTACAGAAAGCCTGAATCATCAGATCCAGAAATGAGCCTTAATATGACTGCTTCTACAGCTCAAGTAAAATGCTATTGACGGTGATATGTTGTCCCAAACTGAACAGCCTGGATTTGTCTACTGACACCCTTTTTACATACCTTTTTAATATGTAGTACAGGGATTTACAGCCCAATTAAGCTGCACATCATCTTCCTCCATCACTAAACTTCTATTTTAAGACCTTTATGTCCTCTACCTCCCTAGAGCTCTCACTGTAAATTTTATTTTGAGAACTGAGGGTACTTAGTCTAACCTTCCACTTGAAGCACTCATCTCTCCAGGTACTTGTGTCTAGCTCCCATACCACTGCCAGCTCCTGCCTTGTAAGTGCCCATAATATGTGTAGGATTGCTTATGCTGCATAGTAATCTTGAAATGGAAAGGAGCTTTTTCACTGGCTGGCCTGAAAGTCTGACCACCTCTTTTTGTCATGTGTGTTTTCATCTCCTCTTACAGAATTATTCTTCCTTCCTCACACCTCTTTCGTCTCCATGAGCATAGCATTTTTTCAGTGCAATGTGCTGTCTTTAACCCCCCTCACTTTCATTAAAATATTTACCATACTATTTAACAGTTTTGTCCAATCTCAGATGCATCTACATTTTATAGTTTTATTTCAAAAAGACAGGACATCATTCTATTCTACAATCTCAGTATTCCAACTTGCTTTGAAACGATGGTATTACTGATGATGATTGCTTAATCATTTTCTTAGGATTAGTAAATAACCTTTCATGGCAGCTGCTTTCTTTCATGCTTCAAAATTATCAAATGCATCCTTCATAGCTTTCCTTTCTGTATAAGACAAGCTCAGTTGTGACTGATTTGCTAGGTTTCTTTTTTCTGATTTCCATAGCTGGAAAAAAAGGCAAAAAGCACAAGCAACATGAAAGGATTATGTAGACAGTACTGAAAAGACCATTTTGTTTGTTTAAATATAGTTACTGTTCCACAAATCATCCCTGTATCCATGTAGCTTTTTTTTTTTTTTTTTGTAGAATCAAGCGTTAGGAACACAGTTTTAGTTTTTCATAGGCAGCTTTCTTTTAACTTAGCATACTCCTACAGGTTTCAAGAGCATTATCTCTTGAGTGCAGGGACTTTCAGCTGCAACAATTTTTATAGTAAAAGCTGACTTAGGTTATTTTCCAACCCACACTTACCTTTGGTGTGAAAAAGCTGAAAAGTAAATTAATTCTATTTGTGCTGAAAATGGATAGTTTTTATGGTACACAGATAGCCTTCTCCTGGTTCAGATCAGCCAGAGAAATATGATGACTTTTTTTGCTAAACATTGCAGATGCCGATGGATTTATGCCTGAAACATACCCACATCATCCCTGATAAGAGCTGATTTTAATAAAAAGCCATACCCTTTTTTGCCAGAAATATTTCAGTATGAATAATAGCTTACTTTGCCTTTTTGAAATTCCTCCTACATTTTCAGGTGAAAATATAAAAATAAAAAATTATTAGAGACAAGTATATACACTCTTCCAACAAACTTTAAATACAGGCTGCATTTTAGTGTTGTGAAAAATGATAGTCTGCATAATGTACAACAAAGATAAGTTTTTAGTCATTATTGTACTTACTGCTTAACATAGCGAAGTATCCTACATATACATATGCAATAAATCAAAATTTCATCCACTAAATACATATATGAAGTAGCAGTCAAATCAAGGTGTTTCCTAAGTGTGCTTTCATATACTGCAGGGTGGAGAACATATGAAAAATTTCAAGTTAAAGGAACAGAGTATTTAAATTTCTCTCTTTTTCAAAGGTAATCATTTATTGTGTTCATTATACACCACATTTATAAAAAGTGTCACTTTATAAAACTAAAGCAAAAATAATAGCTCATAATCACTCCAATGTTACAGAACACTTCAATCTTTGGTTTAAAAGGCTTGATCCTTTACAACATCTTTATCTAGACTTGATTATTACTCTCTGATTTGATCACAGGCATATCACCTTCATCACACTAGTATGTATATCATCAAACTAGTAGTTCTACAAATAGGGGGTTCACTTCAAATAAATCAAATTACTTGGAAAAAAGTTGTTATACAAATATGTGACAATATGAAATGTAAATGAGTCACAAAATCAAGGAGTGAGGAAGATAGTGAAAGTAAACTGGAAAACTATTTGGAAAGATTTGTAAAAAGGAAAAAGAAGTGATACAGGGAAGTATATTTATGTTAGACTTTGGCTGAAGTCTCACTGGATCACGTTTTTATTTGTTACTCTAATCCTGTGTCCTACTTTTGTTTAATCATTTAATTGAGTACAGTGAGCTACAGCTCTCAGCTTGTTTTGGTCCATTTAACTATGGCAACATGTGCTAGACCAAGATTTAAAGGACCCGTTACAGATGAATACAAGCGAGGCTTTCTTTTCTGCCAATTGTGTCAGAATTCCAAAAAGTGAGAGGATCAGCATATACTGATTTCAAGTTAAAGGAACAGAATATTCATCAGTTCTCTTAATTTCTTGACCTGAACATTTTAATAAACATCCACTTTGTATAAAATCCATTAGTTGGGCATGGGCAGTATCATTGTACAGAAGTTGTATGCATTTTTTGATCAAGCAATTACTTATATTCCTCATTTTTTTTAATCAGAAAGTGTTTTCAAAGTTTTATTTGGATATATGTTGCAAGATACAATGTTCATTCTTTTTCTTTCCTTTTAAACTACAAAAATGTATACAGGGAGACAGACAAGAAAATAACAAGAAATTATCTATTCCTATGACAGAGTAATGAAAGTACTTCATTTTCAAAAGGTAACACAGAGAGGAAATGTATGTGCAATTCATGAGGATTTGAGCAGAACCTGTATATGGAGCTTAATATGCTATTTGCCTCACTTAATGTACAAAGCAGTATAGATTACACTTAATAAGCCAGAGGTTTGACAGAAAACTGACAAGTAATAAGAATCAATACAAGTGCTTAGGCTCCATGAAAACCAATGTTACTTAAAGCCAGATCTTGGAAGGCAGCAAGTACCTTTTTAGAGCAATGAACACTAACATGACATATAAGCATGTGTATACACAAACACACATGCACACATTCAAAGACTACTGTATTCCTGTACTTGCTGGTGTTGAGCATTTTGCAGAAGTTGCTCAGTACCTTGCTGGAGTGCAGCCCTGGTAGCCGTGTTGAAACCATCCAGTACAAGAGAACTAGGTGCTATTCTACAGCAAATGGCATCATCTGCCTTGAGATCATGAGCAAACATCTGCAGTTGCAGACTCCTTTCACACAGCTCCTGGAAAGAAAAAAAAACACATAAGCAGAAGATGAACACAGAATTAATGAAGTAATAACAGCTTTCCACTTAAAATCACATTAGTACCAATTTACCTTTCCCTTCCCTAAAAAAATTTCACAGGCCAGGTATTCAATAAGTGCACAAATGAACTTTCAAGCACTAGAATTTGCTTTCAACAAAACCGCAGGAAGTGCAACCTACTCTGTTGCCTTTATTTTATTCAACAGCATAAGGCAAATGGAGCTCTGGTAGATAACGGAGTCTCAGCAAAGGAATAAAAGTGTGCGGTCCTCTCATTTGCCTCATTTGATGCAGTGCTGTTGAGCTATCATCAAAGCTTTTCATCCAGTTAAAGAGTCCACCAGCAGCAGGGATATGAGAGGACAAGAGATCAGCAAGAAAGTGATCTGAGAGAAGAATGGGAGACACCTGGAAAAGTGATAACAGGACAGAAAAATGGATAACTCACAATCTCCTGTTGTGATGGGGTCTGAGAGCTCACGAGAATGTACAAACAAAAAAAAGTTAAAGGCATCCAAAGAATGAGGCCAAAAGAAAAGTGTAAGAACACAGGTATTCTGAATATTTAAGAAAGCATGGATGAAACCACCAATGCAGGTTCCTAGTGATTATTCAAAAATGTAGAAGAAGAATCAAGAGATGCCAGACTTGCAACTACTCTTATAAAATCATGGATGTCTAGGAGAAGAAAACCTTCATTGCACACAAAATAAATCAATAGAAAGGCTTCAGGTCATGTGGTGAAATACAGACTAGGACACCTAGCCAGAAATAAGTGTTAGAACGTGTCATAAAAGCAGTTGCAGATGAAGTGGATGGAGTGGAAACTGAAGCAGTATGATCTGTGTATAGGCAGAAAAAAAAAATGGAAAGCAATTTATTTAATCCATCCATTTAGAAATGGAAGGAGTGTGTATTGTTTGTGGAGTGGAGCAAAGAGCGTCAGAAGTCACATGGGAGAAAGGAGAAATGTCTTGAAATTACTGACTGAGGAAGCCTGTCTATTTATAAAATTAGTGGCCTGTGCTTATATGCATAGTCATACAGTCAGAAGTTCTAACCAAATTCCTACTTTGTGAACACATTATTATCAATATAAGTGTGCGACTGTAGTTTATTTCCAGTCAATATCACACTTTTTTCTTTTTAGCTTGAATATTCCTAGAGACTTCTTTTAGACTAGAATGGCAAGGAGGTAGACAACTTCTTGATCACCCTAGCAAGGTACTATTTGCTTTAGTTGAATTAATCAGCTGAATATCTTTTCTCAGCTCTGCCTCAAAAAAGCAAAAAATTTCTCTGTTTGGTCTACATGTGATTGACTCAGTGAGCTGATGAAACCTTACTGGTGATTTATTTATAAAGTAATTTTCAAGCTTCAAAAAGCATATGAATAGTAGTCAATATTTTAAAGGCAAAACTTATAGAAATAGCTACCAAATATTTCCATAATGAATGCCAAGCATTCTATGGAGAACATGTAGTGGAATTATTCCACGGTAGGTTTATTCATCCCCTTAATCTCCTTATTCTATTTTTATCACTTAAAAAAAAAACCAAAACAACAAACTATATTATTTAAATTAAATTAACTATAATGTTTAAAAATAATATTTAAAAATAATTATTTAAAATATTACTAATATTAAAAAATATGTTTTATATTGACTTCAGGAGCATCCTCTTTTAATTTGACTTGCGAATTAATTTCTCAATAAAATCATCAACATCAAACTTAACTATAACGTGTTTTTTTAAATTGTCAGTTAAAAAATCTAATAGTAAATATTTTAAACAAACTATACTTAATAGTGCTTTCAATTTCATTTTATTTGTGAAGCAAGCATGAAGGAGCACATAATGTGTTGCTTTCTGTATTCAGTATTTCTGTCCTTCAATCAAGACATCCATCTTCTTCAAGTAAGTTGTTATTTCTCCCCACTGGTGTAGCTTTTGCTCTATATACAATGTTGTAAGTTCCATAGCAGTGGCAATTATTTTATTTATTAGGCAAATTCCAATGTACATTTTAATTGCCTTCATCACCTGGCAGCATTATACCCCATAATGTTACACAACAGAGTGGAACCAAGAGTCTGAATCTCAGCTGTTGCACTCACTGGTCATAATAACTTGAGTGACTTTATACACCTGCTACATGGCCAGGGTACAAGCTTGGTCCTGCACTTCACTATGTAACCACGTAGCCCAATAATACAGTGCTGACACCGCTAGTGGCAGGCCATAAGCTTTGTACCGAGCTTGTAAGGCCTCAGTATGGAGTCTTGCCAGACCTGCTCTGTCTGAACTTTGCTTGATCTGTCTGTAGCTTTGTTTTACTTGTTTTAGCGGTGACAGAAATTTCTCTAATTCACCAGGTGTCTATGGCTAATTTGCTTTACTTTTGTTTATTTGTATGCTACAGATGAAATGTTAGATTGCAGTAACAAGCTAGTATTCTATCTAGAATGAGATATTTATGACTCTTAGCATAATGATGTAGCGTACAGAAATACAGGCCTGGTACAATAACGAAGGCCTTGAGAAATGGAGGCACAAGCTGTAGTACAGAGGAGTGTCATGGGATGAGAAAAGAGGGGACACAAGCTTGACACTGGAGATCCTACAACTACTAAGAAGTCTCCAGTGGTCAGTTACAGAAATGCAGACCCAGGGATGGGCACAACTGGTTTGAGGGGTAACAGAGAGAACATAAATGGTATCAGGCATGCAAAATCCACCATATATACTAAATTTGGGTGTAACATAGCAATGTACGCCATAAGAGAGAGAATGGCATAAAAGCATGTTAGCAAGCATTTGAAAATGACCCTAAGCAAGAGAAAGGCGGGGGGTGGGGGGAGAAGAAGAAGAAGAAAGAGAAAGGAAGAGAAGAAGAAGAAACCATCAACATGAACATCATAATCCTCCCAACCAGATGTTGGCCACTTACAGTAGCAAACTCCACCACTAACACTAATGTGAAGTCATTGACTTCAAAACCTAGAGGAGCAGAGAAAAGGTGATCATAACACCCAGATAAGTGCTAGAAGCTAAGAAATGAGTTAAAATTTTGATTGTATTATTGTTATTATTGAGACTTTTCCTGTATGTAAATACTCTACCTGCATTATTATTGTTTCTTTTTTCCATAATAATTGTATCTGTTTAGACTGTTAAGATTATAATAACAGTAAATTGTTGGCTTTAATTATATATCTAGAAAGTGTGCCCCTTTTTGCCCTTAAACAATATTTTGAATGCAACAATAACTTTGCATTGAAGTTTGTAAATTCCATATGGGAAAAAAAAAATCTGTTATATTCTTCATGTTTACCGAAGGGCTATAAAATCCTATTCCAAATGTAATACTGGCAATTAGAACATTGTTTGCATTAGAAGGTATAGGATTCAATAAAGTGTGTAAAGCTCTAATTGATTCCATAGTATATGTGTAAAAGAGACTTGCAAGAGAATTTGAAATGTTGAGATGTGCACTTGTGGCTACTTATATTTTCCCTATATTTTTTATTTTACTGCAAGCTGCAATTCTAGATTATTCACAGCATCCCTGACAAAGCAATCTACATGCCTATTCAAATGGAGTTCCTGGATATATTTTACAGCTGGCTGTCAATTCAACCTCTGTAATACACTTCAAATGCAAAAGCAAAAAAAGCAAAATTCTAAACAAACAAAGCTGGGGTTAATGAATATTTTCCTCTGCTGTAGTTATGCTTATGATTAGCCTAATTTTGAGGTTATTTATCAGATTCACATCCTCAATACATGTCCTTTATCATGTATTTTCAGCGCCATGCTTCTGCTTATGGTCAAAAACCTCTGTGAACAACTTCAAATATTTTTATAAAACACATATGTACTGTTAGCATTTTTCAGTTTTTATCTTTAAGTTTATTAGGATGTTTATCAATCTGTTTAACACCTTTGTGAACTTTGTTCTAGTTTGGAAAATCAAATCAAAAACATAAATGAATTTTCTAGAGAAACAGAGAAATGGTGTGAGATGATATTTGAATTTCAAAGTTTCTTGATCTTGCCAGATGAATAGTATCCCACACAGAAAAAAGAAAATGGGCACAACAGTTTTACAGTTTCCTATGAAAGTGATTTCTTCTTGTGCAAAAGAAGGCCCATAAAGAAGATGAACGCAGCATTATGTTAATATCAGTGCATACAGATATACACAAGAAGGAGGGGATAAATTAAGGTCAATCACTTTGTAAATGTAGCATTTCTTAACGTATGAGCAGTTGCTTTCAGAGGAGGAATATTGGATGCATTTCAAATTCGTGAGAATTTAGAAATAGAAAATGCAATAAGCTACCCATCTTTAACTTGTTTTTAATACATAAGTAGGATGTGTAGTAGCATGAATCTTTAATAAGCAGGCTACCAGAGTAAAAGTTATAGCTGGTAGTACAGGCACTTGCTAGTCCAGGGAGAGAATTAGCAAAATGTTGTGTCTGGGAAACAGTATAGTATTAGTCTATAGAGGCACATTCTCATTTTTCTTCAGCAGTTAGGAGCCAGAGCAGCACATCTTGCATCCTGAGAATGTAGGGAGTGCAGTGAACTCCTGCATATGCATAAGCCTGCATGTATATGGGTTATTACAGGATTGAAGTTCCTCTTCCTCTAAGACCGCTCGAAGTGGAGTTTTCTGCCTTGGCCCAAATCTTCATGGGTTTTTAATATAGCAGGTTAAAGGATCCCTCACAGTTGGACAAACAACAACAACAAAAAAACCCATACAGAACTGCAAACAATATTCAACAATACTTCACATTCTCTGGAGGTCTTTTTCTGACTGCTAAGTTTCAGGAATTTATAAATAATAAATGTCGCAATTTATAAATATTATAACTCTTCATAAAAACAAAAAAAGGAGAAGAAAAAGAAATGGTCATTTACAGTGATAAATGTTAGTCACACAAAACAAGTGCAATCAGCCTGCCATTTTATATAACATATACACACAGCTCTATCTCACAAAGGCACCACAGCTGTTCTGTAGGTTAGTTAAGGCTGATTTAGACATGCAGTTAAGCAGTCATTTCTAATTCCTCTCAAATATTTGGATTTAATCCCTGCTTACATTTGGATACTTTTTTTTTTTTTCCAAAATATATTTTTACAGTCTTCAACAGAGACCATATTTTTGGCTTATTTTCTTTTGCATTGAGATTGTATGTTCAGGTGCCACAGTTGCAGCTGCTATAAACTACACAAATAAGCATCCATGTCTCTGATGTATTCAGGGCTGTGGAGAAACATGAATGTCACCGCTCTGATTGCCACTTTCCTGGTTTTGCCTCTGCTTAATGGTTTGCTTGATATTACATATTTTTTTTTTGGCTTGGACAGTTCGGCAAAAAATCCAAATCAGAAAGAAGTATTCAGGGCTGTGGAGAAACATGAATGTCACCACGTGCAAATGACAAGATGACATTCTTCAGGAAAAAAATCACAAGAAACTCCATTCTCTTCTTGTCTCCATAAGCATATAGACCATCACATCATTTACTGTTCTCACATTTGCAAGTGATATAATCTACCGAAGCTGTGGTAGGAGCTACGGCTTTTCATGTGAATGTTATTTTTCAAGTTTTAGATACATAAAGCATTATTGTTCTGTACTGTAAAGGAAGGTATTACAAAAATGGAAAAAAAATATTATTTACGTGTATGATATCTGAACACAAATGAGTATTTTTAGACTACTGGTTTGTTGATTTTTACAGTTTGCATTCCTAAAGCCTGAAATTTTTTTGAGTGATTTTTATACAACTATGTTCATGATATATATAAGTATGTCGTATAAATGAACAGCTACATCTCTTGATCTGTACTGTTACAGTAACATTGTCATAAAGACAGTAATTCTGTTAATTTTGAAGCATAGATTACAAATTTGTGTATTTCATGAAACACGAGCAATTTCAGGTATCAGTACTGTCCCCTAACTAGGACATATAAAGTAGCAATACTGATACACTTTTGATATCCTGCTAAAAGCTCTTTGACTAAAAATTTATGTTTGAGGAATACACGAGATAATATAAAGACAGCTTTTTTGTTGTTGTTGTTGTTGATTTTGTCATGCAGTGGTGACCCCTGAAGTGTGTATCATAAAAACCCCAGAGTGGCTACTATTACCCATGCAAGTTGTGCACAGGGAAAAATATTACTGTGAAATGTCTTGAGGTTATTTGTAAGGACGGTTAATTCCTTTTAGTAATGTCCGAACCTGGTAACATATGAAGAACAATTTGAATAGATGAAAATGACAGTGGATGTAGCTGATGATACAGTACTACTCATGATGGAAAGCACATCAATTAGATAATATTTAAACAAGCACTTAAAATTGTTCTTTTTAATTTCTAAAACAAAGTACTGTTTTCCTTTCTAGCCAGACTGTGATCCTGCTTGCTATAAAGTCTAATCAATAACAAGATAGGTAAATATGAATTTATGTAATGGATTTCTGGGTGAGTTAGTACAGGTCAAGAATCATATAAATTCCTTAAAAATAATATTCCATATTCCATATTGTACTAACAATTTGAAACCCCTTTTGCCTGAAATACTCTGACATACAATTGGTTTTACTATTGTGGTTCAGGGAAAATGATACTATGTGGTTGTGGAACTATCCGACATATAAAAGCTATATAGCTGCACACAGAATATCAGAGGGATGTTCAGCAGTGGAGACATGAAAATTTAGTCATTTCGGATTCCTTCCTGAAATTCCAAACACCTATTTAATTTCTCTGCAGTTGCCTACAGCAATTCCCTTTCCTCTGTTGTACCAAAACTTGTGACATACATACAAAATTACTGTACCTGAGTTTTCAATGGAAAAGAATCAGAAAAAGAAAAAGGAAAGGCAACGTGCATGAATGGAGATTCGGTCTAGTGCTGGGCTCTCCCGTACAAGACAGTTATGGACATACTGGAGAGAATCCAGCAAAGGGCGATGAAGACCGTTATGAAGCTGGAGCATGTGTCATATGAGGAGAAGATGAGAGCATTGGGATTGTTTAGCCTAGGGAAGATAAGGCTCAGGGGGATCTTATCAATGTGTATAAAATACCTCCTGGGATGCAGTAAAGAAGACAGAGCCAGGCACTTCTCAGTCACGTCCAGTGAAAGGACAAGAAGCAATAGGCACAAACTGAAACATCAGAAACTACGTTTAAACAAAAGAAAAGTGCAGCCGGGACTAGATGATCTCCACAGGTCTCTTCCAATACAAGTAATTCTGTGAGTTTGTGGTTCTGTGATGAAAATAAGCCCAAATCGAGCAACAATCATAGATAACTATTGGAATACTTAGAATTTTATTCAGAACCAAAAAAATTCATCTCCAATAAAATGAGAGCTTTATGTATCATTTCAATGTATTAAAAGTTAATCCCAAGCTCATGCAGAATAAATATTTACTGTAAATCTTTGAGAGATTTTTCATAATTTGATGTAATTATGGTAAGAAATGCACATGCAAAATTGGCCAGTCAGTATATTGTAACTGAAATGTCATTCTTGCCTGTCACTGAAATGCCATTCTTGGAGACATGTTTGAGTCATATAACAAAAAAAAAAAAAGATTTGTAGCTTTGTGTTATTGGTATGTGTAAGCAAGTTTAAGAGTCATAAAAGAGTGCTACAGAGGAGAGAAATTGATATATTTTTATCTGGAAAATAAATATAGCACTTACAGTTCTAAATTACTACAGTACAAGTAATATTGCAATACAAGGTGAACAGCTGAGCAGAATCAAATCAGCAAATAAATTATTCCATCCCACAAAAAAAATGTGTTCTCAATAAAATGCTTATATTTTGCAAAATTTCTTTTCAACACAGGTTTTAATTTTTAGAACACTTTAAATTATAGATTCCTTTTTTTTTTGTAATACTTAACAAACTATAAATCTTATCCAAACTGTGTTCATGAAAAAAACAACTGAGTTAGCAGTTCAGTGAACATAATACTGTTTAGTAACTGATTTTTTAATTTTTTTTTAACTTGGTCAAGATGCAGTGTTAGTCAAGAGTTCTTCTAGTTTTAATTATAGTAGAGTGAGCTAAATTGCAGTATCTAGTAGGTTTTCTTGACAGGGGAGATACACATAGATAAAAAAAGAAAAAAACAAGTCCTTCTTTGGCACTCTTCATGCAAGTGGAATTGACAAGGTTTCTCAAAAAATTAGCCTCCAAATTATATTGGGTTCTTGGATTCCCAATTTGGCAAGCCAATCTTTTCCACCCTAATATACAGTGGAATTCTATCATTTCAACAGTTATGTGATCCTTCATATGCTTTAGCAGGGGGGTTGGACTAGATGATCTCCCATGGTCCCTTCCAACCCTTGCGATTCTGTGATTCTGAAAGGTCAAGATACTTGCTAAATGTGTTAATTACTTGCAAGTTCTAGCTTATTTCTTAATAGTATTTCATAATTGATAGATTTTCTATCATTGAAAGGTTTTGAAGATCACTGGGCAGGAGGTGATACCTGGAATATTTGAAGGTGTTTTGGATGCTAAATGCACATCACTGCTTCGTTTTCTTAAATTTTAATTACTTCATGGTGTTCTAGTTGTTTTGTAATAAGAAACCACACTGTGATAAGTGACTATTTTTCCTTTTGCCCCTCAACAGGAAAAGTAGAAAGAGTGCCAACTCAAAGGGCAAACAATTCAATAAGCTCTCAAGAAAAAAATTCAGCTATTCTGAACTCTGAACTGAAGTTAGGTAACCTGAATGGAAACTTAGGGAACCCAGATAAGAGGGAACTTGAGAGACAAAAGGCCTTTAGTCAATACCTCAAGATCTATGTAGGTTTCAAGATTTTTAAAGCTGGAATTACTCAAGCTTCATTCATCCTTTATGAAAGAAAATCACTAGGAGATGGGTGGCCATTACCTTTACCGCCTTTAATTTTGTTCATATGCCAAGGTCATCCAAGCAGTCCCATCTATAGGCCTCCCAGATACTAGATCCAGAGTGGGGGGAATGAAGAATGAAGACAAGGCAGTACTAGAGAGGGTAAAATGACAACTACCTTAGACACAGATGTGTCCTGAAGAGGATGTCCTACATCTATGCTCCCTTAATTACCAC
The DNA here is from genome assembly GCF_000687185.1 of Egretta garzetta. Lineage (NCBI taxonomy): Eukaryota > Metazoa > Chordata > Aves > Pelecaniformes > Ardeidae > Egretta > Egretta garzetta. Next base: position 954,853 of record NW_009260670.1, read on the forward strand.
AAAAGGGTAGTCATACACAAGCTGCAACACTTCAGAGCGGTCCCTGGGACAGCCTAACTCCTTGCCTAAGCTAGGAAATTCTTCAGCAGTGAAGTAATTATCATACACCAAAACTGTGCCAAGGCCTGATTTACCATTTTAATATAGTTGCCAGTTTAATTACATTCTAGCACCTGGGAATGTTTAATTTACTAATATAGACACAGCCTTAGAGGTTAGTTTTAGAATGTAAGGGGGGCACAAACTGACAGAAGACACGAATTTGTCAACAAGTGGTTCAGCATCAGAAAAAAGAATTCAGGGACATCAGAGTAAGATTTAAGGAACATTAAAGGCTACATGCAGGGTTTATAAATCACACAAGGCTCAATTAAATTAAAATAATCTGTCTTTTGAACATGGAAATATAATTAGTTCACCACAGTAATCTGAACTCCTCCCTATGCTTCCTCCACAAATTTCTTCTGTTGGTTACTGTTTGGAATTAACATTTCCATTTAAACCAGATTTTAAACACATATTAGAAAGAGCAGATCAAATATGTCACATACTGTTCATTTCAATGCAAGAGTCAGAGGCAAATAATTCTTTCCTCAAATTACCAATAGTATGTGGTGGCATAATGGAGAACTGAAAAACCTCCCTGTTTTAGTCATTACACTTAGTCATAAATAACCTACAGTGTCCAAGATCTACCTCCATAACCTTTTTAGCTTACCTAGCTGATCCAAGTATGAAATCACAGTCTGGGCGAGATGAACTCATTGAAAAGTGATCATTGATTCTTTTATGTATAATACAAGTACTTAAACTGTTCTTTATATACCATCTTGCTTCCAACGAACTTATTTTATAAATTTTATAAAAATACTTATTTTACTTACAAATTCGGTATCTCAGGAAAGGAACTTGCATTGTCAACAATTCTGTTTAGCTCTATTAAAATGATTAGTAAAACTACAATCTCCTATAGTAATTATACCAGAGAACATTGCATTCTGTAAATCAACACCTGCATGATTGAGGCCTGATTGTGTCAAAAATACATGTCAGCACTCAAAAATAAATCAGTTTAATAGCTGGCTGATATCTTTTTAAAAATTAACAAAGCAAGTTCATATCTGAGTAGGACATTGATCCCAGAAGAGAACACAGTATATTTCAAACAAAAATGCTCAAAATTGTGGTCGGTATGGTGAATTAAACCAATAAAGTGGCCATATAGGAAATTCTGTGACTGTAGGGTAAGTGTATACTTTTTCCTATGTTTTTATATATATGTGCATGAAAGTGATAAGACTATATATTCAGGCACAGCATGTATTTTAAAGGTGTTAAGAAACCTTATTTCCCCATGATTTCAGATGCCATTTTGGATTAGCCTTACATATACAATAGAAACTTTAGGATCATCCCTAGAGTGCATTATTAGAGCTACATCTATAACAATTATTCTTAAATTTACTAACAGATTGTGGAAATGTAATGCACATACGCAAAATCTTTTTATGCACAGTATAATGTAGAAGATGATAGGTGAATGAAGGAAGTCCTATACACTGTATTTCCTTCTAAAGAATACGGGCCTCAGGTGGGATTTTAAATCACAAATTGTTGAAAAACACAAGAAAAAAACCCATCCCCAAACCAAAACCAAATCAATCCAAATACATATGTAATCTTGCTTTTAATAAATTTTAACATATACTATGTCAGCTAAAATGCAAAGGAAAATATCAGATCTCTATAAAGTCCAAATGACTGGGTAATCAATCAATAAATCATTTAAGGCAAGGTATGTAAGTATTGAAGAGAGGTCAGATACATATAGGATTGCTTTTACATACTGCCCAATACATTGATGCTTCGGGCAAAATCAGCCAACATGTACAAATCATGACCTATTTCAGGCAATTTGACGATAGTATTTATTTCTTTTTGCTCCAGAGTGCATATAAACAAAACCACCACTGCAATTTTTTACATCATAAAAAACCTCCATTTGTTCCTGCCTAAAGAACATTTTATTAGATGTTTTATGTGAGGAAGGTATAGTTAATGTTTGTTTTTTTTTTTCCTGTATGTGCGTAGAGTTGTGTTCAAGGAAATTTTTAGATCAAATTAAACCAATGGGAAAGCTCACCTTCAGGTTCAGGCTTTTTTCTAATTCCTGATATGTTTAAAAAATAATAAACAACTTCTACTCTTTCATACTGTGAACAATATTTGTTGCCAGAGCTATAACAAAAGTAGAGCAAGAGATGTGTGAAAAAAAGAACCAGTTTCCTCAATTGTTTCTGCTGACCTCAAAGAAGGGCTGCAGGTTTGTAATGGTAAGATGAATGTCAACAATAGCTGAAAGAAGCTTCAAAAGAAAAGAGTCAAGGAGCAATTTATGGCCCAAATGGATTGCAATTACTTCTGCTAGCCAACACGTTCAGAAAGGTTTCTTGTCAGCTGCCTAGGAATTGCTTCCAAGCTATTAATTTCATTTTTCCACCTTGTATAACCCATTTTCCATTCTTCACCTGACACTGACAGGAAATTAGAAGAACTAACAAACAATGTGCCCAAATCTTCTTGTTTCTGTCTCTGGAGTAAAAAACATAAAATGCCATCACTATCATTTTCTGTGTTAGAAAGTAGAAGGGGAAACTATTGAAGACTCAGGTTTTTCATGTGTGGGTTGTAGTGGATATAAGGGGGTCAATATAGTGTTATAATATTCTAAAATGAAAGAAAGCCAAGAGCAAATGCACAGAAGAAGGACTATGAAATAGAAAGTGGTAGGCAAACACAGTTTAAATTAAAGGGACAGAAAAATGGAGGAAAGGAAGAAAAAATGGTAATGTGATAAAAGACAATGAGGTAGAGAAAAGAAGGAAAGACAAAGGGTAGTTGTGTTTCAGACAGCAGGCAGAGTCAAGGCAGGAACATTTAGCCCTATGACCATCCAAGCCTTTGCTCTAACTGGAAGTATATTTGTTAGAGTTTTAACTTCATGCAAGACAAAGAATTGGAGCAAACTACTTCATGTCCTGTAAGAAAGCTGAGCTCCAAATCTTAGGCAGCTTCCCTTACAGTGCATGTAAATAGTAGAAAAGGATGAAAGTCAGTTTTAGGCTGGGGTTGAAAAGTTCCAATTTAAGACTAAACCTAGTTCTCCCACAATTCAAAACAGAGCATGATCTTTTTTTTTTTTTTTTTTTGAGCATTCTTTTGGCTCCTGTTTTAATTCTACTGCAGGTAACATTAATCTGCTATAGATTTAAAAATTAAAAGTATTCAGTTGTCAGTCCCAACTTTGGGTTTAACACTATCTGGGCTGAACATAGAAATGTTGTTGCTGACAATATGGTCCTAGAGACACTTTATGTAAAAGACATTTTACAGTAAGGTTAGACTTATTCTTCTGATATAGTGCAGAACAGTTTGACATCAAGCACTGTTGCCAGTGGGAAAGAAAAGCACAGAGAAAATGGAAACAGGGAAAACATTCATGCTGTGTTTTACAGGGAAACTTCAAACAGATATCAGATAGCACTGGGGCTGTATTAGCTCCAAACTCAGAAGTTTTGTGCTCTAACTAGTACTGAATATTGGTTATCTTGTACCAAAGAAAGTTAAAAAAAAAGTGATGTGACTGGGCAAAGACAGGTAATTCCTGAAATTTGGCCGTTGGCTGCTGCTGTGGCAGCTGAACTTCAAGAGCAGGGAAATGCAGTTACCATAATCAGATTGAGCCATCACTGACAAGTAACCTCATCTACAGGAGTCTGCATGGCTAGCTAAAACCAAACAGTCCCTGGACTATCATTTCACTAGGCAGTATTTGTCCTGCTAGCAACAGCCAGTGTTCTCTGGTGAATTCTTTTTTTGTCACTATCATTTCTGTCTTTGCCATCCCATAGCATATCTCTTTCAGTGGTTGCCATACCTGTTTTCTTATCACTTAAGCGTCTATTTTTTTTTTGCTGAGAGGTAATAAATATAGCACTGTTTGCCTATGATCCGCCCTGCCACAGAATTTGTTTCTGCCTCTGGTAGATGTCACTTCCTAGTAAAAATGAAACTTCATGCTTGTAAGGGACTAGAAACTTGTCTCAACATTGGTGGTAGGCAAGCTTAACTACCAAAGCTTAATCACCACGGACACTGAGTGGGGCAGTTTAATCACCAGTTTCAGCCCATTGAGTCCCACCCCACCAGAATGGCCTAATCACCACGGCAACTGAGTGGGGCAATTTCAGCCCATTGAGTCCCACCCCACCGGAATGTGTGGCCTGTTATCTTGGAGTACACATCCTCTGGGCATGCACCTGGGGCCCAGAGTCAACTGACAATGGGGAGGGGGCTCAGACCCCCTAGAACTTTCCAGCATACTCTAGTGACTGTACTGGGCATGCGCTCCACTGCTGAGTGGGAGGCGTGGGTATGCAAAACAGTCATTGACTATGCAAGAAGACAACCCTATGAAAGGGGAACCCGGGGAGACCACGCGAAGATACATCAGGCGCATCAGACCGCACCAGCCGCATGGACCGCATGGATCGCTCAGGCCGCACGGACAGCACATAGATCGTAACACCACTGTGCCGTTTGTTTCTCCCCCTCTTTTTCCCTTTCTCGCTTTTCCTCTCTTTCTCTGCTTTTCTCTCGCGCATTTGTTGTTGGCCAAATAAAGTGACTTGGCACTTGACTCCGTTTTGAGTCTTAATTCTGTTTCCGAGAATGTAAAAGGAACCTAGTCACAATAAAATATTGGAGTTAATCAGAAGTTAATCTCAGCCACTCCCAACCTCCCAGAATTATCTGAGGTCGGTTGGAAAGCAAGGGGATTTAACCTCTGCCAAATTGTTTAACCCAATAGTGGATCGTGACAATGCTCAGCTGCATCTTTGCAGGACCCTGGTATGCAACAAGTCAGGCTGGAGACAGTGCTCGTTGAAAAGGCAGGCAAATGGAGCAGATACTTATGCCCAATAGCAGCGTGTAATGGTATTTTCACTAGTTAATTCAGATCACTCCTTGCACGCCTATAGAAATCCACCATTGTGCTTTGCAGGTACGGGCACTGGTTTCCAAGGTGCCCTGGAATTGCAATAAAGGCTGGAGCAGGGGGGTTAATCATTCTGTGCTACTACAATATTACTGCTACAATGCAATACAGTCAACAGAGCAACTTATGGCAAGACTTCACTGTTTTTTTATGATAAAGAATACAGATTCAGTCCCCAGGTACAATTTCTATAAAATTACTATGACACCTTTAAGGTAAATATTGCTTCCAAATAGTGACCACTAGGTATAATCTCTATTTCTCACTGTAAATTGGTTTTATTAAAGAGCTCATTCTAAACACAGAGAAATCTCCCATAGGTAGACTATATAAACAAAGATTAAGTCACAGTCTGGTAAGTAAGACTTGGATTAAACTCTTAGGGAACTTATCTTTGTCAATGGTAGTTATTAAAAACAAGCACAAAAAAATGAGCGTTAACTGGAAAAGGCATATAACAGGTCATAGCCAACAACATATTTTTTTTAAAATTACCTTTTTTCTGTGAGTGCAAAGCCTATTTCTTAAAAGAATAATAACAATAAACAATGGAAACATGGTATATATATATAACAATATTCATGAAATAACTGAAACTCCTATGTACTTTCTTGCACAAAAGTTTAATGTGAATGTATGAACTAATGACAACCATTTTGAAAATCAACATGAACCACGTGAAAAGAAAGCCAACCACAAGAGTGCAATGAAATAAATGTGATCTGCCTTAAATATCTTCATAGTGATAGCTGTAAAGTTGATGTAGTACTTCTAGGCAGTTAGTTGCATTTATTAATATAGGAAACACAAATTACTAGATGTTTTGGAATTTGCGAAATCAACCCCTTGAGTGAATTGTTCCAGAGACTTAGGTGTTCACAAGATAATTAATTAGCAATTATGTCTGGCTTTAGTGTCATTTAGCAATCCCAGGAATACTTATTATTTATACAAATATCACAATTGACTGTTTTCTCCATAAATGAGATGACATTATGGAAAATGACAATGTAAAAACAGTTACTTTATGGAGAATGTTTTATTCTTAGTGCCGGAGATTAAACTCTTCTTTCAGGACCCTATTCTTCTTTTCGGCAATCTCTAACGTAGTCACCAGTCTCTCCTTCCTCCCTTTAAGCTTAAGTGATACACATGTACAACTGGAGGCATATTTCTAACCACAAATGATTATGCCATTACAGGCTCCCCCAAAATGGAAGTGGTGAGTGTGAACTGTGCTGCCTGATGGAGAGAGGTTGAGATCACATTAGGATACTTCAGCAAATTCTGGTTTCCCTTGCAAATTTAAATCAGATAGCAAAACTCTGATTCAATTTTCAAGACAAGACAAGGTCCTCAACATTTTTTTGAGAATAGTAAAATCCTTGTGCCAGTTAAAGATTAACCCCAAAGGTTGCTCTGTATTTGGCTTCTCATTTTATTAACATTCTGTAATAAATGTCCAAGGAAGTATTTATATTTGCCTAAGGTTCACTTTATTTGGAATCCTCTCTCATACTGGATTTGACCTTCACAAATTCTGTTCCATAAGGAGTGACCTTTAGATTAACCACCCGTGTAAAGAAGTGACTATGTTATCTGATGCTTTTCCTTCTTCAAGTTACTAAACCAAAAATATATTAATAATTTTAAGTATCTGTTAAAAATATCCCATTTTGTTAATGTGCTCCAAACAAAATAATATCTTTTCTAATATGTTCAAGGTCCCAAGAATATTTTTCATTATTTATTTCTTCATAAACTCAAAAAATTTAAAACTTTTTCTTATACACAGACTCTTTTTCTGTATTTCCCAGAAATAAGAGCACATGTGGAGTGAAGAGTTTCATGAACATAAATTCAACCTAAGTATTTTTCTGGTCCATTAAAATGCTAGTCTTTTAGTAGCATTTCATTATAAACATATTCAGATGCCAAAGAAACTGCAAAGAAAAATTTAGTCTGAGATATATGCATAGCTACTCTTGAGTCAAATGCTGGCAATAACAACACAATGACATATTTAGAGTATGTTCTTTAAAGAATATCACTTTAGAAATGTTAACGGTTTTTAAATATGAAAAATTAACAGACATAAGTTGAACAAAATTTCTGAGCTGGTACAAAGAAAAAAAAAGTCACCTTGTGAACAATGATGCGTTGAAGGTGGTTGCCCACACAGGCCATGCGGCCTCCATCCTTTTCAAGATTTTCAAGACCTGGCTGGACCCTAAGCAACCTTGTCTGACCCCATAGCTGACCCTGCTTTGAGCAGAAGGCTGGACAAGGATCATAGAATCATAGAATGTTTTGGGTTGGAAGGGACCCCTAGAGGTCATCTAGTCCAACCCCCCTGCAGTGAGCAGGGACACTGCTAACTAGATCAGGTTGCTCAGAGCCCCATCCACCTGGTCTTGAATGTTTCCAGGGATGGGGCCTCCGCTACCTCTCTGGGCAACCTGTTCCAGTGTTTCACCACCCTCATTGTAAAGAATTTCTTCCTTATATCTAGTCTAAACCTACCCTGGTTTAGTTTAAAACCATTACCCCTTGTCCTGTCACAGCTGGCCCTACCAAAAAGATTTTCCCCATCTTTCCTATAGGCCCCCTTTAGGTACTGAAAGGCCATAATCAGGTCTCCCCGCAGCCTTCTTTTCTCCAGGCTGCACAAGCCCAACTCCCTCAGCCTGTCCTCATAGGAGAGGTGCTCCAGCCCTCGGATCATTTTAGTAGCCCTCCTCTGGACCCGCTCCAACACTTCCATGTCCTTCTTGTGCTGAGGGCTCCAGAGCTGGACGCAGTACTCCAAGAGATCTTCTGAGGTCCCATTCCAGGCTGTTAGCCTTTTGGTCCTAAGAAAATCATTCCTATTACCCAGTTTTGTTTACTGATGAGAAACCATCATCAAGTATATGGATTCAGTTTATATCTCTGCTCAGATGAGTTCCATCACTGGTTTAGGAAAACGGGTGGAAACTGCGTTGTGTCTGTATCTGTATGAGTATGAATATGTAAGGTTTTCAGAATGTATATGTTTGAGACTGAAATACCATGAACTACTAGTTTCTCCACAACATTTTGAAGCAGTCATTAAGGTACTGTAACCAAAGATCAGAGAACTAGAAACACAAGGAAAAAGTATTAATTATATTGGTTGAAGCATAAAGGTTATTATTCTGTAGTTGGACTCAGACAATGAACAGTTCACTCTGGTCTTTAACGTATATACATTTTGTTAATTTATATTGCAGTCATGAATCATGGCCACTATATAAACTAAAAATAAATATTATTTATTGTTCTTAAGTATATATAGATACATGAATCTCAGGAGTTATTTCTGTGTATAACACAATTTCTGTCCTATTACTGCAATATGAACATTAACTTCTCTAACCTATTTTCATATATATATATAGTAAGTGTAGAACATCTTACCTTTTCTGTTCAAGAATCTTAAGACAATAAGAACAAGTTTTCTACTGTAAATGTTTATTCATACTGCAATGTCTATACCTCAGCCACCTGATATCATCAGTTTTAGGGCAGTGTGACTCTCAGACTGCAGCCTTCTGAGGGGCTAAAGTAACAGGAAGCAATCATCTCATTCGTTTTCTCAGAAATATCCAAAATAATTTCTATGTAATATTGTATTCAGCCCTGTATCTTTCATACTTTTCATTCTTTGGGGTTGATTTTTTGCTTTTCTTTTCTTTTTACTTTTTTTTCTTTCTCTTTTTTGCTTGCTTTCCTGTCTTTTTCCCTTTGTCTCATTTCTGTTATCTATCTATCTTCTTTGTCTCTTTACAATCTGAACACGATATCCAAGGCATTTCACTCAAAGGACAAAAATATTCATGTGTCAGCCCCTTGAAGACATCTCACTCAAAGAAAAAGATGACAAAGTTTGTGTCTACAAGAATCAGATTTTTCGTGTATAGAAAGATTTTACCTCTTAATATCATCTTAAAGCTGCCGAGAATACCTGATACCAATGACATACCATATGCAAAACACTAGAGCAAATGTAATCCTTCCCAATGAGGCTTGACAGATACAAGCATTTTTGCTATTTAGCTTTTTGACATGTATTTACTGGCTCTCTGAATTCTTTCCATCTTTTGGCTCTGTAAAACTTTGTTCATTCTATTGAAGAAACCAGTGGTCACTGGCAAACTACAGCCTTTTGGTTCCAATAAATCATTATATTCTATAAATCAGCTTCAAAGTTGCACGTGAAGACTCTGATGATTCAGTGTACATTACAGCAATACGTGTATTGTATTTGTATGTCTTTATAAATAAAAATCTAGGCATATTATAATTAATAAATATAAAAGTACATCATTATTGATGTATTTGGTTACTTGATAGTGCTACTAATATTTAATTTAATTAGCTTTTAGCAATCTTTAAAATATACTTTCCTGTCCACAAATACTACAGAAAGTAATTGCCTTAAATTTTGTTTGAAAAGATGTTTGGATAGCAGTCCTATTAAGAACTAGATATGCTGAGAATCTGTAAAACCTCAATCTGAGCAGGGTTTTTTTTTTTACTAATAAATTATCAAATGTTTAGCTCTGCTTAAAGAACAAAAAGTATGAACTTCTGCTATAGTTCCTTTTTCCACCACCCACCCCTTGCCCTTTCATAGACTTAATAATTCAGCCACTGTGGGTTTTTTTTTGCTTTTGAGAATAACCAGCTGCAACTAAATTCATCTTCCTATTCAGCTTCTGCTATCTGATCTCACATCACATCTTTAATTAAAAAATCCAGTAAAAAATGTTGTGTCATTAATATGCTGTCCAGTATATTAAGCAAATCTATAAAACATTTTTTAAAAAAAGATGAGTTTTTTTTGTTTAATACAAATAACTGTAACTACTCCTGTATAGATAGACCATGGCACTAAGGCTGATGAAGATGTTTAATACATTAGCAGTACTATTTTTATTATATTTATATTGAATTATAATGAGAAAGTGTAGTACATCCCATTTTTCTGGAAAGACCAGAAAAGGGATATTTTTCACCTGGTATATCCATATGGAGAAACATCAATGCTATGGGTGTTGATGTGAGGGGAAAAATTCCGTTTCTCATGGTGCTTTAAAGGATACTAAACCTTTCAGAACTCTGTATTATTTTTCAGAGCAGAATGAGTTCCTGAATTTCTAAGACAACTGTATGTTAGGTATTGTTAAATGGTGGTCCAGAAAACATGGATTCCACAAAACACTTAGTACAGCTAGAGAGCTTCCTAGTCTTGCTGCTTCTCCTTGCTTTAAGGTAAATTATGGGCAAAGAAAGTAAAATGCACTAAAGACATTTTGAGTATGAGCTTTTCATGCATCAGTTGCTATGATTGCCAGAAGACTCTGTGAGATGGTGAAATGACCAGAAAAGGTAGCTAAGCCAAGAGAATCTCTCTCTTAGGACATGGTTTTAACATCCTGAGAGCTCAGAAAACTGTTTTAACTGTTGAAATAGCACCTCTGCCTACTCCCACATTAATGGAGAGCTTCTGCCTTGCACTTGTCAAAAGCAATTAGGCCATAAAAAAGGTCAGCAACTTTAAAAATACAAAACAATAATACCACATTTCTCTCAAATTATTTCAAATCTCTGCTGCTGCTTAGAGACACTTTATCATGTTCCTTTACTTTATTGTTATATGCTGAAAGGGTAAATGACTATTGTTGCTCAACTTATGAACTACCTGCCTTGTTATGATCTTTCAGTAAGACAACCCTCTGGGCTTGTTTTAAATTCCAAAGAGAATTCCCCAGACAGGTGAAATCAGCTGAAGAAAATAAATTGAAACTACATTGTTGAGATACCTTGGGGTTTGACTTGGGTAATGAAGTGAAATATAAAGCTGCTGTGTTCTGCCTGCAAGTGTACCTGGACTGTAAAGAAAGGTGTGATGTATATCTGAAGCACTAATCTAGACAGAAATCTAGATAGAAACGCTAATGACAACATTCAAGTCAGGCTTCTTTCTCTACCAAGTATTCCATTTGGGTTGTACAGCAGATACTGAAGTCAATGCCACAGCTTCTTAACTTACATTTCACAGACAAACATTAGCTTGACGAGGCACACCACAGCCTCGTTAGAAATGTACAAATAATCTTTGAGTCACACAGATTTAGATTTAATTTCTGTAGGCATAGTTTAAACATAGGGACAAAGGACTTTGGACTTTTTACATTCTTTAAGAAATTATAATGATTAAAAAAAATGAAGCAAGGTGAGTTGTGGTGAAGTGAACAAGTTTCTTTGGTCTAATTTTTGGTTTAGGCTTTCAGGTAACACCTAAAACTCCAATGCAGCAAAATATGTAGATTCAGTATATGCTTGTACTTACGTGACTTGATCTTGTAAACATTTCAGAAGCCTTTAGCACTTAGTACACCCAAGTTTATCATAGATGTGTACCAGTGACCGTCTGTTTTCAAAAGAATGAAAGAATGTAAACTATTAATTTGATAAGTGGAATAAAGAAGAAACTGAAACAATTTTTACATCTCTGGATATATCTTGAAACTAACAGAATATTTAAGAACATATTTCTGATACATGTATGGACTAGTTCGTATGTAATGTGCAAAATGAAGAAATCAAAACCTGCTTTGACTCTAGCCCAATCTCATTTCAACTCATTCATCAGAATTATGTTAGCAGTGATGATAGCAACTAGTAAAGGATACCAAAACATTTCAATACCATCTAGAATTTGTGCAGCAAAATATTGAATTACAAAGCACAGTATGGACAGTGTTAAAATACACTGTTTTATATCATGGAAAGCAGCTTCGCTTAGAGCTGAGCAGTAAAAAAATTAAATTTATTTCATGGAAGGTTTTGATATTTCAAAACTTGGTTTAATTCCCATACAACCCAAACTACTATAATTTTGAAATTCTTTGTGAAAGGTACACAGTATTGACTATGTGGATACCACCTGGATATCTGACTCAGTAGTAATAACTTTAGAAGCCCTAGGATCTTTGATCCTGGCTGTGTGTTTTAAAACCTAGACTTTCTAGCCACTGACTAAGTGAATCAGTTTGCAGATAAGTGTGAACACTTCTTGATATTCATGCAAGTTTTACTGAAACAAGACAACTTTGACAAATGCTTGAATTTTGGCAATGTATGTCCAGGCCTATTTATAGAACAAGTGGTTGATACGGACCGAGACTGTATTCTGTGAGGGTATACCGGGAACATGTGTTATCTTCTGCAAGGCAGAGTTACCAGTCTGTGACAGCATTACCTAGATCATTTACCTTAAAACAAAAAAAACCCTTAGGTCTCTTGCAGCTGGTTAATTGCAGCTCTGTATGCAATTCAAGGACTAGTACTAATTTTCAAAGCAAAACAAGTATTCCATTCATTGCATGCTTAGGATATCAGATAAGCAAAACTGAAAAAGCACAGGAGTATGAATGTTCTAGTTCTCATAACCTAAAATATTCAGACCATACTTATTCTTAGAGTGTGGGATACTTGAGCTTTCTAAGAGAGGAAATTACTAACAATTCTAATAAACCTATGGTTTTGATGTGTAAGAAGAGATTGTAGGTATTGACAATAATGACAAAAAAGCGCAGGATTTATTTATTGATATACACAAAAAGAAAATAGCTTTGAAAATGGCAAAGAATATTTTTCCCATCAGTGAAGTCCAAAGGACTGTCGTGGTTTAACTCAGCTGGCAACTAAGCACCACGCAGCTGCTCGCTCACTCCCCCCCCACTCCCTCAGTGGGATGGGGGAATCGGAGAAAAGAAAAAAAAAAGTAAGACCCGGGTGTTGAGATAGAGACAGTTTAATAAGAGAGAAGAATAACAATAGTAATAATAATAATGGTAAGAGAATATACAGAATATATAAAACAAGTGATGCACAATGCGATTGCTCACCACCCGCTGACCGGTGCCCAGCCCGTCCCGAGCAGCGATCACTCTCCCCTGAGCTGCGATCACTCTGCCCGAGCTGCCATCACTCTGCCCAGAACCGACCAACTAACCCCCCCGAGCATGACGTTCTGTGGTATGGAATAGCTCTTTGGACAGTTTGGGTTAGCTGTGCTAGCTGTGCTGTACTCCCAGCTTGTTATGCACCTGGCCGAGCAGGAGAAGCTCAAAAAGTCCTTGAGTAGTCTGAGCACTGCTTGGCAACAGCTGAAAACATCAGTGTGTTATCAACATTCTTCTGGTACTAAATCCAAAACACAGCACTATGCTAGCTACTATGAAGAACATTAACTCTATCCCAGCCGAAACCAGGACAGGAAACATCCCCAAGAGAAAAAATAAACCTAATAATTTCATATAGCTTTTTTTACATTATTTATTCCTGTTGTCCCAACTAGGGAGTCCCCATGCAAGGCCTTGGAGATCAAGACATAGTTCTGCTTCCCTGAGTGTAAAATATCTTTTGAAACTTTGTGAAAACTAATAACATTCCAGAGAAAGAATGATGGAAGATCAAACTGTTAGGTGGGGTTTTTCTTTGTTCAGTATTTTTTTTTAACATTTCTTCCTCTCTGCAAAAAACTTTGTGTGTATGTGTGCATGTGCTCATTGGGGGGTATACCAACAAATAGTTATTATGAACACTAGCTTCATAAATAGTTACTGATTTCCTCTTTAAAGTGTAGTGTTGCCAACCACATTTACTGTCCTGTCCAATATAGATATACAGTTTCTTGCCAATACTTAACATCACCTTACTGTATGAATAGGTACTGCTGCCTTTTTGCCTGTGCTATTTTCTTTTTCTGTGAATGTCATAACAGTACTGAAAGCTGAACATTAATAAAATCAAGCTTATGTTTCTTTTCATTATGGCATCCAGTTCAGGAGAAATGGATTTTTGTTTTGAAATGCCAAAGTTTTACTAACAGCACGTATGCAGACACAGTAAAAAAACTGTATCACAAGTTGATCCACTGATGATATTGCTGTAAGAAATCTCACTACACTGCATATGGTTGGTTTCACACCATTATTAAGATTCTGAACCTTGGATTGATTGTTCAAATTTTTTTTTGTCTTTTTCTCTTTACTGTAAAACAGTATTTAACATAATTCATTGATGGTGGTCTTTATTGATTTTAATTAATACATCAATCAGTAAGCCACATTTTTTGTCTTTGACAGACATTTTTATCACCATTGTCTTTTATAGGAGAACATGTGATCAGCTATGACTTCCTGTGATGAAAACTGGTGATGATACAGAGCTCTGTATCGAACAAACTGTCTCTGTTCCACCTGTGGGACCTACTACAATCATTTTAGGTACCAGTTTAAAGACGTCTGGATTTCAGGCTTTTGTGCACTGAAGTTTTGCTTGTACTACTCATTTAAATGGTATTCACTGTACTGGCTTGTGGTATTTTCAACGTCAGATGTGACACTGACTTGATCAATTTATTTTTCATTCTCCATTCCCCCTGACATTTGGCTACCTAAAAAGGAAAGAATTGTAAACTTACACTGTAAGTTATACCTTACTGCCTAGAATACTGACTTATCTAAGCCTAAATTTGAGACAGAAATATGAAATAATATTTCTCAAAGAGCAGCAAGTTACAAATGAAGCAAATACTTGTACTACAGACTCTCAGAAAAATCAGATGGACTTCTGCAGGTCCAACCACCAGATTCAAAGCTTCACAAGTTGGAACGTGAAAAATTAGGAAAACTTTCTTCCCATGAGGGCGGTCAATAATTGGAACAGGTAGTGGAATCTCCATCTTTGAGATGATAAAGATTCAACTGGGCATTTCCCTGGGGAACTTGATTTGATGAGGCATGCTTTGAGCAGGGGGCTGTGCTAGATGATCTCTGGTACTGCCTTCCAATATAAATTATTCTTGATTCTGTGATTCTATCATGCAACAAGCATTTATCATAAAAAAACAGACTAGAAATATATCATCATTGCAAACAAGAAAAACATCTACTCATTTGGCAGAGAACAACTAAATATAGGAATACAGCATTGCTATTAAAAAATAAAAGAAAGAAAATAATTTAAATAATAATTAATTATTAATTAATAAAGAATTTCTGTGCATTACATGTCACCAGCACTTTATGAGAGTCAGGCCCCAAAATCATCTTGTGAAAAAATAAAAAAAATAAACTTTTTTCTTCCAAACTACGTTTTCCTACTATGAAACTCAGACAGTTCAGATGTACCTCTTATCTTCCTTCTAGTTTCCAAGCTTTGAGGGTTGTCAGACTCTCTTGTAGAGCTGTCAGGAATCAAAAATTTGTTTTTCAGTAGAAGTTTAAAACTTTCATATACTCAGTTGTTGGTAGGAGATCTTTTTGGCTGGCTTGAGTTCCTCTACCCTCATGTAGGTCTCATTTCTCTTTCTGCAACTTGTGACCATTGCTTCTTACGTTCTGTCGCACACTCCTGAGAACAGTCTGACTATGTCTTCTTTATAATCCCCTGCTCCTTTTGAATAGCGGAAAACTACAGTTGGGTTTTCCTAAACTTAAAGGTTTTTCATCTGCCAGCTAAACAAGTACAGCTCCCTCAGCCTTTCCTCATAACCTGTGTGCTTCAGCTCTTATACATGGCCCTCTGATGGACTCTCTCCAGTGAGGGGCCCAAAACTGAGCATAGTGTGTCAGATAAGGTTTCATGTATGTCAGGTAGAGGGAAATAATAATTTCTCTCCATCTGGCTATGTGCTTACTAATAGAGCCCAGTATGCAGTTACCATTCATTGCCACAACAGCACACTGCTCACTCAGGTTCAACCTGTCCACTGAGACCCATGATTTTCTGCAGACCTGGTATCTAACACATGGATGTCCAGTTTCTGTTGGTTCTTTATGTCATTCTAAGCCATATGCAATATTTTACTCTTGTCTCTGTTGGTCTTCATGAGGTTCCCGTTGGACTATTCCTTCAGCTTTTTTGGTTTTATCCTTCATTACCACACTGTTGAGAATCCTAGTAGAATGTTCAACAATAAAAAAGGCCATTTTACCTTATTTTCCAAAACTAGATTACAGGTTTATTGTGAAGCTGGAAAATACCATTTTCCATTTAAATTTAAGTTGTGATTTCTAGGTGTTTGGTTTTCTTCTTTTCCTTCAAGAATAGTGTTTTGGCTTGATTTTAAAACGTGTGTCTAGTTTAGGACATCAAGGCAATGTAACATTGTAACATTTTCTGATTTTCCTACTAAATAATGGCAAGTTTACAGCATTCAGGTGTTTGGAATTCTAATTAATTCACACGGAGTTGGAATATAGGCCTCTGTGTTGATCGTAATCAAAAATATACATAAGAATTTCAGTTAATCACGCTATAACATGATTCCACAAATTATCAATTCTGTGTCCATTATTAATATCTAAACATATATGCTGAAGGTCAAGAGAAAGTTTTCCTATACAACCTTGAGTATAGTAGTGAGCTTTTTTTGTTATCCCTGAAATCTTCCTTTTGAGAGGTTTTGAAGAAGTTCAAGAAGTATACTTCTAGATATATTGTCTCTTACATTTTGGTCTATTAAAAATTCTCTTTAACACCATTAACTGAAAACAGAGTCATGGTTGGGAAGTTTGAGAAATAACGAAAAGGAGATTACCGATACTATAAAAATGTTGAGTATTTTCAAGGACAACAAAAGTTAAAAATTTTCTTCAGTTAAGATAGGAGGTGTTTTCCTAAATGTACACATTCAGCTTTGTCTTTGAAATATTTGCCAGTATCAAGAGAAGTTCCTTCATTTATAAACATTTTAGTATTGCTGTAGAAATCAGAAGGTAGATTTACAGTTTCTGAACAGAGAATCTCAAAATACATGGAGTAGGAAAAATAGTATGAGGACAGGCAGCATGGACCACTCTGTGGACAGAACACCCACACTCTGAGAAAAAGAAGGAAAAAGACTGGGGTTATATTGGTACTCTGGTGATGTAATTTTGGACACACATTTAATTAAGGTACAGGTCTTTTATCAGCACAAGTAATTTCTGTTATTTATATCCTCCTCTACTAAAAGCATAAAGTGACCAGAGCTGACGTGTATAGAAAGCAAAAGCCACCTTAAGGTTGGCTGCCTTCTCAAGGTGCTCTACCTATGATTGGAGATTATAGCAACTTTGAAGCTACTGTTTTATAAAGAATCCATCATTTTCTCCAAGGTAGCAGGTGTGTCCACAATGGGCTTTTTTTTTTGAACCCCAAATAGTGTAATGCCACAGTTATGGTAAACAGAAGAAAATGCTGTATTGTTTACATGAGATGTGAATCTACTCTTCCATTCACTCCCTATCTGTGGGAGACTGAATAGCCAGCTGTCTCAAAGCTTGCTCCTTTGTGTGGCGCTGTGCGAAGATCAGCATTGCCGCAGGCAAGGTGGCTTGCAGGCTTGCTGAAGCAGGGGACACCCAGGCGGGGCCGCCTGCCCACCAAGGCTTGCAGTTTGCTGCCACTTACAGCATGCGAGCAGAACCCTGCCCCTGCCCAGCAACAAGAAAGCGAGCAAACGGAGCCTGCCAAAAGTAAAGCGCGCAAAATTTGTGTGCATGTGCTGGGCTATGCTCTATATAAAAGGCTGCAGTCTCAGGCCTTGTGGAAGACCATCGAAGACGCCGGAGGAAGATCACCGACCTTGTGAAGAGACCACCGAAGATTCCGTGTGCCATCACCGAAGACCCCAGAAGCACGGCCCCCCGGGCTGCCGCGGATCCATGGTGGTGACTGTCTGCTCTCTTCTATCCGGACCTCTCGCTCGACTTCTTATCTTTCCTTCCTTCCTTTCCTGTCGCTGCTTTCTCTCTTCCTCCCAAACAATTAATAAACGGGTGCACTTACGACATCTGACCTCGTTTGTGCCTTAATCTCACTCGAAGGGATCGAACCTGAAACGAGAGGTTGGTCCAGCCACCCCTGGCCTCCCAGACTTGTCTGAGGTCGGCTAGAAAGCAAGAGGGCCTTCCTCTCGTCCAAACGGAATTGGATCCTAACACTATCAAGTTGTTAAGTTTATCCAAGTTTATAGTTGCCTAAGTCACAAAGCTCTAGCCCTTTGTTAATTGTGAAATAAATAGCAGATTACATTTTTTACATTAAATATCCCCCTTTTAAACCACTTGAAACAACAAAATACTATGTAAGTTACTGGGTTCCCCTGTGCCTTTTCTTTAATGTGAGGCTGGATTTTTTTCCTTCTCTTTTAAGATGTGATTCAGAACACATCTTAAATCTTTATAGATTATGTTCAACCTGCAAGCAGCATTTTATGGATTTAGACAACGTGGTGTGCTTTTCGCTACAGGGCTCTTAAGCACAGTTTACTACTGCACTGTGCACAATAAATGTATAATTTACTCACTTCAGTCTATATAAATGATTTGTTTGCTTAATGTGTTGGAAATAATTTGATGTATTATAGTTCCTGTTGTTGTTGTCACCACATTACTACAATAAGCAAGATCTATATCTCATTTGGTCTTCTGGAAACAATTTTTAAGTAAATGCAGATGTTTACCTCTTTATTTTAATGCTATTTCTACAAGTTGTCTGCTAATACATACACAGTTGTGTTATGCCATGAGAAACAATGACTTCAGAAGGGATTATTTTTTATTAATCAGTATCATTCTCATTTAAACCATTATTTTTCAGAGCAATATGATTCATACTCTCAGTAACATACAGCATATAAAAAAAAAAATGTCATCCATGCAAAACGAGTAAAAAGTTATTGCAACAAACCCCATCTGACCTCAGAACAATATAATGGAATTTTTACACAATCTCTCCATTATCATCTTCAGGCATCCAAGTCAGAAATTCTAAAATAAGTCAAGATAGTTTGCTTATCTTGCTTCCTATGAGTGATATGACAAAATTTTCTTTCTTTCCTGCTAAGAATCCAAGACTCATTTCCATATTAAAAGTATGGAGACACAGAGATTCCTCTCATAATTATGAATTGTCTATTGACCTAACACTAGTTAAATCAGGAAAATCAGAGAACACCTTTTGTGTGCAGAACAGCTATTTCAGATTAAAATATCTTTCAAGGCTACTAGAAAGCTCACTATATAAAGTCTGTAATTCACCTGCTACTATTCTTTACCCTCTTGCAAGAAGGGGTTTAACTCTTTGTTTTCTCCCTTTCAGTGCGTGCCTCCTGGCCTTATTATGCACTATTTCAACCCTGCTCCAAGTTGGAATTACTCATTTCTGCATGGCTTTTCTGTGTAATCATCAACAGAATAAACTGGTAAGAAATATTTTCATGTTTCATGTCCTATGAGAGGTCAGTATGGTCTTACTTCCCATCTCTGTGGGAAGGTAAGAATCAAGGAGACAAGCTACTTACATAACTGGTGTCAACAAAACTTATACCAACAAGCAAAATGGGTTTGGAAGCCCAGGTCCAAATTTTTTGACACTTTATAATTTGTGAGAAAGTAACTTCTTAACTGGCACTCAGCAAGCAGATTATTTTTAGCCCCCCTTTTTTTTTTCCAAGAAAGAGACTGCTAGTTGAATTCTGGTATGTATTTAGACTTTATTCTGGCCTTGTAGTCAGGAGCATCTCTTTCACAGCAAAATCTCTGGCACAGTTTTATTCCCTATTTTCAATATCACAGAGTACACCAAAGAGATGCTATGTCCAAATTTCTGAGTTTCCATGCTATTTGGAAACAGTCAGTGGAAAAAAAAAAGTTACTATGTTTCCTGAAGAATCAGAAAGCATTTTTTTCGTCTCTGATATGTGTGCATTTTATTTTTAAACATGTCAAAAGAAAAAAACAAAAATTTGACCAATTGTAAAACCTCTGGTATTCTACTTTTCTAAGGCATGACATAAAGGCTTTGCATTAGTAAAAGATCCAAATGAGACTCAGAGCAACCAGACATGAAATTAATTCATGTAAGTGCTTAATTAATATCCACTAGCAAAGAAGAAAAGGGAGTAGCGTAGTCCATTTTCTATTTGTAACAGCTTCCCTGATTCAAAATTTTGCATTAGAATTTCTTTTATGGCTCCTGATTCACAAATTTCAACATTGCAGAAGTATGTGAAGTCACATACATATTACTAAAAGTTACAAGCATTGTTTTTTGCAGCAAAGACTCATGTCTTGTTTTTTCCTTATTAACATAAGTTTAAGTTCAGACATAATTCCTTGTTACTTCTTCTAGAACATGACTGACACCAGATCATAATAACTTATTTATTCACACCTTTAGCCTTACTATTTCATTGCTGTATTACGTGAGTCTTAGAACATCAATTTCTCTTCTGCCGCATCCTCTTTCAGTTTGTCTGGATTTTTGACTGTAAATAGCTTGGATCTGAAATATGAAACCTGCATGCTGATTGTGTTTCAGAAAGCTTTTATCTAATCTTCAAATATCTATCAATTTTGAAGGTAGACCACATGAGAAGAGAGACAGGGAGTCTGAGCAGATTTCCTTCCACTCCACAGAAGTGGACATGTCTCAGCAAGTTAAGTGCAGGTAAGAGCATTGGACAAATAAATTCCAGATGGTTTGAACACAAGGGCAAAGATGGCTAGGAGGCAGTGTCAGCAGAGGAATGAATCATCCCAAACAGGATTCTTAATCTGTTTCGAGATGCTGAGTTTGGGGAGCACCCCTACTTTTTCTCCATGCCCACCCTTCTCTTTTCATGGTTGGTCCTTGGAATTTTTGTTCTCATTCAGGGCTCAGTGGTCAGTAGCAGAATGGGACAGAAACAGAAAAGAGGAGTAGAAAGGGGGTGCTGAGTTCAACAAGGAGAAGCACAAGGCACTGGTTACTAGTGGGTTGGTGATCAGCTACCACTCTAAACACTCATTCTCCTGAGTGATGCTAAGCTGCCTTCAGCCTTGCATATCACCCTTCTCAAATGACTTCAAGGCAGAATGCATTTCAAGACAACTTTAACTGCATGTGGATTTTGAAGCACCTGGAACATTTCTCATCTTTAAAAACAAATAAATCATAAAAGGACTAGTGCTCCACTATGATAAACTAAACCACCCATGCCTAATTCACACAATTTTCACATAATATCATCCTACTTTGTAATAACAGCATAAAAATAGCCATATAGGGACAGAATAAAGGTTCACGTTGCTCAGTATCCTGTGAAGTACTAGCCCTTCAGTTGAGGAATAAACAGTGCCTGAAGATGTATAAAAAAACCCAGAAATCCTAAAATGATAGTTCCCCTACCCCCTCTCCTTAGTACTCCACACTCCAGATATTTTCATCTCAGGGCAATTTCTGAGCAGAACATAGTTCCATATATGTCATTAGTTCTATAGATTTGCCTTCCATTTACTTGACCTGTCTCTGTTTGAATCCTAATGGGCCATGAACTGGTGTCTGCTTGTGTATTAAAAATAGAGTTTGGACTGTTATTCTCTTCTGGGTGCACACACACTTCAGCAGCATTATATATGCATCTTGTATCTTTTGGCAGAACTCAAAGTGAAAATGCTCTTGTTTTCAAGTCTGTAGCATTGAGAGTGTGACACTCATAAAAAGGCAAATTTTAAGAGCATGTACTGTTGAAATGCTGATACATCTGCACCCGCTTTGTAGAGTTAGGTTAATATGTGTAAAGAACTGTTCCTATGGACTTTCAAACAGAAGTGTAAACTGTACAGGCAATTGCAAAAATACGTCCTGACTAGTTATGGTGAGAAAATACCTCCTGTTTCTCTCTTATTCAGTTAAAAAATCAGAAGTATAGAAAATATTTATTGATTGAAGATGCATTCTACAAAAAGGAGTCTTCATCTGAATTAAATGTAGGAATATTGTAAATCCTTAATTAAAAATTCACTACTGGACAGAGTACTGAAGCAAATGAACCTGAACATAGCAACATTTTCTGTTATTGTTTCAACTGTCTTCATTACCTAGAGAAGCTTTTAGCAGGAGGCAGGGCAAGATGACCTCCAGATATCCCTTTAAACCTAAATTGTTCTACAATTCTGTATGCCTAAGTAGACAACAAAAAAAATAAACCCCAAACCGAACCAACTTAAAGAGAGATCTAAAAATAATCACTGTTAAGACTTTATTTCATATTCTAAATTGGCATATTTAATTCAGACTAGCTAGTCTTGACATAAGGTTATGAAATTGAATATGTAGACATTGTAGAAGAAAAGCTTTATTCTTTATTCTAATTAAATGAGACATGTAAGTAGTTGTAGTGTAAGCAGGGCATAGAGTGATGAACTGAATTAATCAAGCATTCAAAAGTAGAGTCCATAAACAGAAAGCCAGACAGTGCTTTAAACAATGCTTCAAGTTGAATTTCTCAGAAGACAAGAGCATGCAGATGTCAGTGGGACTAATAGACAATGTGAATTTCCAGTTTAGGGAATACTGAGTTTTAGAATACAGGTATATTTATTTTCTTCTCCATAGAAAACAAAATATTTGAAATTTTAAATGGCTGGTTGCAAAGAAAATCCACAACAAAATAAACAAACAGAGAAAAGCTAACTAACGTAAAATGTGAAAGACTAGGATAGGTTTATCAGCTGTATTTGCAGTTTTATTTACAAATTTTTTCTGGTTTGTGAAAACATATTCAGTGCAACATTCAACAACTAACCTTGATGAATACTGCAGTTAATCAGCATCAATTTTCATTAAAATATGTGTATAGTTTATTACAGGACATTCTGTTGGTCCTCCAAATTGGCTGAGGAAAAGAATAATGCATGAATAATCAATAAAAGTGCATACTAACAGGTAGAAAAGTATCTGCAGCATGCATTTTTAGTATTCCAGACTCATAAGTATTTTGTGAATACTATTAGTTGTCCAAATATTATTTCTTAGAATGAAACTAACCCAGATCTGTTATGTACCACTGGTCTCCAAGCTAGACTTTTTATTTGAAGGTTTATATGCATTTTAAATGATGCACAAACTTCATGTTTGCTGTCGATAAAGGTGTGAGTTGCATGTGTAGCAAATACTCTTCTTAAACATTGTTACTTCATTCAGTTACCAGTTGAATTATTTAGCTTGTTCTTTTTCCTTTTCACTTATTTCCTTAGTAGTTTTGTACCACTGCTTCTGAAATATGGGTTCTTATGTAAGAATCACAGGTCTTTGATCCTTGATGGAGATTTGTTAGTTTAAAAACACTTCTCTGCCATTTTCAGTTTTCTTCAGCTTTAGTTTACCTCAAAACCTCAACTTCATTTAGTAGGGTTAATTTATACAATTGATCAGGTTACTACTATATATCTCCAGAGTCCTTTAATAACTTTTCTCCTTTATTCAGTTATTTACTACAGTGAACCTCATTGTGAGCGACAGGTTTTTGGATGTTATCTGTTATATACAGAAAACCAGCTATTTATGTAAGTTTTCACAAATATTTGTTGATTTTACTCATTTGCCACCTGAATTAATAGGACTTCAGGGCTCTCTTCCCTTACACCACTTTGCTGTACATGTGTAAGTCAAAAGAATCACTCAAGGATTTTTACATGGTGTTTACTTATGTTAATCTGCATGTAATAAATAAACAATATGGGGTTTTTATAGTGTTAATCACAGATAAATAGCATAAAAAATCCCAGAGTAAGACCAACATCTTCTTATCATATGTAGGTCTTATTTTCTTCTTCACATGTTTTTTGGATAACATCTGCAAGGAAACATGGGATGAATACTGGAGATTTACAGTTCAGAATGAATGAAATTTGGGGAAAGGGATGAATAACCAAACAAAAAAAAAAAATAAAAAATAAAAGAATATCTCTTAACCCAATTAGTTTTTCCAAAAATTGCTTTTGCCAGGTAAAAGCCATTACCAGTAATGCATCATTCTAAAACTAGGAGTCCTGGAAGTGATGCTAATACTTCCACTTTTTTTTTTTTTTAATACATTTTAACTGCAAAAGTAAATGAGCACTGCTTGTTCTATGATATTTACCTTGTAAATTTCTGTCATTATAAGCCTAGTTTGTAATTCTCTTATTTGATTAATATTATACTCAATCCAAGAAACTCTTATTCAAATTACATTTGATGGATTTTTATAAAGAGATTTCACATTATTTTTATTAGTTATTAGAACTTAGCAGTTTCTCCTAGAGCAGCTGATCTGTAGCTTATAGCAGGAAGTTCTTGTAATTTCTTATGCAACATTTTATGAAAGTGAGTCAACTATAGCTAACAGAGATGGCACCTACTGTCATATCTCATTTTCCAGCTATCCTAGCAGAAAAAAAAAAGTACATATGAGCTGTGAAAAAGCAAATCAAAGCTACCACTGAATAAAGCTTAAAACTTAGATTTCTTTTTACATAAAATGTAATGAAACAACCCTCCAACTTTTAAAAGAACCAAGGGAAGTTGTGCTATTGCTTGTGCAATGTAAGATTTCAAGAATACTCTTACTGCAAAATTCGGTCATAATAATTCATTACATCTTATACCCACCTTGAATGGTAAAGTAGCATGGTGATGTGTGTGATGGTGTAAACTTACAGCTTTTATGTTGTCATTTATTTTACAGAGGACTTTCTGACTAAATGTCCTGAGGGCGCTGTTAGCCCTGATTGTACCTGTCCAGCCCTCTGGGGCTCCCCCCACCCTGCCCGCAGCCCAGGACCCCATTTGTGGCTGCTGGAGACTGCCAGCCCCTTCCCCAGCCCTGTTCAAGCAGGTCCAGTATCCGGCTCCCACAGCCCTGCCCTGCTGGGCCCCACTGAGCTGGGCCCACCCGCAGGCCCACAACCCAGCCTGGCCTCAGCCCAATTCCACCCCCAGGGATATGCCCTATCTCTGGGGCTGAGGTACCCTGGTGCTGACCAAGGGTGGTGGGAGAGGCCCTGGCTGTCAGGGCCTGGCAGCTGGCTCCCACAGTACCCTGACATACAGTTCTACCTGAAATGTCTGTTTTCTGGTTTGAACACACAGTTAGTTACAAGTTGCCATATGTATTCTCAAAGAAGAGTCACGTGAGACAGTTGTGTCAGGGTGTGCAAGTCTCTGTTACCTTCTGAATTGATCGTCACAGATGTTGTCTTTGAAGAACTCCAAATGAAAGAAAAAGTAGGCTGCTCTAATGTGAACTGCGGGGTTGGATCAATGAGTTGCTGGGAAAAGTTAGGGCCAACAACAGCCAAACGTAAACATACAATTGAAAATCTAATAAAAGCTAGCATTTTTTTAATAATTTCTGCCAAATTTATTTAGTGGCCTGACAAAATACATTGGTGTCATAAGATTCTTTTAACAAGTGTAATAATTTGGGAAACTGTATCACAATACTTTGTCTTTGAGGACATATTACCAGCTTCCACAAATGCAAATGGAAATGGTATCAGTTTTCCTTACAAAGTTCTGCGCTAAACGGAAATAGCTAAAAATTTGATCTAACACATTCCAATCAAACTTGTCATTATCTCAAACCCTCTGAGCCCCATGTTGGGGTGGATACTGTCCTGGTTCCAGCTGGGATAGAGTTATTTTCTTCATAGTGGCTTGCACAGTGCAGTGTTTTGGATTTAGTACTAGAATAATGGTGATAACACACTGATGGTTTAGTCGTTGCTAAGTAGTGCTAAGACTGGCCAAGGACTTCTCAGCTCTCAGCTCTGCCAGGGGCACAAGAAGCTGGGAGGGGGCACAGCCAGGACAGCTGACCCAAACTGACCAAAGGGGTATTCCAGACCATATGACGTCATGATCAATATATAAGCTGTGGGAAGAAGGAAGGGAGGGGTGTTTGGAGTTATGACATTTTGTCTTCCCAAGTAACTGTTATGTGTGATAGAGCCCTGCTTTCCTGGAGATGGCTGAACACCTGCCTGCCCATGGGAAGGAAGGAATTAATTCCTTGTTTTGCTTTGCTTGTGTGTGCGGCTTTTGCTTTACCTATTAAACTGCCTTTATCTCAAGCCACGAGTTTTCTCATTTTTACTCTTCTGATTCTCTCCCCCACACCACTGTGGGGGGATTGAATGAGTGGCTGCGTGGGGCTTAGTTGCCAGCTGGGGTTAAACCACAATAGAAATACATAAGGTAGACATCAGAGACTGTTTTTCCACATGCAAAGAAATATGCCAAGAATGGGAAGGATGTGCTATGTTGAAAGCCAGGAGCTGGGTGTACAGTTCATTCAAATTGACCAAGTTCTTTGAGATTTATGCCTGAAGTACTATGAAAAAGCATTTTAATCATCTGTCAAAAGTGCTATCTATCTTTAAGCTTAGCTGCTACTCATTGAAGCACTCTTCCCAACCTGGAATATGAGAAGTCTCTAAGAAGTCTTACATGACTCACACCTTAATATCAGTGTGAAAATGATCCCTTGAACATAAACTCTAACTTGGTGCACCCAAGTGGAAGTCATGCAATTCCAATGCAATTCATCATTTTAAATTAATTTAGGGACACTTTGACCCCCATGAACAATTTAAATCCTTAATGTTCAGGTAGTCTATTTTTCCATCTGCATTGAAACATCTATTAAGAGATTTTTTAAAAGCTTGTATTTTCACTAGTACATGAACTTTGACTGGCTTATCACTTAAAATATGATTCCTGAAATTGCAATCCAGACACCTTGAATGTGTAAAATTAGTATGAAGTTTATAAGTTATTCCTACATAAACATGTATAATTTAAACAATAAAAAGTTTCTTAACAAGCACAGCTCAAGACAGCAAGAAATTCACTTTCTTTAAGAGTTCTACATTCTGGTTGTCTTTGTTATGCATAAAATTTTATTCAGAACATTAATTTTGCTGGGGGTTTTTTTTGTGCTTTAATATAATTTAAAAGGAAGAGCAATCCATCTTGATTTAAAAGTTTTGTTTTGTTTTGTTTTTCTTTAAAGTTATCCCTGGCAACTGGCATTATTATTTTACTCATTATAAAATAACTTATAGTTGTTATAATTAATATTATCAGTTGGGGATATTTTGATTAAAAACTTGCTTAGAAGATCTAGATCATCAAAATTTGTGAGTACGAAAAATCAGGGAACTTGTGGGTTTTTTGTGAGAAAAGAATGAAGATTTAGACTGATTCTGTTCAAACTACATGTGAGGAAATGATTACAGATGGTAGAAGATTCATCAATCTCAAAATATTGAAGACCTTGCTCTTTAGAGCATTTCCTGTATATGAAAACCACGGCTCAGGTGTCTACCATTTCGAACTGAGAGCTGGAATAGAAGTAATCAAAATCAAACTTACTGGCAGTATGTAAAGCAATGTAAAAAGCCTTTTTGATCTTGCAGAGATGAAAATATTTCCTTATGTTACCATTGCTACAGGGTCAAAATAAGTGAACTTTGACTATAAGATCATCAAAAAGGTAATACAACAAAAAAAGAGATTCTCACTAAAATAAAATATGATTATCAAAATTGTGAGATTAGGAGTGTGAATATGGAACATTGAAAATTAAACAAAAATTATACATTCTACAAATATTTTGAAACTCAAGATATTTTCAATGGATGTAATAAGGAGAAAAGGAACAACATTAAGAAGGTGAAACTTCATTATTCATTTAAAAAGAGGACAGGACACTAAAGAAAAATGCTGGAAATGTCAATAATTCCATGTATCTCTGTCAAAAGGAAATTCCACAGATGGATATTAACAGATATATTTTCAAAGTTAATCCCAAAACTGTGACAGTTCTGCTCTGTATGTGCAATAGTTCCATCGATATAGAAAGTATATTACAAGTAATTTCATTTGTAAAGGTTGCAACTGTATTAGCATTTTAGTTTGGCTTTAGAGTGTGCTGTCAAAGCAATTACTACCTTTACTCAGCTTTGGTCACATCACTGATTTATATTGGAGTACCCTCTTAAAATAAACTAATCCAGTAGATGAATCAGGAATGCATTTAATGTTCAGCAAACACTAACAGACATTCAGTCTTTTCATCCAAGCTGGATCTAGCCCAAATTATAAGCCTCCAAAATTATCATAGTGGGGACACTGGGTTCTCAGTACCAATGGTTCAGTCAATGGCTCCACTCGCATTGCCCTGCAATACTTTCGAGTCTGCACACACACAAAGGGTAGTAGACAGCTGGTTGCCCACTTAATAAAATTGGGCTCCTACTTAGATGTTCTAACATAAGTTTTCGTGCTCAGAACTTGCAGTACAACAGGCTGTCTTTACAATCTTATGACTTTTGAGCACTCAAAAGAAAACATACAATTTCCAGAAATTAAACATGAGTTACAACGCACTTGAATTATCTTTTATTATTTATTGAAATTATGAGCATGCTTATAGAAAAAGTGGTTATTGTACTTCATGCTGAAAATTAGATTCATTGTTTCAAGTACATTTTAGTGTCTACTTTAAACTTAGAATAACAAAACTACATAGAAAGAGCAAAATATTATGACCAATGATGGAAACAGAACAAATATTGCAAATACTGAGAAAATTGTACAGGTTTTGGCTACAGGAGCTTCAAGATAACAATATTAACTTGTATCTAAAAATAAAATTAATGAGATCAATTTAGAAAAAACAAAGAAATGAACAAACAAAAACCCCACTTCTCCAGGAAAAAGACAGAAGAGGAAAATAATGAGGAAAATACAATATTGGTGCCATGACATTTTATAGGTTTTTCATTAGTAATGATGCAAGATGCTAAAAATGTATGGGGAATCATTTCCTTCTCATTTTGCTAATGGATTACCTCAAAACCCAAAACAGTTGTTGCTTTTGAAACTTGTACAAGATTTTCCTTAGGAATATTTAGTAATTCATAAATTACACAGTGGCAGGCATTACAGCTATGATAATCAGGAAAAATGTAGGAAGTGGTTGTCAGTAACTAACTAAACTCACACTTCTTGAGTATGTTTTTCTGATAATAGGTTTGCTTTAGATGGTGATTATTGCCCCACTCATATTAAATTTACAATAAAACCATTCTGGAATATCTGTGAGAGCCTGAATACATACAGTGAATGAAGTGAGTAAAATACCATGATTTCAGAAAGGATTGCAATCAAAGTAAATGATTAAAAATCATATAACTGGACAAAAAACCCAAGGAATTAGCTTGAAAAATTACTAAATGTTCTTATTCAACTGCTTATGGACTAGCTCTTTTATCTGTATTTCTATGAGCTCTTCTGCTTCAGTGGTATCCTTTAACTAAGTGGAGTTGATGTGTTTTGTCACCACTGTATTTTTGGCTGCTTTCAATGTGTAAATCCCCATGGAAAGTTTAATTCATAGTCCAAATCCATGAAGATTGACCTGTTTTTCTTGTGTCCTACTATGGAATAGCCCAGAGATCCAAACCCAAATTCTTCCTGGAAGGCATGAATATATGATGCAGTTCAGCTCTGGACACAGACATGCTGTCATGATTGATTCCAAGTGAAGTGCAAAATTCTGGGCCTCCAACCTCTGATACTTGTTGCTATTACCAAGTAGGTAGGCTACTTGAGGTGAAAAGGATCAGAAAATCTAACAATTTATTAGTTGTATATTTACAATAATGTATTTATATATCATAAAGCACAATATTCCTCATTCAGGAATTGAGGAATGAGAAGGGTTTACCACAGTCCTGAGGTTCCAGAAATGGCAATTAATTATTACTGTAGTCAGGAAGTTTGTCCTTTGACAGTGGACCGGACTGTGACCTTAAGGGATAGATTGTACCTGGCAGTTAAAACAAAGTATGACTTTTTCAAAATATGTTTATTTTTAACACAGCTAACATAAAGTTACCTTTCTGAAATAGGTATGTTTCCTCATGCCTAGGGAGTTAGGACCCCAAGTGCCTGGCTTCTCGCTAGAATTATTTTGACAGTAGCTTCCAAAAGTTCCACATTTGAGACAGGTAAGCAAAATGTTTATTCTGAACTCATATAGCACAGACAGTATGTTAGTGTCCCTCCTACCTTGGCCTCCTCCAGAACTTAGTAGAGTAACCTGATGCTTAAAGGTAACCAATAAAAAAAAAAATAAAAATAAAGTAAGCCTAATTATTTTCCCCTAAAATATATATTTGCAGTGAGCTCAAAATTCTGATTGCTGTTCTGGGTTAATATCTCTGTATTCTCAATGATGTTTGTAACCAAGGTAAAAGAATTGTATTTTTTTGTCAGACTGAGCTGAAAAAAACCAAACCCAACCCCACTGTTTTACTCAGGTAATATCAAATTAAATATCTATCAAATGTAAATCAAATATCAAACATGAAAGGTAATATCAGTAATAGAGAGAGGTCTGATAAGATTCAAGATATTAAGAGATTAACTGATCTCACTTATCAAAGGAACCTATATAGAAACAGGAAGAAAACCAGTCTACAAGAGTAATTAAAAGTATTCTATTTCCAAGATTCTTCACCTACCTTTGTTTTAATCCCAAATATTTTTTTCAAACAACCAGACTTGAAGGAAATAAATGTATGTGGGTTGACTTAATAACATGCTAATAATAATAATAATAATAACAACTTTACAATACATAATTAAAATATTAATTAATAATTAACATCTTTGTTATTAAAATAACCTGTATGAACAGGTTTTTATTTCTTCTGTAGTGTGAAATAGTGGAAATAATTCGCCTTGAAATAAAATAGGATGTAACTTACTTTTACTCGCTTATAGAAGAATCAGATCTAGTGGTTGAAACTTTGTTCTTTAGATTCTATGATGACATCTACAATTTGCTGTTGCTGTGTTCAGATGGGTGCAAAAGTGACCTCAAGGGATGGAAAACCCTGCATTTTGTCTCCATTGTGAGTCCCATATTTATGTAGTAGCTTCCTACAGATCATTATCAATTGTCTATTTGCACATGCCTAATGGCTTACCACATTTCAAAGAGCAGTGCCTCATTTCTTCTGGAGGCCAGATTCTGCTCATTTCAGTCTGAATATTTAATACGTGCATGTTCAGTGCATTAATGAACTTTGAGACGAGACACAAAGGAGGCTTTAAAAAAAATTATTGTTATCTATCTGGTATCTAGCAGATCAGTGGATGCTAACATGTATGTGAGTTACAACTACAAATACACATAATCACAACAAGTATCTTTTGTGCTGATAACTGCCTGGAGATTAAAAATAAAACTCAAGAGAGAATCAGATTCATGAAGTTGTTGATCATACAGTATTTTTGCACCTTTCTCTTACTGAATGATTGGAAGCAAGACAAGAACAGCACATTATCAACTGCAAGATGTTGAGGATTTATCTTTTTAATAGAAGTGGGACACAACATACCTATGAACTGCTAGTACTTGAACATTCTCAGGAATATACTGAAAATTCAGGTGACTGAAAACACAAGCATCCATATTTGTGCTCCATCACAAAGCTAGATAAAAAATATTAGTGGATGATATTTCTACAGTTTATGATGGCTTCAAAGGGAATGTTCCTGAGACATGATAAACTGTAAGATATTCTTTTGAAACACGAAAATACATCTTTATTTTAACTAGATGAAAATCTGATAGCTTACTACTTCAAAATGTTCAATTAATTCAAGCTTTCTTTCTAGAGCTAAAGAATGAAAATTAAAAAAAGACTTTTTTTTCCAATTGTCTTAGCCTTTGAAGGTATCAAATCACCTTCAGTGTCTCTATTAACACTATTAATATAGAATAGAATAGAATAGAATAGGACCATTTCAGTTGGAAGAGACCTGCAATGATCATCTAGTCCAACTGCCTGACCAATTCAGGGCTGCCAAAACATGTTGTTCAGGGCATTGTTTAAATGCTTGTTAAACACTGACAGGTTTGGGGCATCGCTGCCCCTCTAGGAAGCCTGTTCCAGTATTTCACCACACTCTTGTAAAGAAATGTTTCCTAATATCCAATCTCAACCCCCCCTGGTGCAGCTTTGAGCCATTCCCACACATCCTGTTACTGGATCCCAGGGAGAAGAGCTCAGCCTCTCCTTTTCCACTTCCCCTCCTCAGGAAGCTGTAGAGACCCATGAGGTCACCCCTCAGCTTCCTTTTCTCCAAACTAGACAAGCACAAAGTGTGTAGCCGCTCCTTATAGGACATTCCCTCCAGCCCTTTCACCAGCTTTATTACCCTCCACTGGATGCATTCAAGGACCTTCACATCCTTCTTAAATTGTGTGGCCCTGAACTGCACACAGTACTCAACATACACCAACACTGACTACAGCAGGATAACCATCTCTTTTGACTGTCTGGTTATACTGTGTTTGATGCACCCCAGGATGCAGTCTGCCCTCTTGGCTGCCAGGGCACTCTGCTGACTCAGATTGAGCCTGCTGTCAATCAGCACCCCCAGATCCCTTTCTGCAGGGCTGCTCTCCAGCCACTCCTCTCCCAGTTTACACTTGTGCCTGCCAGTACTCCTAGGCGCAGAGTCTAGCATTTCAACTTGTTAAATTTCATCCCATTAATCATAGCCCAATGCTCCAATCTATTTAGATCCTTCTGCAAGGCCTCTTGTTGCCCAAGAGAGTCAACAGCATCTCCCAGTTTGGTATCATCAGTAAACATCCTAATGGTGCATTTGACTCCTGCACCCAGATCCTTGACAAATATATTAAACAGAACTGGCCCTAGAACTGAACCCTGCAGAACATCTCTGTTGGCCAGTCACCAAGCAGTTGTAGCTCCATTCACCATAACCCTTGGAGCTCTGTCCTTCACCCAGCGCACTGTGAACCTTCTCATCCCACAGTTGGACAACTTGTCCAGAAGGATCCTGTGGGGGACAGTATCAAAAGCCTTCCTAAAATCCAGAAAAACTACATCCACTGCCTTCCCTTCATCTGCTAGATGTGTGAAGGATATCAAATTAGTTAAACGTGACTTTCCCTTTGTGAACCCATGCTGAGTGTGCCTGATGATTGCATTATTCTTTAAATGCCTTTCAACAGTACCCAGTATAATCTTCTCCATAATTTTATCCAGGGACTGAGGCTAGATTAATTGGGCCATAGTTCCCTGGGTCGTCCCTCATGCCCTTTTTATAGATTGGAATAACACTGGCTAGCTTACAGTCAGCAGGGACCTCCCCAGACTCCCAAGACCTTTGGTAGACAATCAAGAGTAGTCCTGCCATAACACCCACTAGCTCCTTCAGAACTCTGGGATGAACCCCATCAGGCCCCATGGGCTTGTGAGCATTCAGCTAATACAACTGGTCCCTTACAATTTCAGTGTCAAATGGGAAGTCACTGTTCCCACACCCGTGGTCCTCTGACTCAGGGAACCAGTCAGCCCAAGGTCTATGAGTTTTATTAAAGACTGAGGCAAAAAAACACATTTAATGTCCCCACTTTTCTTCATCCTTATTAGTCAGATGACCATCTTCAACGATTATCAGTCCAATATTTTCTTTAGACCTCCTCTTGCTATTAATATATTTCAAAAAGCCCTTCTTGTTATCTGACACGGCACTGGCCACTTTCAACACTAATTGAGCTTTGGCCTTTTCTGTCTTCTCCCTGCATGAATGAACCACAGCTCTTTACTCTTCCTGTGAAGCCTGACCTTGCTTCCAGAGATCATACAATCTTTTTTTCCTCTGAGCTTCACGAGGAGTTCCCTGTTCAGCCAAGCTGGTCTGCTGCCCCGCTTGCTTGACTTAGGACACAGTGGAATTGCCTGCTCCTGTGCTTCTGAAAAGCGGTTCTTAAAGACTGACCAGCACTCATGGACTCCTAAGTTCTCAAAAGCAGATTCCCAGGGTATTCTGCTGAATAGCTTCCTGAACAGCTTAAAGTTTCTTCTCCTGAAGTCCAGGATAGCAACTCTGCTCTCCTTTTTTTCTCATTGCACTGAAAAATTTAAACTCAACCATTTAATGATCACTGGGGCTAAGACAGCCACTTACCATCACATCCCCCATGAGTCCTTCTCTATTCACAAAGAGCAAGTCTACGAGGGCATTTTTCCTAGATGGCTCACTGAGTACATGTGACAAAAAGTTCTCTCCTACAAACTTCAGGAATTTCCAGGACCTGCTCCTCACAGCAGTATGATATTCCCAGCTGATATTTGGGAAGTTGAAATATCCCATAAGCACAAGAGCTACCAACCCAGAAATATCTCCTAATTGCCTATATTATAACTCATCCTTATCCAGAGGCTCTCAACCACATCATCACTAACTGTAAGGGCTGTGCAACCAAACATCTCCTTTACATATAGTGTAACATCTCTTGTGCCCTGCCTATCCCTCCTGAACAGCCTGTAGCCCTCCATCCCAGCACTCCAGCTATGGCACTCATTCCACCATGTCTTGCTAATAACAATGATATTGTAACACTGCGAGCTGACCAACTCTTCCAGTTCATCCTGTTTCTTTCTCAAACTGTGTGTGCTGGTGTACAAGCATTTCAGATAAGCTCCTGAGCCCTCTGTGCTCCCAGGAGCAGTGTAAGTGTTCCCATTAGCATTGCCACCCTCTGGCATTGCCATGCCAACCCTTTGCTTACCTGCTGCAATCCTGTTGGTATCCCCTTCCCCCATTGATTCTAATTTAAAGCTCTCTTTATTTATTCATATTTTAATAATCTTCCCTCCCCAAACATCTATCATCAGGTTATCAAAAATCTTCATATCATTAACCCACTATGGGTAGAAATAAGGTGTAGAGAAACAATAATCAGACATCTAGTAATAACTATATTTGCGTCATAATTATAATAATTATTCACATCTGATATTTTTATTCCTGTCATATGAAAAAAAATAATAATAAGAAAAAAAAGATAAAACCGGGTTCCTAAAACAAGTCATCAATATATGTACATCATTATATGTACATCATTACATTTAAACAGTAAAAAGAAATTAAACCACTGTTCAGTTCTACCCAGAGATATTTGCATGCACACAGTTTGCAAGCAGGTCATCACGTGTCAACTGAGAAAAACTTCAAGGGGCATTACATTTATAGTGATTTCTGAGGTTTCAGATCAGTGTCTCACTGTTCTGAATCTACAACTTCTAAGAGATTCATACAAACATAAAATAAGAGGGTAAAGCACTAAAATTGTGTTTAATGTGCAAGGAGTTAATTAAAGGGTAGCATATTGCATTACATCTATAGCATAATCACTGCATAGAATAAGTAGTGGAGAAAAGAGGTCAGATGGATAATCATTATAGTTAGTGTTTTGTTCTGATGACCCTGGTTGGATAGTTCATTTCTTTGTCTTAAGATGATAACTACTAATTTTGCAGAATTCTTCTTTGAATACTCATTACACCTTTTCTTCTATGGAATGACGGCTTGAGTTATGCTGTTTAGGGGAATAGTTCTGCTCGTAAACTTATTCCTCTACAAAATGAATAGAAAAAGAATGGGAAGACAGCAGTCAAAATAAACTCCCTTAAAAACTCAAACAATTGTCTGTAGGCTCATATGCAAAGTTTCACTGACTTGAAACAACTTGAAAGAAAAGATTATTTTCCCTCTTTCCTCAGTACTTCTGGTATTACACCAAAATCCCTAGTCTATCTATCAACATTTCAGTTTACAGCTTTTATGTCACATCTTCGCTGTCATGATTGAAACCTAGTGACCTCTGCTCATCTTTTTCTTGCACATATTGTTCTGAAGTTAGAGAGGTGAATAAGAACTCATAGTGACACAGAAAGAATCTTTAATCAGTGAATAACATTGAATATCATTATGATGCCAAATATGCGAAACTTTATTGTACTAAGTCTATTAAGTTATCTATGAGAAAATATACTCATCCATAGCTCAGAAAAAAAATCATTTACCAAAGCCCTTTGCATATTCAGAGTCCAGAAAACCTATAAACCTAATCATTCACACAAAGTACCCTCAATAAAGCTGATGAGACAGCCATAACAGATTCCAGAAGACTTCATACTTGCTTGCTGCTCCTGTTTTCTGTTACAAATAAACATTTCTATTAAGAAACACTTCTATTAAAAATGAAACATGACAATAGCAAAGCTAGGAAGATTGGGAAGAAAGTGGGGATAAGGGATAAGTTTAGATTTATTTCTGAATAATTTTTCATGAAGGTTAACAATGCTAATATAAAGCCAGTGCACTTCATTTTTTTCTGGTAAATATTTGTACAAAGGTCAACATCCACCACCACAAGTACTAAATCCTTCACTACTGAATTATATGCATGTTAATAGAAAATTCACTATGTAAAAGAAAGAGCTAGAATTCTAACCTTGAACAGATACATAAAATACATTCATTGAACTCATTTGAACTCTAAATTGATTTTTACTAAACATCACTCAAGGCTAAGTGAATTTTAGTTAAAAAGTTACTGTGGCATCATCTGTCCCTCTAACAAGGATGTCAAAAATAGCCTCTGGTCTACTTCCAACTGAGCTCTTCTTATCTTTTGCAGAAACCCATCTGCTGTAGCATCAATGAAGATGGATTTTTTCCTGAGTATTTTTCAAATGCATTGACATCTAGGTACTGTAATATGTATGTGTATTAAATTTACTTTATATTTTTAAGTGAACTATAGACAACAAAAAGATTTTTTTTTTTATTATGGTCCACGGAAGTAATTTAAGGAAGATTTGTAAAACAAATTCATTTTAGGCATTCCTTTCCTTTGATATCTGAATCTCCTAATAGATTGACTAGCTTCTCTACTGTAGATTATAAGGCAGGAAAAAGATTCTCTTCGAGATACTGGATAAAAGTTAGACAAGCCATAAGAAAATATGGTGTCATTGGGAATTATGTGCAATTTCATTGCAGCTGAAATTAATCTGTATTTGTGATATTTACTGTATGGGTGGTAAACACAACATGAAAATTCTGCCCACTGTCAGGACCAGAGGCAATGGGCACAACCTGAAACACAGGAGGGTCCATCCGAACATAAGAGAAAACTTTTTTACTGTGAGGGTGACCAAGCACTGGCGCAGGTTTCCCAGTGAGGTTGTAGAGATATTCAAAATCTATCTGGACATGGTCCTGGGCAACTGGTTCTAGGTGGTCTCACTTGAGTGGGCCAAGAAGGGGGGGCATTGAACTAGATGACCTTGAGAGGTCCCTTCCAGTCTCAACCATTCTGTGATTCTGCTAATGAATGGAGGAGTTAGGAGGTTCAGGTAAATTAAGGTAAAGTAAAAATGGAAGGAGATTACAGCAAACCTGCCAACTACCTTGTTGGACTGGAAGATCAGCAATGTAGGGATTAATTTCACTTTTTTTCCCAGCTTCATGAGTATTTTTTAATGAAATCTGCTCCTCTGCTATTCAGAATTCATCTACAAAATAGAAAGACTATTTGTCTGTCTTACTGGCATGTTGATTAATTCATACACCTGGAGGTATTTTACAGAAGTGGCTAGAGAACCACTAAATTTTTTAATAATAAAGTGAATACGATGTAGTGGTAGTAAAACTGAAATAGAAATGAAAACAAGGGAGCAGCAGTGGGAGCAAAAGAGCACAGCTGAAGATTTGTTTTTTTTCTGCACTACTAATCTGAAGTATAACATAAACTTTCCTTTTCTGTCATTATACTCACATAATAAATGAAAACAAAATTGGTAAGAGAAGTTAAGTTCTATTTCAGGATGATGCACATGTACATATAGCCATAGATTGCATCAAAAAACATAGCACGTCACAAGCATTACTCTTCGGAAGCTAGGATTAACTATTTCACCTTCAGGAAAGACCTGACTACTAGTTGTCTGTCAAGTTAAATAAAGAGATGATAAGTGATATCTGGGCAATACAATACCAAATTAAACAGATAATTATTCTGTTGATAAGCAGATCTGTAAATTAGATGTCTGATCCATCTTTATTATCCTCCTTTATACAATTCAGACAAACCCAAAGATCCCATCTTGTGCTTATTTATAATCTTTACTGCATAATCAGGGCACATACTCATTTTTAACTGTTTCTTGATCCCCCATCTTAATTTTCAATTTTGTTAACAATGTAAGTTTATGCCTAAGTTGTAGCTATTTAATCAGAAAACTAAAGGAACACAAACTACCCCCCTCATAATTAAGCGCCTTATTTCATATTCAGGGGGAAAAACAATGTCCATATGATTTCTCCACTAATTTTTCTTCAAGTTTTTTCAACATCAGAAGTTCAATGGCTAAAACAAACATTTGAGATCAAGATTTGTACCTAAAGTGATCCATGGCAACTGCCCATTAGTCATAGAAAACATAATGTCATTCAAATTAACTTAGCCTGTCTCTCACTGAGGGAACCTTGAACTAGCAATGGAGGAAAAGGGGACTGCACAGTCAAGAAAACAGACCAGAAATGATAAATGAAGGGAAAGAAAGCCATTCTAAAGGAGCAAAGGCATGAAAGAAAAAAAAACAGTTTCTCAGTTTAAGATGAGAAACGCTGGGGGAAGGACTCTTCATGTAGGTGGGGCTGAATGCTTGGAAGCAAAGGGAATCTGTGACACAGCAGCTGCAGTGGTGAATTTTCCTTCCTAAAGAGTAATAAAAAGCTGATAATTTCTCTACATGTTTTATAAAAATCCACATCTTATTTTGATGTTATGAATTATTCCAAAACAGAAGGCAAATTCTGCCCTAAACTTCAAATGAAACAATGCAGGAAGTATTCCTAACAAAAAGATAAGAAATAAGCTAAGTAGCAGCAACTTGCCTGCCAATATGCTTTAATCATTATTGCAATAAAAAATGTAAACTTAATTGTATGCTTAATGTAATATAGCAGGGCCAGACTGTTAGGGACAAAGATGCAACATGATGATGAAAATCTGAACAATTTGTCCTTGCTTTCTATTGCTCTGCAAATTTTCTAGATGCTTACCACCGTCTATTCTATTTAGTTAAGCCTCACACTCTGAGGAAACACTTATCTTCTCTTCCAGTGCCCAGTCTCTGTTTTACAATGAAAAAAGGCAATCCTGAATAATGGGTTACTCCAGCTGCATAACGATTAATGAGCCAGGTTTGTTTTATGTTCATACACACTGGTTTTCTATTATGACATCATTAAGAATTTGGTTTTATATCATTGAAATTGCAACCATGTACAGGAATAGAAAATAAAACTCATGAACTAGGGATGAGGGAATCATAATGACGAATTTGAATACTTCTGTGCATGTAAACTCACAAACCACAGACACACAAAAGACCTACAGAACTCTTCTATCATATTTTTAATAGCTCAAGAGATTGAATGATACAAGGGTTTACTGCCCTGGTTTGTGGGAACTATATAACATAGTGGAATAATGTAGACAAGACATAAAACATATAAACTTATAAGTGATGTGTTTTATATTGTAAGAAGGAATACATATTTTTCGAGAGCTGTAATCTATATATCTCTCTAGTATCTGCTGTTTTCAGTTACTGAATTTGAGAATGACCCACTCTGTCACTATTACTACAGGAAGAAATAGAATCACAGTAAACACAAAACTTCTGTGGTATAACAATGGAAAAGGTGTTATAAAACATGGATTTTAAGACTTTCATCTTAAGATTGTGGAGAGATATTTTGTGAAGATGTTGAGTGGTACTTTTTCATTAGTAATAATAAACATACAAATTGTCAAAAGCAATGAAAGATGAGAAGTTCTGCCATGCTGGAAGTGGATTTTATTTGCCTAGTGCAACAAAGCTTTCCAAACACCTTCATAGGAACCAGATCTGTTCTCTTATATCCTTTCTGCTTAAATTTTAACTGTACAGCTTGCATTTCTTTAATGTAAATGTTATTAAGAATAATTAATCAACTGTGTTGGCTGTATCACGCTTTTTCTCAGGTAATTACCAAAATTTCAGGCTACAAAACTGTAAAGACCTGCCATCATGCATTTGTATTCTACAAGGTAGGGTGATGTTAACATGTTCAATAAAAATTTTTAGGAATAAAGAGAATATTTTAAAATATTTTGAAACCACTCAGAAGTTTGTGTGGTTTGTTTTGGTTTTTGGTTTTTTTTTAAAAAAAAGTAGTAGTTTTTTCGTCTGTCATTTTGATAGAAAGTATTTAAGCATACACAAGCAATTATCAAAATTCTTTAAAAAAACATGAGCAAACATCTGTCATCTACAGCATTTTCTGACACTGACATTAGGGGCTGCTTAGTACTCACAAGTGGAAAATTTGTAACAGCTGGAATTATTACATGACTACAAGAGAAAATGCATTAGCACCACATACAGCAGTTCATCTGACTTCTTTTCAGTTATAGCTTTTTTTTTGCATTGAATTTTTTTAATTTTAAAAAGTCTGTATTGTTCTATTTTCACAAGACACTTCATATAGAAATAATTGTTATCACCACATTTCCCTAAATTTTACAATAAACCCCCTCATGAATTACAACTATCTTAGTTACCTGACTTCAGATGATTTTGTCCTCAGTCCTTCAGAATGTTCTTAAAATTGGGCTAGTCCTGTGCATTGCAGCTGCAAGAGTCATCTGCAATTAAGGTACAACTCTAACACCACAGTGTAATCCCTCCGCTCATATTTTATCTCTCTTGAATTGTATTTTGTGTGGAATGCTTAGCACAGATAGACTCTACTCCTGATTGTGCTATCAAAATTATTAATAGGAAAAAAAATACCACTAAATTAAGCAGCAGTCCATATTAATAACTAATACATTAATGTAAATAAATGCAGTAAATACTGTACCCTACCATGAGTAATCTCTTGGACACTGACTACTACTGGCAGAAGAATTACAAGGATTGTATGTAGGGTATAAAATTTTTTAAGACATCTGTTTTGGTTTTAAATCATTATCTTCCCAACCTTCATAGACTATATACTCAAAGTAATTCTTCCAGGCTGCACTAGCCTGTATAGGTTCTCAGAAGTAGAGATTTTAGACATTTCATGATGTATGTAGATGACAGCTATTTCATATATTAAGATCTCACTTTCTGACATCCAGTTTCTTGAATATAGCTTTGTATGCTGTTGTATATTCTTTACCTTTTAAATAACGAATTCTAAATGAAAGAAGGTTTTTTCCTCTTGCTGTGTCTCCCATTAAAAATCAGATTCAAAGTGGAACTGCCTTGTTACCTTCAGAGGATAGTCTCATCCTCAGAAATATTTAGAAGATGAGATTAATTTGCAGATTACAACCTGTTGCTTGTACTATATCAGGAATTTCCGAAAATCTTCTTTTAATCACTAGATAGCAGTATTACTGAGTAAAAAAAGAAAATCACTCCTGAGAAGAAATTGGAGTCTCTTAGATTAGAATGGCTATTGAAATCTCAGAAAGGACAGCAAATTATTTGCAGTGATCACCTACATAATTCCAAAAACAAGAGTAGAAACAATCCATTCAACATTCTTATCTGACTCCTCTCTACATCATTGTTAAAATCCTCCAGATTATGGCAATTCTTTAGCCCTTCTAGACAAATAATTTCAGTGCTTTATTATTCTTACTGCTTTAAAGGTTTTCTTCACAACTCTCTTCTTTCAGAATTTTAAACCTATTATTGTCCAATGCACAGCTAACATGGGCAAAGATTTCATCTGTCATTCATCTGAAAAGAAGTATCCTGTCTTTTTTAGCCTTATTTTTATTCTGAGCACCAAATCCTTTATTTTTGCCATGAAAGTTACACTTTCTGAAGGTTCTCACTTCTCTCCTCTGGATTTTCTTCATTAGAAGGTGTCATGGTTTAACCCCAGCTGGTAGCTAAGCACCACACAGCGGCATGCCCACTCCCCCCTGGTGGGGTGGGGGAGAGACTCAGAAGAGTAAAAGTGAGAAAACTTGTGGGTTGTGATAAAGACAATTTAATAGCTAAAGCAAAAGCCATGTGTGCAAGCAAAACAAAACAAAGGATTCATTCACTACTTTCCATGGGCAGGCAGGTGTTCAGTCATCTCCAGGAAAGCAGGGCTCCATGATGTGTAATGGTTACTTGGGAAGACAAAATGCCATCACTCTGAATGTTCCCCACTTACTTCTTCTTCCCCCAACTTTATATGCAGAGCATGACATCATATGGTCTGGAATAGCCCTTTGGCCAGTTGGGGTCAGCTGTCCCAGCTGTGCCCCCTCCCAACTTCTTGCGCACCTGGCAGAGCAGGGGAAGCTGAAAGAGTCCTTGACTGGTGTAAGCACTTCTTAGCAACAGCTAAACCATCAGTGTGTCATACACATTATTCTACTACTAAATCCAAAA
Organism: Egretta garzetta; assembly: GCF_000687185.1. NCBI lineage: Eukaryota > Metazoa > Chordata > Aves > Pelecaniformes > Ardeidae > Egretta > Egretta garzetta. Next base: position 997,141 of record NW_009260670.1, read on the forward strand.
CACAGCACTATGGCAGCTACTACAAAAAAAAATGAACTCTACCCTAGCTGAAGCCAGGAGAGAAGGAATTCAGGAGTTCTCTTATAATAACAGCTATATGCTCAGACTACTCTTCTAGCAGAGTTGTCTGTTCTGGAAGTCTTTAAATAGAGTAACACTGATGGAAAATATAATGCCATGGATCAGAACTGGTATAGAGGCAATCTCTGGAAAGAGTCATTTTCCCTCAGGTGCATCTAGGCTTTTCTTTTAAGAAACTTCTCTGAAGGCTTATCGTGTTTGCTGAGCTTCAATTCATTTTATGCATGACTTATTTTGTGCATACATTTCAGTTTACCCTCTAAGCTGTAGTAGTTAGCTGAATGCCTACTTACTATTGTTATATTGATATTTGCTTATATGGAAGTGTCAGAGTGGCAAATTGAGTGTAAAGTGACTTCTTAGGAATAGGGGACACATCTTCTGAGGAACTGGAGTTTGCACAGAAAATTGGATATAGGTGTTTGGAGGAGCATGGTACAGCCAGATGCTGGCTAAGAAGAGAGGAAGCCCGGGAGGAGTTAACAGGTCTTTCACTTGCCACTGATGCTTTTATCTCCAACTCCTTGTAAGCCTTCTTTTTTCAGTAAGGTACCAAAAATTAAGAAGAGTTCTCCACTGAGATATACTATCGTCAAATTGATGGTGAAATTCCTGTTAAACACCTCTCAGTTACACAAAACTGTACCAGAAAGCCCAGCAACCAAGACATTCTGACTGAGCGTTACAAGCAAATCCTTTTGCATAACACGATATTTGTGGTTCTTGATAGTCCCATATCTAGCTTTGAAAACAGGCTGCTTGGTCATCACTAAATTAGACTTTAAAGCCGCTTTTCATGTAGTCCTTGGATGTAACTTTCTAAGTGTGCTTCTCTAAGTAGGGGGAATATTTTTCAAAGACCAGAAAAAGATATAAATTAAAGCATCTTGGATGATCCTCTGGATGTCACTGGGGCTGCATAATTTTTATGCATCTTTCATTCTATTTCAAGTTGGGTGTTATAGTATTTCTTTGTAAAAATGCTTAGTTTATTTTTGAGTCTATTATTTTCTATTTGGTCAGCATTGCTTTCCCTTCTGGGATTTAACATAAAAGCACCTGAAAAAATAATGAAGCCTTTTCTTGAATCTCTGGAATTGTAATATTACAGAGGAAAGTGGGACAGTGATAAAATTAGTGGTTTTTTACTTTGCACAGTGACAAGGAGGTTTGAAAAAACCAAAACAGTAAACATGAGTATTGCTAATTGGAAAAGCTTACTTGTTGATAACATAAAGAGATGCATCAAAGACTGGACATACTGCAAGCCACAAGGAAAAAACCTGGTTTTGTTGGTTCTTGCATCAACTTTAATGTTACCCAAAGGATCACGCAGACACCCTGCTGCCTGCGGGTCAAGGAAACACAGCATACACAGTATGGATGCTCCCAGTGACGCAGTTTATTTTCAAGCCCTAAACTTTATAGGAAAGCCACACCCCAGTCCTGCCAGTCACTGTGTGGTCACAGTGACATCCTCTTGCTCCTCCTCTTCTTAACCTTGCGGTTACCGCCCATTTGGCTTCTACACTTCTTACATCCCACATGTTTTTACATCCCTCCACCATGAGATTTAGTAAGAAACTGTGGGGAATGAAGCAACAATTTTAAACAAGACATTCAAGGCATTATAAACTTAAAAGTTGCAAGACTGACGGCAAATTTTGAAAGCCTATCCTACACAGAAAAATTGAAACACTAGCAAACACTGGCAAATGCTGTCATTTTCATCTCTGCGGAGAGGCTGAATGAGAATGCTTTGTTTTGCTACAAACACAATTTCCTATCTAAATCATTTTTAGTGGAAAATTTTCATCCCATTTTATTTACAACCAGTGCTTGGTCTCAGTCCTGCATGTGCAGAAGTATAGACATTGCACTTCTAAACTCTGCAAAGGCATATGTGCAGAAGGAAGGAGTTTTCATGTTCAAAGGGGAATAGAGGGTGGTATCTGGAAAACAGCAGCATTATGTTTTAGCTCTGATCCCCTTAAACTGTATCGGTTCAGAAATACTGCTAATAATTCTGAGCTTTGTGAGATCCCACTGTCCTAAACTTCACAACAGAACAACCTACATCCTGCTGCCTGAAAGGTAACTTCCTGCTTTATTATTAAATGTAACTTTACCTCTCATAGCAAGTTAGTTTGGGGGGTTTTTAATAGTGAAAAGACATTTAGTTAAGGGAACTGTGACACTACCAGCCTATATTACCTAACCTGGAATGTTTATTAAAACTTCCTTCTTTTTTATTAATAGATTTTAAGTTTCAGTATTTGATTTAGAATTGTCAGTGTTTGTATGAAAATAATAAAACTAATTATGTATATCAGGGATAAATAATAACATGGAAGGTGAAAGACAGTAATATTTTCAGTTGAGAAGCATTGTATTAAAAAAATTCACAGGATGTTGTACATTATGTTACTGACATAATACCTTATCTTAATTTCTCAGGTTTCTTTCTGTCTGAAAGATAAATGTAAACTGCCATCTAAATGATTACTCACCTCAATAATGTTGAGACACTTAGCATTAGTAATGTTTGTGGGGAAAATGTTTTCCTTTTCTGATTATTTAGTGTTATAAATTTAACCTGATTTTGGTTTCATATAATAGTTAACAGCATTTACTCACAGGTATGGATAACAATATCAACATGGTATGGGTAATAACGACTGTGAGTTTTAGCCATGGAATCTTTCTGATCTTTTAATTTTTAATATTTTCAATATTAATAAAGTTGCAATAAGCCAATCACATTTTCTTCCCATTTTGCTCTTCATACTTTTTAAACAGAACAGATGAACAATATATTTTCTGCCTGAATTTTGGCTTAATAGTGTTTCACACTAAGTTTTAGATCTCATGCTTGTATGTGTAATATTTTTACCAAATCCAGAGCACTGAACAGTACAGATCTGAATGACAGTATCTAGTAAATTCATAACAGAAACAGACAAATCTTGAGACTGAAAAGTATTCAGACTACCTAACTGCTCTCTGATATATCACCCAGGCCTCTGAAGAAGTGGCTACAAATTTACAATTTTTCTGGTCCAATATTCTTCACAGGCTATAGAAGATCACAGATCATGATGCCCATCATAATTTTAACAGAACATGTCTTTTCTTTTTTTTTTTTTTTTTTTTATTTTGGCTGTACTTCTCTCATTGGTGTTTATTATAAAACTGATTGGTTTAGTGGTGCCTATCCTGAATTCTTTAATAGATTTTTACATTTATTTATTTATTTTTACTTCTTTCTGTACTACCATTTGGCTTTTCTTTATTTGGGCTCTATATGTTCCTTTCTATATTGTTATACAGTGAATAACTGTCTGCTTCAGTTTCAAAACATCTTTCTAGAATAACATTAAATATTTCAGACAGGATTTAATTAGGCTTTTACACAGTCACTGATACTACCTGTTTCAATTAGAAATACTCATACCAATGCGTTGTGTTTTTCAAAGCAGAATCAAAATGTTATTTTATAATTTTCCAATGATCAACTCATCCATCAAAGCTCTTTTCCAAGCATATAGCCAAAATTTTTGTTTTAGTCTCCAAACATGTGATCCTGATTTGTTTTTTTTTTTTACACTGCTTCCCTTTTCTGTTACTCTTGTAATAGGTTACTTTTGTAACCTCTCTGCAGGATTTTTTTTACTTTCAGTAACACTCATTGCCATCTCCTTACTTAGCTTACAATTCACAGTTAATCATATTTTTCAACTATTAAAATCATAATTCCTGTGTAGCACCATATCAAGAACTATACTCTTTTTATTTTCTTAGAAAGTAGGTTATCCGGTTAAGTTCTTCTATAAACTTTGCCTTTAGTGATTAATTTTATCCCATTTTCTATTCACTGCCACCACCTCTATATTATGTTTTCCTCCAAAATCTCTTAACTGAGGCGAAACAAATGTCTATTGTTGAACAGATCTGTTGTGCCTAGTCTTTTTTTAAATGCAGGTACTATATTTATTGTTAGTCATTCCTATAGCCTGATGTTTGACTTGATAGATGTATGAATATTCTCAAGAGACCTTCAAATTCTTGTGCTGGTTCCTTCTGGCACAGTGTTGATATAATCATCCCAGTTTGAGTGCATTAGGTCAAGGTACATCTTTAGGGTGCGTGAAAGTCCTTGAGTGCTTCCCCACCACATCTCTATCCTTCACATGCTTCCCTTGTTAGGTTACATGATAAAGGCAGACTTGTTGCGCTTAACCCTGATTAGGCGGCACCACACAAACTGTGGGACATAGTTGCATAGGGGCTGAAACCACATCAGAAGATGAAGCTCCCTGAAAGTTTCATCCACTTCAAACATGGAAATATCCATGTTCATGCTTTCATTTCCATTCTCCATTTTGCCTTTGCTCTCACAGCAAGTTTTAGAGCCCTTAACAAAGACTTACATAAAACATTTATCTTGTTTTGAACACAAAACTAGATTCTTCTTATTCCTATTTCTAATTGAATAACCCTGCCTTCCCTTGCCTTGTCTGATTGGTTGGTTTTTTAATATTATTTTTGTAGTTAATGACTTCTTGACAAATGTTAACATGTTTTGCAAATTTTAACCCCTTATAACTTTGGCAATTCCTATTTCACCTATACCTTTGACTTAAGATTTAAGTGTGTGGTTTTTTTCATTCCTTAGGACCTATATTCAGCTCATCTGGCAACAGACTATCACAGAAATAAACAGCTGTTCAGTTTTTGCTCTATAAAAGGTTCCAAACTTTTATGAAATTTTTCCTTTATATAAAGTCCACAAAATGATAGGTGACCTTGTGAAAAGATTCACACATTACCAACACTTAAAACATTTTGTTGAAAAGTTTCCCATATATTAAGAAAGCTGTGGGCTAGACTTGTTTTCTGGATCTGGAAATGCAGAATTCCTGATTAAATTCATACATGTGTCTCACAATCTTGTAAGGAACCTGCCTTACAGTTATCAAGAATCGTATCTGTGAGAACAATGACAAATATTTGAAATGGCTACCAAATGATTACCAAATAGTAGCTGTGGCTCTTTAGTGAACTGCCATCAGTTCTGAATTAGCAACAAATTTTGAAATCCTCAACTAATAATAAAAATTTCTGTTATGAGGTATGTGTAAGAGGTCCTGACTATGCTACTTCTTGTCTTTTGTATGCACAGCCTTAACCTCCTGCAAATGAGAAATGCACACATATAGATGAATAAACAGAGAGAGTAACATGTTCAAGAAATACTTCTTCCATAAGCAACAGTTCTTTAAGGATTTTCAAAGCATCACTCTGAAATTTTGAAAACCATGTTTAGAAATGGATTAAGATTCTGTTCTTTAATGTACTCATTTTTTTATCTGATTTTTATGGTGGGTTGACACCAACCAGCAGCTAAATACCCACCTTGCCTCTCACCGACCACCCTCTCCCACAAGATGCAGAGAAAATACAAGCAAGAGACTTGTGAATTGGGGTAAAGGCAGTTTAATAGAAAAAGCAAAAGCTGCATGCATAAGCAAAACAAGAAGAATTCATTCACTACTTCCCATCATCAGGCACTTGTCCAGCCACTCTGTGGGAATAGGTTGCTTGGGGGAACAAACAACATTACTTATGAGCGTCCTTCCTTCGCCCCCTTTCCCTGAGCTTTTATTGTTGAGCAGGACATCATATGCTATGATATCTTTTTAATCAATTTGTGTCAGCTGTCCCAGCTACATCTCCTCTCAACCTCTTGACCATCCCCAGCCTATTTACTCTAGGGACAGAGTGGGGAGAAAGCCTTGATGTTGTGCAAGAACTGTGCAATAACACCCAAAACACTGGTGTGTTCAAATCAATGCAAAAACGGAGAATATTAATTTTTATTAGGATGTCAACTCCTTTCAAGCAAGAAAGGTTCAGATGAAATATTACCAGGGTATCCCATCAAATAAGGAGAAAATAGCTATATATAACTGAACACGTACCTTTATCCCACTACAATATTCCTTAAGCTTGTTTATAAATTATAAAAAAAATGAGCAGCGCTAGTCTAGGTTTTCAACAACATCAAAAGACAGTGGCTAATCCCAGAGAATGTAAAGAGTTTTGCAATCCTTAACTCCCTTTAGAACAAATGAAACAAAACCAAATGAAATGAACAAATGAAAACAAACACATGAAAATAAACCAAACCAAACCAAAACCCAACCAACCAAGCAAGCAAAAACCAAAACCAAAATAAAAAATCATAGCTTGTGTGATTCTGTAACAAAAAAACTTAGTAGAATAACATGTACCATGGAGAGACTGCCATACCTAGTGATTCATTTGAAATCTCTTATCCGTGGCACCTGTACTATAGTAATACTGCTTACGGTTTTCCACTGTGAAGCTGTGAAGTTGCATATCAGTGAACTTGCAAATCAATGAACTTGCATGTACCACTTAATTTATTAGAAGAATGAACTTGGCACATTAAACTTAGCTGGATTACCTGAAAGATTGCGTATTTGCGTCACGATCTTGCAAGTATCTCAGCAAGCTTATAGGAAAATCTGTAGAAAGTTGGGTTACATGATTTTGAGGAGTTTGAGGAGAACTGTAATGTTGATTTCATAATTTCTTTTCAGTCCCATTGCCTTGTCTGATGTGGTTTTATTGTTTCATCTGAGTGTTTCCACTGGGTTGCAGTGTTTCATTAATGAAATTTTTTTTTTTACCAGTCTGATCTGTAACAAGGAATGGTTCTGTAAGACAAAGATGGCTATAGAGTAAAATTAAAACTCAACAAAACCTCAAGATTTATTCCATGTTCTTAAGTAAGGAAAAGTAGTGGGGTTTTACATTAACATTTAAAAAGTTTTATGGCATCAATGCAGTTGTGTCTACTCACAATGCAAACTGTTCTAAGAAATCTTTATAAAAAGGGTTATTAAAATAAGGCCACAAATACCTCTCTCTGTCCCTGTGTCCCGTCTACCCCCCCCCCCCTTCCACTCCCTTAAGCATGCAAGTCAAGTGGACTTACCAGAACAACAGCAAAAGGTCTACCTGACGTCTTATTATTCTTTATAGGGCTTTGATGAACATCAAAGCGTAAAAGCCTTTACCAGCTGGGTACAAGTTTTAGCTGAAAACTTGAGTGATTAATAGCAATTATATCCAATGTGTAAAAAATGCCAAGAGACACTGACAAAACAGATCCATTTTTTTCCTCAAAGTTATTCTTTTTCCCCTCAAGCATTCTTTTTTTTGCTGTTTATTAAAGAGACCTAATGATATGGCAGTGATATGATGGAAGAAAGATGGGTAAATATTTATTCATACGGTGTGAAAATGCCCATTAGAAGCATAATTTAAACATGTTTTTAAACATTAATTATATATTTGATAAAAAAACCCTGACATTAATCTCACACAGTGGCGCAGTGATTTCTTTCCAGAGCAGTCTAAAAAAAGAAATTGAAAGCATATTAATAACTTAGAAGTGTGATACCTGAATTCTGTTATCACATTTCTTAATGCAGAACAGGGATTTCAATCCAGCATGGGGATACTGGAACTGGTCTCCTTATACAGTACAGAACAGTGATATCAGAAATATTGATCCCAAGAAAAGATGGTATTATATAGCATGCTGGTACATCTGTCTTAGCTTTCCCAAGCAAATGCTGTGATAAAACTCATTCAATTTTCACAACAAGCTCTTTCAAAGGAGGGCTCAAGCATATCTGAGCATAACTGCATTTTACTTTGCAAAGATGTCCTTATGCTTTACAGATTGAAAAAAAAAATAGCTAAATCTCATCTAAATCTGGTCATATGTTTTATGACCAAATTATAAAACTTTAGAAACAAATACATTAATGCAGTAGTTTTATATCTTATGCAAAAAGGAGTATGTGAGAATTAGCCTTGTGTTAAATACCCTTCCTGAAAATATTTTAACACTAAACCAAAAGTTCCCTATCTCAGGCTTTCATAAGGACTAAAAGAGACTTCCCAAATTAATATTTTCAGTCCCCTGGTCTCATAGGTATCCTTTTCATGTAACTCCTCTACAAATTGTAATATATTTCTGTTCTTTTCTGAAGAATATTATTTTATATTTTTCGCTTATTTGTGACCAATTTATACTTACTTGTTCTTGTGGCAATATTGTCTTTCTGCTCTTCTGCTTCTGCAGCATCTATGTACTCCATGTAGTGTGAGTGTTGAGAGAGTGCAATAATATTCCTGCCTTTGTCACAAACTTAATTCACTTTTGCAATTCAGGCTAAAAAAATCAGTCAAGGTAACAATAGTAAACTCAGATATTGCAGATGTGTTTGAAAGATGGCAGAATAGCCAACTAAGAGGAAAAAGGATGTGCTGGGCTTTGGGAGCGAGGGAAGCAACTTGAATGGATTGCTCCCACTTTCCTCTCACCTCTCACTCCCCTGACTTTTATAAAACCCTTCTGTCTACTCTTTTTGCCATTATAATCTTTTCACTTTATTTAGTCTACAACACATTTATTAATTTTAAGAATATGAATTGACTCCCCAAAACTCTGCAATAGAACAAATCCAAATTGGACTCTCACCAACAATTAACAACTGCAGGTCATGCCTTGTCTGTTTATAAGGCAAATTTTAGAGATCAACCACACACAGGTAAGAAATGTAGATGACACTGGTTCAACATTTTACTTCTTCACCCTTGTTTTCATTGGCACAGACATGATAACAGTCTTACCTCTTATTTATGCACCAGCTCCTTTTGGAAACACCTGCAGGCAACACAGCAGAAGGTAGGAAGTGCTTTAATTCTAGCTCATCATCTGTA
>NW_009260670.1:1006065-1016317 GCF_000687185.1 Egretta garzetta
AGCTGTTTACTTAACTTACATTTCTGTCAAGTGAAGGTTAAATTTAGCAGTAGCTCAGGTTAACAAGGGGTAATTATCTTGTACGTCTGCCCCCATGCATGTTTCTGAACTGTCATTTTTGAAGTTTGCTTGTTTTCTGGTGATAGAGGAGGTATTTAAAAACACAAGTTTTCAGAAAATTTTAAACCAGGCAGCACAATTTAAGTCAGGCATGGTAGCAAGTCCAGCATTTACATTTAATAATTGACAAATGAATTCTTGATTTTCCTCTATACTGAAAGGCCAGAGTTTCCTTAAACAAATATTTTACTTAAAGCCTACATGCCATCTTATTAAAATAGAAGTGGTTTAATATTTTTTCATTTAAAAGTTATGAAAATAATTGTAAGATATTATAGACTCAACAGGAAATATTTGTAGACTTATAACCTTCATTTATTGTTATACATCTCTGTGATGCTCTTCTTCAGTTTCAGAAACACCACTATCAGATAATTTAATTGTCCGTTATGCATTCTCACCAGTTTATTTTACATAGCTTTTCCTAATTGTAGCAGGTATACTCTCCTGAAGATTAATTTCTTTTAAGGATTAAACCAAATTACTTACAATGTTCTTGACAAAAATAAACATATAAATAAACACCTGAATAGAATTTTCTCATGTGCCCATAAGAATTTTTCTAATTTCTGAAGATTTGGTGACCGGAAGAGGAAGGACAACCTCCTAACCAGGTGTTATGGTTTAACCTGAAAGGCAGCTAAACACCACACAGCTGTTCATTCACTCCCCCCACCCCCCGCCCCCGTGGGATGGGGGAGAGAATCATGAAAAAAAAAATAACCATGGGTTAAGATGAAGAAAATTTAGTAGGTCAACCAATGCCCAGCCAGTTCCCAAGCAGCAGTCCACCACATCTGGCTAAATCACCTCAGTTTATATACTGAGCATGACATCATATGGTCTGACATCATATCCCTTTGGCCAGTTGAGATCAGCTGTCATGGCTGTGCCCCCTGCTTCTCTCTGGCAGGGCATGAGAAGCTGAAAAGTCCTTGACTGGTGTAAGCAACAACTAAAACATCAGTGCGTTATCAACGTTCTTCTCATACTAAATCCAAAAAACAACACTATACCTGCTACTAGAAGAAAAAAACCCAATTCTATCCCAGCCAAAATGAGGACACCAGGTGAAATTGTAACCCACTTTTCTCACAATAATGGAATTTGAGCTACATATAATGAAAAAAACCCCAAACTCTTAAATGAGACCAAATCTATTTATTTTTCATTGGTGGTAAGGAAAATCACTGTAATTAACTGTGGAAAAAAAACCCCTGTATTATCAAAGTTTAACATTTTGAAGATTTTTTTTTTTCCCATGTAAATTTGTATGTCAAAATACTGGAAATCCATCTACATGCATAATTATGTCTGTATTCTATTGTTCTTTCCTATCTTTCTTATTAATGTGTATCTTATACTGTTTTCTTCTAAAAATTATCTTGTAAGGTGAAGTCCCTGTTACATGATTTGAACCTTTGTAGATCAATAAAATAAACCCAAACTTTTACACCAGTTACAATAAACAGTCTGTCTATTGTTACACAGTATATATTTCCCTTTCATTTCCCCCAAACCAGTACCAGATATCAGAACCATGCAAAATGATCAGTTACCACACTCATCCTTTTGACAGTGCATTTGTAAGATAAAACCCTTTTAATATTTGTGTTTTGAGGCTATATTTTTAATGGCTTGAAGAAGTAATTCCCTGCATGAAAAGAGAAGTCATGTTCAATAAAGAAACAATTCAAAAGGAAAAGACAAATAACTGAGTTACTAAAAAAAAGAGAGCAAGAGTGAAGGCAATTTAGATACATTTGTAATTGATAAACAGGGAAGATTTTTTTCTTTGATATCTTGTCAAGTTGTAATTGTGAATGAAGACATTCAGTTCCATGAAGATAAAGGAATTCCAATGAAATGATGTCTACACAAAAATTACGATCCTGACTTATATAAATAATGACAGTTCTTTCCAGCACATGTATACCTAATTTTCTTACTGAGAAAACTTTAAAACATACTTGCATTAAATAGCTAAAATAATTAATTAAAATCTGAATATTGCACTTATAGAAAAAAATTATATATACCAAGCCTCATAAGCTCCCATAAATGGGAGGGCTCTTCTAATTATAAGCCTCTGTGAGCACAAAATCTTAAATCTAAACATTTCACATTTAATATTTTATTTGGTTTAATTATTTCATTTAATCACCAAAAGAATTTTTGAACCAATTAATTTATAAGTATTCATTACCAGTTTCTCAATATATATGGAAAGGTTTTTTTGTTTTTCAGTATTATATTATTCCTACAAATTACTTCAATAAGATTTTGTTATTTGAGTATCAATATGCATGCACCTGAATAGTTGCTTCATTAGTATACAAGACAAATAAAAATGTTAAAATCTGGTGGAACTCAAAAAAAGCCTTTATTTTAACTATTTTTGCCTGTATAAATGAATTCAAGTGAGAACGCATTTAACCTTTTGACTTCCTATACAGCAAAATGCTTGTCAGTTGTTCAAATACCAGTAAAGGTTCATAAGCAGCAAATGAACATTAGTATAAAAGAAAAAAGAATAGTGAATTTTCATTTAGTTTGTAATTTTTAGGCTAATGATACAGGAATTAATGTTTCATGTCTAACTTAGGATGGAGTATGGAATAATGTTTATTCAAATTTTATTTTCCTAGTTCCTACAGACTTGTAATGTATTTCCCCATATATTTCTGACTGTCTTATTTACCAAACTATTTTATGTTGCTTCTTAGTTTCAGTTTTAGGTACACTAGTTCAAGAGTCTGTCACTCTCTCAGGTTAGGAGTAACAACACCTATGTACCACAGATTCCTCCCCTTTTTCATACTCTAATGGTGTTCACAATGTTTATTTTCTGCCACTGTTGTTTAAAAACAAATTAGAGAAACTGATTAGACTATGTTTATAAGGAAAACAGTGCATTTATCTGTAGACAGGTCTGTATCCTGCAAAACGGGAATAAAGTAAGAGCAATTAAATTTATATTTAAATGCATTTTACTAATAGTACACTTAAATACTATTTGGAATAATAGAAAATATCTTACAACATATGTTACTTCTTCAGTCTAAGTATCCCTTTAAATATGTGTTATTTATCTTAACTACTCTACAAGGTTTTGGGGCAGAAGAAACAATTTACGCGTATCTGTATGATGGTTCACAATAGCTTTCCATAAAGCTAGAAAAATAACCCCTCTTTTTTTTATTCTCCAGGTAAAGAAATAAGCGGCTAAAATTTATGTTCCAAAAATTTGAATTAGATAAGAAACAAAATCCTTTCAAAGTAAGAGAAACAAGGAGGATGTCTGGCTAAAAAAAGAAAAACAGCTGTGCAAGATTCACAGATATCTTATGTTAACGAGTCCCAAACCAAATAATAGATTTTTTTCTTGTTCCACACAATGAGAGAAAACCAAAATTTCCCGTTCTCCATTTCATAAAACAGTAGTAGTATGTGGATGGGGGAAAAAGAAAAACCCACCACAAAACCAAAAAAACCCCAAAACAAGCCAAAACCCAAACTGACAGTAAAGAACAGTTATTAACAGAGTCAACAACATGCCACTCTGTGTGAACGTGAAGCTTCAGGAAAAAAAACAAAGTCAAAAAACCCAAACCACTGCATCAGCTTATTCTGTCTCTAATAGCAACATAATTGAAGACAGAAATTTCATGCATACATGTATCCAATAGAACATAAGCAAGAATTAAACCCCAGTACTGCCTGAGGGTCAGGGAAAAAATGTTAAGGTTTTTGTTCTCATTGAATTGAAATGGGAAATAATAAAATCACTTCTAGTACCTCTTCTGCTCTACCACCCACTCCCCACCACCAAGCACTCCAAGCTGGCAAGTTACTACTTCTCTAGAGGCATAACATATCCCAGCACATCCTAATAGCATATCTCAACAACCAGAGGTAAAAATACGACATATTTCAAAGGAGTTATGCAAATATTAGAGGCAAGAAGTTCTCTCCTTGTTAGAGAGCAGACACAAATATAACAGTATTTGTGGACTATGTTAATAGCTAACTCCCTAAGTACAAACCTATTGTCAGAAGGCATTGTTTGAACTAGCCCTGCGTCTTTGGTTATATGAGATGACATATGTCTGAACCCAGAAGGCTGTACAGCAAACAATTCCCTCTCATATGATATGACATATGTATGCACTCAGGCTATGGAGCCGCCACATTAATAAGGGCTTCTCTGACTTAACAGATGAGGTCTCAATTTATATGATACCTTTAAAAGAACTTTTTCTGCTTCTTTAAGCTTGATATAATAGGGAAGCAACAAAGAACTGAAAGAGTAGAAAAAAAGCTCTTTCTTACTGTTGCCTTCCTCCGTTCTGTATTTTTTTAAAGTCTATGAGCATAAGAAAATGTATGTGATACTTAACATGTCTGAATTCAAATCAACAACTCTGTAATTATGGTTTCCTAAGAGATGCCATTTTCTGAAGTGATTCAGTTAAAAAGTTAAGTATCTTGCAGAAACTTCTGATAACACAGGAGCTGTGTGAGCTAATCTGATGTAATTCTATCACTCCCATGGAAACATATAGTAGAATAACTAAAATGTTATTAAAGCATTGCAGAGAATATTTATTAAGTGAGCAATGACTCAAAGAAAAGTGAAGGTCCTAGATTGAAATATATATACTTTCTTCCATCTCTCTTTGAAATAAACAGTAATCCAAGCAAGCATATTTATCATCAATGAACAATCTAATCTAAAAGTAAAAAAATCATGGGGGACCACTTGTAGTGATTATTAGGAACTGCAAACCCCAACAAGCCTGTACTTAACACACCTGTAAACCAATGTTCTTACAAAACTTTAGTTTTCACTTTACTAATTAGTTATTCTGAAAAGAGAAGAAAAACCTCTGTTGGGATTCTTACTCCATAGGATCTTTTTCTTACTTAATTTATCAAGGATTCACAATATCTGCTGTGGCTGGACAGGGAGCGTTTTCTCCCACTCACTGGCCATCCTTGCAGCCCCTTGCAGTCTATGGGAATCTTCTTCAAATACAGTTCTGTTAATCAAGGAAGGCTTTGTGGTGTACTGGCCAGAGACATTTTCGGACACACAATGTGAAAGTGTATGTACAGCCTCTGATGTCATAGAGACAGCAAGGTGATGTCAAAGTTAATTAATGTTAAAAGCCTTATTAAATATTTTGAAAAGAATAATTAAATGGATTTCTCATTACAGTTTTCTAAAATAAAATGCAACTCTGGGACATGGGTAAAGTAGTATAGTAAGAACACATGGGAGAAGAAAAAAATGAGAATGCAACAGAGAATGGGAAGAGAAGAAATAAAAAGTGTGTAAAACTAATGTTGCTTGGGCTCAGATTTCAGGGTTTTGGCTATGTATTTTTTCATGCTCACACTTAGAAAGTGCAGGTGGCCAATTTTTGGAAAGCCAGGTTTCAACAACTATAGAAAATTTGACTCAGGCAAGGCATTAGAAGTTGAACATGCTAAAATTAAGACATTCATTGTCCCATGTATCTTATGAGTAGCCCAAGTCCTTTTCTAGAACAAATTCATTGGTTTAAAATGCATTATTAAACACTGTAAATTGTTCCAGTTGGTTAATTATTGTCACTGTGTGTGCTTTAACTTCTTTTGAATGTATCCAGCTCAGAGGAGTCCAGCTACTGCATCATCTTGTATCTTTGCACAGTAAGGGACACAGACATCTGGGACTGTTCAGGCTGGAAAGAGAGAGGGCTTATGAGGATCTTACTGATGAAGACAAGGGAGCCAAACTCTTTTCAGTGGTCCCCAGTGACAGGGCAAGAGGTAACACGCATGAACTGAAGAACATTAAATTCCATCTGAACAGTAAAAAATGCTTTTTCTACTGTGAGGGCAGTAAAACACAAGCATGGGCTGCCCACAGAAGTTGTGGAGTCTCTATCCTTGGAGATATCGAAAACCCAACTGAACACAGTCCTTGACAATTTGCTGCAGCTGACCCTGCTTGAGTAGGAAAAGGTTGGGCTAGATGATCAAAAGAGGTCCCTTTCAACCTAAACAATTCTGTGTTTCTATGAAATAGTTTAAGGGAAGTCAATAATAATAATAATTGTGACTACTCTCTTTGTATGCCTCATAGCAGGAGTTTCCTAGTCTCTGATATTCTAGTCATATTGTAGTAAAAAAGGAGGAAATGGAGAGAGAAAAGATAAAAAAAGGCGGGGGGAGGGGGAAGAATGGGGGAGGAAAGCTAGGAAAAAATATAGGAGAGGAGAGAAGGATACAAGAAGAAACCATGAAGAGACTCCTAGCAAAGAGGCATTGAATTGTACTGTCTGATGCTTAAACAAGAGATGTGAGAGTATTAAGAAAAGGCAAGGCGTGAACTGAGTATTTTGGAAAGCAGACCACAGACTTTTCAACACTTACTCCTCAGGTTCCAGAATAGACTGTTAGGGACCCTTATGATTCTAGCCCCTGCAGAGAGATAAACCTTGCTCTTATTACTAACAGTGATTTGTTCTCTGCATGAAGAAACCCAGATGGCACCACCTCCTGTCTTCAAAACTAAGGGCAGGAAATAAAGATGACAGCCATCCTCAGAGAAGAAAAGGCCACCTTCCCTCTCTATGCTGATTCACGTAGACAAGAAAAGCAAATAGGGAGAGAGAATAAGGTTTCTTCTGTGGAAGGAATTCTGCATTTTTACCAACACATTTCTAAATTATACTTAGCTGGTGGGGCATAACTTTCATAGATCCTGAAGCTCATTTGTTTCGTTAATGAGACATGAAGATAATCCTTTATCAGTTATTTTTTCCCCTTCTCCTCCTTATTTGATAAGTGATTTTATCACTGAATTTGACATGAAAAAGATTTATTATGAATGGTATATAATACTTAGCTCTGATTAAAACATTATTGTTGTTTTCATGCAGATGAATAGCTTTACTGGTTGTCAATAGATATGTTAAGCTAACCATGAGTTTGAAGAAGCCATACTTGCTTCTAGCTGTACTTTGCTAGCCTCTTGCAACCAAAGGTCTACCTTACACAATAGTAAGGAAAATCATATGAATGACTGAGTTAGTAAATCACTTGTATCTTCATATTTTTTGAGTCAAGTATGCTGTTCAAGGACAGTTTACTTATATATAAGCTAAATTTTGAATAGTAGCATCGAGGTTAGCTACAGATACCTGCATGTCATGAAAGAATAAGCCATGAGGCATATCTTGAGTATAATTTGCTGGATACTTTATTTCTAATCTCCTAATAACAAGTTCAATGAAAATGTAAAATGTTACATAAAAATCAATTTACATTAATATATTCACAGTAGCATTCTTTCCTTTGTTTTTGTCAGGTTGGACTTTGTTCTTTGTTATTAAAGAGAGAAGCACAAGCTATTAAGTTGAAGGCTGAGGTGCATTCAATGAAGGGCAAAGCTCCAGTGTATTGTGAACAACATCTCAGTAAACAAAACTCTTGATGAAAGAATTCTGTAAGTCACAGGCTAGAATATGAAAAAATAGGTCCATCTACAGAGTTAGTATTTCAACATACCTTGAATATATTCTGAATATCTTATTTAAATTATATGCGTTTTTACTGTTTATGAGACTGCATTTAAAAAACAAAAATCATACACAGAGAATGCGAAAAAACCCCTTTGAAGTTAATTTTTAGGAAATATCTTTTAAAAATTGGCTTTCCTAAAATGGTTTTGCTGAAATTTTTTTAATATTTTTTTTCTGATTCCTCAACAGCAAAATGAAGCCATATAATGTATTAATTAAAATTCCACTTAATTTGTTGATCATCAAACAACTCAACTCAAATATATTCCCATATGTAGGAGTTGAATGTCAGAGGACTGCTGTATAGCTATATTAATTAGAGGAAACTAATCTCAATAGTCCAACAGATATAATACTGAAAGTTATTACCCAGTGAGAACTCAAGTAGGAATTTCTTTAAACATAGCATATTCTATGTTACATTACAGTCTTACTTTAAAGGTTATTTCCTAGCTAGAAAATATGTAATTGCTCCATCTGCCAACCCTACAGCACTGCAGTACTGTCAAAAGTGCCATATGTGGAAAAGTCAGACTGTTGGCCTGTTTATCTAATATATATATGTCTCTAGAACCTGTGAAATCAAATGGTAACATCTCTCAACAGATCTCAAAATACATTTTGAATGTTTGTTTATCTTCTTCCCTTTTAAATAAGTGTATGTGATATGGAATAGTTAGAATGAGCTCATCAACTTTATTATTGGTATCCCAGGAACACTAGTTAATTCTGCTCACACTGTAGACCTGAGTTTTCTGAGGAGATCCACACAATGAAGAAACGTAACTGTAAGTTTATACTTTTAAAGTAGCATGAGTTTTGGCCAAAATAATATGTGCAACTTTCAGTCTTTTTATTTCTATCTTGTAAGCATCTGCGTGCAAAAGTTGAAATTTATGAAGCTAATATTGTAAATTAGCAATCCAGACTGTTAGTCTGAAAAATCTGGACTAAATGTAAATGCTCGCTTCTACTTGTTCTTTAGTATCAAATGGTGGACAAAGAACATTTGTGTTCAGTACCTGGGGGTACTGGTTGACAGCTGGCTGAATATGAGCCAGCAGTGTGCCTAGGTGGCCAAGAAGGCCAATGTCATCCTGGCTTGGATCAGGAATAGTGTGGCCAACAGGGGTAGGGAAGTGATCATTCCCCTGTACTCCGCACTGGTGGGGCTGCACCTCAAATCCTGTGTTCAGTTTTGGGCCCCTTACTACAAGAAAGATGTTGCATTGCTGGAACATGTCCAGAGGAGAGCAACAAAGCTGGTGAGGGGTCTGGAGCACAAGTCTGATGGGGGGCGGCTGAGGGAGCTAGGGTTGTTTAGTCTGGAGAAGAGGAGGCTGAGGGGAGACCTTATTGCCCTCTACAACTTCCTGAAAGGAGGCTGTAGAGAGGTGGGTGTTGGTCTCTTGTGTCAAGTAACAAGCAATAGGATGAGGGGAAATGGCTTCAAGTTGCACCAGGGCAGGTTTAGGTTAAACATTAGGAAAAATTTCTTCACCAAAAGGTTTATTAAGCACTGGAATGGGCTGCCCAGGGAAGTGGTTGAGTTCCCATCCCTGTAGATATTTAAAAGATGGGGAGATGAGGTGCTTAGGGACATGGTTTAGTGGTGGGATGGCAGTGTTCGGTTAATGGTTGGACTTGATGATCGTAAAGGTCTTTCCCAACCTAGATGATTCTAGATTCATCTTTTTAGTGTACAAGAGAATAGAAAGTGATAAGTGATTAGTATTTGAATGTGTAACGTATTTCTTAGATTTTGCATCTAGCCTTAGTGTAAGTCAAGTTACTGGAACAAAATGGTATTTATAAAAAGGAGTTCTGTCTTTATGCTGGGGGAAAAAACCCCAGATTTGATAAAGTTTCCAGATATTCTACTCTAAGTAGCTGCTTTTCAGTGATTATGGTGAGTCTTCTCAAATACAACCATTACAGAAACATGATGTCATTTATTGACAGCCTGTAATGCTGCATTATAAGTTATAATTCAATCAGGCTATTCACTCTACACAAATATTATCTTCCTTTAAAAGAAGGCTTATAACCTGAGGCAGCAAGTTAATACATATTTGCCCTGCTAATATATTTACAAGCCATTTCAACTACTTTGTTCATGCATGAGAGAGTCATCTGAATACTAACTTTGTTTGGAATGACACTATGAAAAATGCTCAGTTGGAATCAAAGCACTTTTAAAAGACATTGAAAATAGAATCAACTCTAAACCTGCACCAGACTGTCTCCAAAACAGGCAAAAAAAGACAACACAAGTGTTCAAAGCTCCCTTTCTTTCTTCCATTAATTCATTCCTTTCAATCTTTATGAGCTGGTGTGGGTAGTTATGAGTCAAAAGCTGATATATCAGCATGAATAAAAGCCCACCAGTCCCCTGTAATTCCTAGGCTCCATCCCAAAAGGGCCATCTGCAGTCCATGCTAGTGGATTATCCCCTGGGTCCTCTGAGAAACCAAAGTAAGGACAATCAATTCTGTGCTCAGTGTTAATTCCTGGATGTAGTTTCTGGTGGACACCTATTGCATGGCTGTTGTGCTTTC
>NW_009260670.1:1016336-1032038 GCF_000687185.1 Egretta garzetta
TATGACTGTATTATATGGTGCTAAATCGAGATGCATGAAACAAAGGAACAAGACTTGCTTGATTTGTTTACCGTTTTTTACATCTATTGTAAAAGCACTGTTGTGTGCCAAGAGAAGAAATACTGCATTCCAGACTGACTTAAGTATTTGTGAGAAATTTTCATGGGCTGACATTTCATAATTTTACATAAAAACTCTATACAAATGCACACATGAACCCACATGTATACAGGATCAGTCTTAATTCTTTGACAGTACAGGAAAATAATTTTTCCACTCTCTAGTTCTTAGACAGTATCCCCCCACTTCTACTTCTTCATGCATCTGTCCATTTTCTCTGTAGGATAGATTCACTCTTTCAATAGGTTTTAGAGCTGAGGGTGATTTGAGTTGTATACTTATGAAAAATAAGCAAGCATTTTCAGAACACTCGTAGTGTTAATGGTGTTCATGGTTTATTTTCTGTTCCAGATAGTGTTCACCAAAGGGCAGAAAGATTGATTTTCTTTTTTTTTCTTCCTCCAAGCATATATGAGAATCATGAGTTATTGTCACACATAGTCTAGGAACAATAAAGCTCAAACACATGAAAGGAATCAGCTCCATGCCCTCACCTATTTTGTGATCAACTCCATAATTCCTCACCAGTGTAGCCAATAGAAATACATTTTTCAATGTGTAACTAATCTACCTCCCATAGAAAATGTGTGATTTAGAGCAAAGATTTTATTCTGAAGTCAGAGAAGTTAAAAAGGAACCTTTGAGTAACACTTCTGAAGTGACACAATGTCACTGTAAAAATAGAAAAAAAATAATTGATTCAAACATTTTTCTTTGTACAAATCAGATGAAAATAAACAGTGACGTAAACATAGATAGCCATATTGCTATGAAGACCATGATTTCCCCCAAATAATACAAAAATCTGTCACTTAGATAAAATGAATGACATCAAACCAGTCTTTTTCTCACCTTTTATTGAGTCCCACTGGGTCATATATATTACAAAATTCTTTGCTTTTTTTTTTCTCTCAAATGAAAACATCTAGTGCCTTTTCCTTTTCTTCCTACACCATTTACTTTCCTTTGGGTTGTGACTTTATATATTCTCATCTCTCATGATATCTCTTTCTTTCCAATCTAGATTTTGATAAAATATCCAAATGAGGAAAAGAAAAACAACTACATGGAGGAAAACTTGGAGAATACGATGAAGAGACAAATACTGTTGCTCACTCCACAGTTTTATAAGACCTCCTATAAGAGGAACGTAAGCAGACTCACAAAATGCAATGTTAAAGACTCATAGAAAGCGGATAAAATGAAATATTTCTCCTTCATGCTAAGAGGAGGCTTTCAGGATCTGAAACAGCACAGTGGCAGGAACCGCTACAAACTTGTTCATCAGCTTGCACAGCTGGGATGACCCAGAGTACTAGCCATAATTTACACATGGTTCATTCGTCTGGCTATGCTCACATCCTTCCTGACTGGTTCTGTTTGTTTCTCCAGAACAAAGCTTTCTTACTGTCAAACCTCATAAGTACCTCAGCAGCTAAATTTTCTGTGATCAATTCCCTCCTCCTTCTGTTGCATGCACTTCCAGGCAAATTCTTCTAGGCAAAGGAGAAAGAATTAGAGGACTTTATTTACCAGTTTTGCCACTGATACGTTTTTCTGTTGAAGTGAGTCCTTGAGGATAGAGCTGGGGGATTTTTGGTTTGTTTGATTGCTTTACAAGAACAATGTGCAAGGAGGAACAGGCTGAGAATTTTGCTCCTTTCCCCATCTTCTCACCTTTACCATGAGAAAAGGAGAAGAAACAAGACAATCAGGCCCACAGCCACTGGGCTGTTTCCAAACTACAGGAGAAGTTGTTTCCCTGTCTCTCTGAAAATATGTACAAATCCTATCTGTTCTGTTAGTTGTGCCCTACATATACTTCCCACCTCATCCAGAAATAAGATCGATAATTAAGCCTCTCTTCTTTCTTTGCTGTTCAGAAAAAGAGAGGGAAGGAGCAGCTCTCAGCAGTAGAGCAGAGATCAGCTTTAGATATCTGCAGAAAAGTTAGTGAGCAAAATATGTGCCTACTGTGGGGCACACAAGAGTATTACTACATGCTTCTAGCTATACCATAGATGTGGTCCTGCTTTAAAAGTGTGAAGATCTGGCCTCAAAGTACTGCACCAGGTACCAGGACCCCTTTCCTCCTGAAACCAGATACAACCGTTCTTCCTAGGACCAATACAGAAGAAGTCCTGGCAGAGTCAGAAACCATTTATCCTTCCAAATAGCCTGAGGAAGGATAATTCTCATACTTCCCCTGTCAGACAGATTTACTTTCTTACCATAGTAGCAGAATCATTCAAATGCATTTTAAGGCATTAAGATAAGACATCAGCATCCAGAAGAATACAAATATTACTGTTACTGTCCAGTGGCAGCAAGCTGCATCACAAACTTGAAGGGGAAAGGTTGCCATACCAAATGGGACTTTTATCTTCAGCTTTTAACTTAAACTTTCCCCTCATTCTCCTAGTAATCACAGGGAACATTGCTTCGAGAAATAAAGCAAACCTAAGTAATTCAAAGATCTGTTCTGAAGAACAGATCTCAAGACTATCTTCTTTCAGAATGCATATTGTTTTAAAGATGTGTGGCATACAAAACATTTCTCTTGTATTTTGATGTAAAAATATTTTTCCTAAAAAATCTTTCAATAGAAGTTTACTTTCTGAAAAGCAGTGTTAGTTTCAGACTAAAATAGAGCAAAGAAGCTTAACATTAACCAAGAAAAATCAGCAGATGTGTAAAATGGCTAGTTTAACCTTGTGCTTGTTTTAGTGACTTCCCCTCCTCTCCTCCTTCTCTCTGAAGAAAAAAAATGTCATGCTGGCAATTGGGAACTTCTAATAAAGTCTTGATAATCTAAATATTCACTGACCTTTCTTCAGAAGAAGGAAATTTATAAGGGAGTTAGGTTAATATATGTGGTTTACCATATCATCTACTATTCCCTTCTACCAAGACTTTATTACAAAATACCAAGTCATCACAAAGTCAAAAACATTCACAAATTATGGAATGCTAGAATCTGGATTCTCTGCAAAGCAATAATTTAATCCCACTGTGTGTATCATTATGATAATTCTTTAGATACATAATTACACAGTTCTTTATTCCATATTATCATGCATCATTCCTGCAGAGGAAGGCTGTGCTTGGTTAATGAACAGCTAGTCAAATTCAGTTACTGCACAGTATTCAACCCCTGCTCTGAACACAGAATTATTAGCTTCTTCTTCCTGAATTTTTCTACAAGGATCTTCTATATAATAGAAGTACATGTATTATATTTAAAATTGTAACACCATTGCTAATTGTAAGTGGCCTATTAGGGTAATTATACAGACAAGGGACAGTGACTATAAAATAAAATAATTTAGCATATTTATATAGAAATTAGATACAGATTCTAACTTTCCAGTTTGCTCTGCATGTTGTAGCTTCATGTATTTAAAATGCATTAATTTCTTTGCAGTTATCAATTCCTCCAAACTGAGCAGCTAGTAAATGATAAATACACAACTAATAATTTCCTTTGTGTTACTGAGTGTCACACAGACTCTTTGAACGTGGTGGAGACAGAACTTCAGACAGGTCTTTGGAGCAGTAATAAACTACCTTAACTATGCAGTCTTTCTTCCTAGCCTGGCTTTCCTCTGTGAAAGTCTGAGTTACCCACCTGAGCTCCCTCTGAACTCTGAGATAAGCAGGAGCTATGAGACTGTGCCACTCAGGATTGCTTAGCTCCCAGCCAAGCCCAGGGAAAAACAACTTTCCCAGTATCACTATCTGGACGTGGGAGCTAGGGCTGATGTGCAGCTAAAATCTACTTTACACCCCAGGATACTTGTTGTTAGGGATTGGAAAACTGCTCCCAAAACAGTGGAAGGAATCTAAATTTATTTAAGACAAAATTATATTCAACTGCTTTTTCTGTTGTGGAAAGCTAGATTAGCCATCATGATCCCAATATCACTTGTGAATGGTCTGTATGCAGTAAACTTGACTCAGTGAGTTTTCAAATAAAGGAAATCCCAGCAGAAGCAATGTTAAATTCCAAAAGGAATTTATTAGGTAAAAAGTCCATATAAAACCAAGCAGCAAGAAAAGATGAAATGCCCTCTGGCTTGGAATAGTCCTTTTAGCAGTTTTGATAAAGCTTCTCTGAAGGTGGAATAAAGATTAAGCTTGTCAACAAATTCAAATTAAAGTAATTCACATAGAGAAAATAAGTCATGAGAATCTCTGAGTTGCAGTGATTGAATTACAATACAATTTATTTAAAATAGAAATTAAAATTTCTGAATCCTTCCATTTAAATTTAATTTTAATAAAACATTTTATTAAACAAATAATGGGAACAATTATTGCTTCTAAACTGAAGTGAAACAATTTTTACTCAAACTGGAACTGAACTAGAACAATAATTTTGCAGTATATATTGAAACTCAGCAGCAAGCAAAATATTAGCTTATTTTCTCATTACTCATTCAGAATACAGGTGTAGCTAAAATATTATTTGTTCTATAAAGGATCTATTCAGCACACAGATCATTTGCAGCTGCTAAGGACTTCAGGACAGCAACAAATAGCAGACTCTTCCCCTGCCATCTTTTGCCATCTTTGCAACATGAATCAGCACATACAGTGCACACTCATGCTTCAGCATCATGACTATTGTACACTGCTGTCCTGATCGGAACATGGACCTGTTTGGAACGGTAAATTCTGTACCCACCTGATACCCGCACTGGCTAAATAGCTACATAGCTCAGAAGATCCAAAAAGGAGGGGGCTGCCCATATCTTTCAGGTTTGTATCTCCATATTAAACTCTCTGTTGCTGCGGTGGTGATCTTCTTCCCACGGTTTTACATCCCTGTGTAGATGTATAGGTGCTGCTATACCTCTCTCTGTTAAGTGCAGAATTAGTAAAAGGGGAATGGAGTATTTCTCTTTAGTCCCATAACTTAAGCTGCACCAAGAACATTCTTATTGCCAGGGAAGCACAGCACTGCAGCCTATTTCCACCTTCTTATCTGCATATGACAGTACTAAGGTATTTAGACAGAAATTGAAATTACGTGCTAGAAATGCAAATGATGTGTAAGCTCTTACATGGCAACAAAAATGGGAGATTAAATCCTTTCATCAGCTGCCTGATATTGTCAGATGACCCATCCCATTATAAAATACAGTCTTTTTGAAATTTGTTAAAGAAGTGGTGCAGGCTAAACCAAATTAACTTGATCTGTAACAGAGCTAAAAATATGTTGATATGGTTCTCTGATTTATACAGATCATTATTCTGGTCATTCCTTTACTTGTAGGAATTATCAATGTAAAATTAATAAAAAATTATTCCATATTTTACTCAAAATAGGGCACTGTTTCTTCACTGAAAACTAAAGCAAAGCTGAATATTAACAACAAACAAAAAGCAGTCTATTTTCCACTTCAGAGAGAACACTTTAAGTAATTCTAATTCAACGCATTTCAATAACATGTCCAATAGTAAATTTGCAACAATAGAAAACAAAAAGGCTCCTGGACATGTACAGTTTTGTCATTCCTGTGATGTCTCTTTTACTGCTTTAGTGACTGATAGAGGAGAGTACACTCACAGACTAAAAATTTTTATTCATATGTTGTTATGAGAGGAAAAGGTAGACAATGACAGACAAATGAGTTCTTATTACAACTCCTGATGTGTACACAGCACAGTCTTAGTTCTTGATATGGTGACATGAAATGACCTTCATCTAGTTGCTCCAACTCACTTTTTCCATTATATTTTTGAAAAACAGTGCAGGAAGAATTAATGTTACTCAGATCTTTATCATTTAGGTTATTTCCCTCAACTAGACTGAGTGTATCACTGTATGTACTGGACGTTCTCTGTAGCAATCACATATATAAATACACAAAAGCCTGAAGAAAATAATTATTCTTTGAAAACTAAGGCAAAAGTGAAAGTCAAGGAAATAATTTATCTTTTGCACTGTGAAACGAATAATACAAGTCTTTCAGAATCTTAATCTGGAGGTACAAATATTTTCCACAATCCCATCAGACAAAAATAAAAAGTATTCAATACAATGCACAAGTGTATAATCTAAGGTAGTAGGAACAGGACATAGCATATTTCTGTATTTGTGCTGAACTATTTAGCAAAAAAAAAAAAAAAAAGCATGGCATTGTATTTCAGAAGAACTTTCTTTTTTTATAAGTAATAAGCCATGGTGGTTTGTTTTTTTGTTAGGATGGGTTTTCTTATTATTTTTTAGTGAATCTATAGGAAATTCTTGTTTAGGTGTTTGACATTACTCGGCATATTTGTAAAAACTATGTCACCATTCATTTAACAGGAGAAATTCTAAAATCCATTAAAATCCATTAAACAGTACAGTATGTCAGAGTAAGATTTTGAAGTGCTTGAAATGTCCCTTGATTTAGAAATGGGATTTTCAATATTGCAAGTGAGTTAGAAACACAAGGTTTCATTAATGGATTTTTAAAACTCCACACAAGTCTCTGCCCCTTTTGAAACATGCTATTAAAGTTTTCCAAACTCACAGAACAGAAAACTGGTCCAAAGTGGTTTGTACAAAGCCAGAGTCATCATAAAATCTTGTGCAATATGTTATATCTTGCTACAGGCAAAAAGAAGCAGAACATATATTTGAACCTAAGAATGTATTGTTAATCAAAAAAAAAAAAAAAATTTAAGTCTAATAGACCAAACCAGTTAACTAATACAGACAAGCCTTGATAATAAAACAATTTAAATTCTGATGGCAAAAAACTCCTCATTGTCCTACTCTTGCCCCTTTTCCTTGGTGTTAATGTGCATCCCTTAAGTGTCCCTCTGGGTGTTTGGGTGGACAGTTTCACTCTCACTCAGGAGAAGAGGAGGATTACAAGCTTTCAGCATCCTCCAGGATTCAATGAGGGGACACTGATACTCATGGAGCAGGTCCTTTCCTCCTCAGTTTTGGGACCATTTAAATTTATTTTTATACCTTTCCTTAGCACGGCCTGCACCACTGACAGTACCTCACAGCCCCATTGCGCCCTGGATAGGTGAGAGCCACTTACCCCCAGCCAGCCAGGTCAGCCAGTGCCGGGACAAGGGCAGCCTCACAGGTCCCAGATCCTGCTCCCCCAGGGCACTGTGGGGCTTCAGGTCTTCTGTTAAGAGAGAGAAAAATCAAATTTACTGGGATATACATCTAGTACAAGAAAGAGGGAATGCCAGATGAAATTGATCAAAGTTTCAAAATAAATAAAATGTAGGTTGTTCTTCAGAGGACACAATTTCTGCAAGATATTGTGGACACTAAATATTAATAAGGGTTCTAAAAGTGATTAGTTCCATGATTCAAATTCATGAGAATAAAAGTAAACTGCTTAGCCTAGAAATAAAAGGAACCATTTGGAAAGCAGAAATTCAATGAGCTATGAATTAATAGAAGCCAGGACAGCATCTGTGTATTTGTACTCTGTGCTGCTGTTCTCCTACACTCAGTAAAGTATCTGCTGCAGACAGCATCTGTCAGAGACAACGTGGTTGGTTTGGCAGAACATGGATCTGACCCATACCATTCTTTATTCAGTCTTACAATTTGGAGGGATAAGAATTTAACATGTTCTGTTATAAAACTGTTAGTATCATAATACGCATAATAAAAAATTTGGAAATGCATTCAAAATAGTTCTTACAGGCACTCTTCATAGTCTTTGCCTTTGCATGTCTGGATGTACAGAATTATGTCAAAGTAAAATATTTTTTTCCCAAACTGTGAGTGTCCAGGCTAATACAATGGTCAAGTAACTAATGAGACAAAACAATTTTGAGCAATACAATGTTAAAATATGTGGCCTATAATAAGCTTAACAGAAGAGAAGAATTCTGCGTAAAATGAATCACTCATCCTACTTACCCCAGCTTTGCACATTAGATTTCCATTAACTAAAGAAGAACAATGAAGTCCATATACTTTAAATGTTGGAGGCAACAAGCAAAAACTTTTCTCAGTTTATACCACTGAACTCAGTATTATTATATTTCTGAGAAACCAGCATGAACAGGACCAGAGTTGGGACAAATATTTTAATATTACTCTTAGTTTCCAAAAGAGAATTTATGTTAGATTAACTCTTCTCCCATTACAGAATATGCAACTTGTGTGCATATTAATTGATCTGTAATATTTCAGATTTATGAAGACTTCTACTTGTCCTAGACATGCAGAGAGAAATGCAAGATAAAAGGATTGTAGTTTAATTAGGTTTCAGTGTATTAATTCATCTGAGAGCTATCTGGCAATAACTCATACAGTGCAGGTCATGGTTAATTTTTATTTCTGTCTGACCAAGAGTTTATCATGAGTTGCCTTTGTCCACCTGCTCACTAGTCAAGTAATCTTTTTATATGAAGACCTGTCATCACAAGGCACTTCCAGATTGCTAGTCTTTTACCTAGCAGTCCAATGAATTTTCTTGTGAATGGTTTCTCTAATAACATGGACAAAAAATATATTCACTTCCTAATAAAAAAGCACACACACTAGTCCTTGGAAAATTCAGGTAACAGTTGTGTTACTTCAGCACAAACTCATTTTGCCTTTACCCTGCAATTCATGTACCTTTTGGGTTGTCAACCCCCAAAAGACATAATTGCTTCTCAACTTACTGTCTGCTGCAGCATTTCAGAGCACCTTAGTCTAGGAGAATTATTTCTGCCTCCCCTAAATCCCTTTGTTCTTTTATTATTACAGTCATGTTATGTGGTGTGGCCAAAGCAGGCCTGTTGCACCCACAAACCAATACATACTAAGTAAGATACAATTAATATTTGCTATCTGGAACCCATATAGAAGTGCACAAAACTGAATAATTGGTGACAGTATGTAATTATTTTATAACATTTTACACCAACAATAACATTTGTAACACAGCTGAGCCACAACTGCAAAGAGGCCAACAGAGACTTGTGGTACAGTTGCACAATCGGGGTTAAGGAAAATATCTGCAAGACATAAAATCTGTAGGCAGGAAAGATGGCTTGGAAAACTAACATAATTCTGCAGAACAGGCAGGAAGGGTGGATGGTAGAATAAGAACAACCATGCAAAAGAAGCAGGAAGGACTACAGAATCCTACAATCACAGAAAAGCCTAATTTGGAAGGGACCTCTGGAGACCATCTGATCCAACCTCCTGTTGAAAGCAGGAGGAAAGAACTTAGATTAGTTTATCCAAGGACCTGTCAAGCTAACTGTTAAACATTTCCAACAGGAAAGACAACACCACTCTTCTGGGCAACCATTGTTTAACTCTTCCCACAGTGAATATTTGTTTTTCTTACATTTTTTTCCCCACATATATTTTTTCAGAGAATTTCCCCTGAATAAGCTTGTGCCCATATCCTCTTATCACCTCATCCTTACGAAGGGAAAACATCCATCTTTATGTCTACTTTTTTAAGTACTGGAAGGCTGTGATAAATCCCCCCTCATTAACACTTCTCTAGGCTGAAAAAATCTAATTCCTTTAACTTTCCCTCATATTTAAAATTCACCAACCCTCCTGCCATCTTGATGGTGCATTTGGTGAGGCCTCATTTTGAATACTGTGTTCAGTTTTAGGTCCCTCACTACAAGAAAGACCCTGAGGTGCTGGAGTGTGTCCAAAGGGCAACAAAGGTGATGAAGGGTCTAGAGCATAAGTCTGATGAGGAGCGGCTGAGGGAACTGGGGTTTTTTAGCCTGGAGAAAAGGAGGCTCAGGGGAGACCTTATTGCTCTCTACAAACACCTGAAGGGAGGTTGTAGTGAGGTGAGTGGGTGTTGGTCTCTTCCGCCAAGTAACAAGGATGAGAGGAAATAGCCTCAAGTTGCATCAGGGGAGGTTTCGATTGGATATTAGGAAAAATTTCTTCATGAGGGGGGTTGCCAAGCATTGGAACAGGTTGCCCAGGGAAGTGGTTAAGTCCCCATCCCTGGAGGTGTTTAAAAGACAGGTAGACATGGCACTTAGGGACATGGTTTAGTGGCGGACTTGGCAGTGTTAGATTTGTGGTTGCACTTGATGATCCTAAAGGTCTTTTCCAACCTAAATGATTCTGTGATTGTATGATTTTCTTTTGGAGATGGGGCTGACACAACAATGAATAAAGAGGAACGATGGTAAAAAAAGGAGGAGGCCTGTTTCAATTCTGGCTTCCCTTATCACAAACTCTTAAGCCTGATCAACTTGACCTTGGCTATGAAGGAGCACAGCCATCAGTTATAACTATACTTCCTTTGTTCCATGGTATTTTATGCTGACACATAATTTAGGGTAAATTTCTAAAGACCAATTGCTTTGTACATGTAATGATAATGATTGATAGCTATTAAGAACTGAACACTGGCAATGTGTATCCAATCCAGTAAAGAGTTGCTTTGAAATTTGAAACTGGCCTGATTTGTCAGTCTTTAAACACTCCCATTACAGTGGTAATTAATTTCCTAACAGATATGCAGTTCTATATATTGAGTTGCAACAGTGGTCAAACACATTGTGCAATGTAGTTATGTTGGAGGGGAACTGAGAGATGCAGGCCTTTTTAGGAGAGTCATTTCCAAGCAGCTCAAGAATAGATCTGTGTTATTTTTCAGTTTGATTGCAATAGGGATACAAATGCTATATTGCTCTTTGCAGACAGAGTCCCATAGTGTCCCTGAGACAATTTTCAAATTATTCCCAGACAGTTTATAACCATTCAACATCTTTTTTGTCACAGAGAGATTTTCCTCACCAATGAGAACCAAACATAAACACATTAGAGCTTGGTCTACCTCCACGGGGAGCCACTGCCTACAGGTTAAAATATTATATATGGGAAAATTCTCTCTAGGTCTTCATCTGTCTCTCTGTGTAACAGATTCCTTCAACTGTGCTTGTCAGAAGTGTGTCACCGTAAAAGTGTGAGTAAAATGCATAGTACAGTGCCTGTACATACGTTCATCATTTCCTAAAGTCCTGTTCATGTTCATAATCCTGACAGAAAAGAAAAACAAGAATATATATGAATTTTAATATATATAAAATAAATTTTAAAAAGGTGAGAAGAGATTGCACTTTAAAATTCTATTTTAGGGGGTACTGTAGTTGTAATTAAGCTGAACCTGAACAAATAAGATCCCACTTCACCAAGACATCTTCGGCAGTACATTGTCTGCTTTGACTTTAATTTCAGTTTTAACTTCATTTCCCTGCCCTATTTACAAGAGAAAACTAGAAATACATGCAGCCTCAGCATATCACTAAGCCAATTGTTACTGGCTTGATCAGGCAAATGTTAACATCTTCATCAGTGTCTCAGACCATCCTCCTTTTGATATCTCTCAGTCTTTTTAACATTTAAAATATCAGTTCTTGTCCAATTATCACAAATTCCTGCATTCCAAGAACAAATGTATCTCAGCAAAGCTGAATTTACAGTGCATCAGATATTCTGTGTTAATTACAGAAATATATTGCAACACCTGTCTCAAAGTACCAGAGTAAACAGTAGCAGCCTATCCAAAAAGCTCAAAGAAGACATGAGCCAGATCATATTTATCCTCAGATGCTGTGAGGTGGGAGCATGCATACACAGATGCATGCAGGATTTGCGGAGAAGCTAACGCGCACAAAGGTCATAGTAGAGTTTAATATCCAACAACATGTACTTTTTACTTGCTAACATACTACTGTGAAATATAAATCCTAAGAGATCCTCCCTCAGCAGGATGAAGAGGATTGAACATAGAATTTATATAAATTATCTTTTACTATATATTTATTTGTCACAAGTAGTTAATTGTCTTCTCCATTGATACTCTGATGTGCATGCATAAGAGTGTATGCTTATCGTGTATTGGTGAACACTCCAAGTCTCACTGTCCAAAGATATTCTTTTGTGTAAACAGATATACAATGCAGCCATAGGTTTGTATTACCTCTTGAGCTTATCTATGGTATGACAGATGGTTAGCGAACATGCATTCCCAGGCTTCTAGGTAAGGGAAATGGAGAAGGCACTCAAGTCCTACTCCAAATAATGGGAATGTGACCTGGAAACCCTAAGGCAAACCTCATTTTCCAGACTGCTGTTTCTTGAGCTGTTCATACTGCCCATTTGTCCCTATGCTAGCAAACCTTTGCTCTACCTGCTCTTTGACTTCAACATCAGGGTAGAAAGTTCATGTCATTGCAAAAGACTCTTGCTGTCTCCAAAAATCTGCCTGTACCCTAGGGCTGTGTATTTATGAGAAAACATCTCACTTCTTTAAGATAACCTTCCCCAAAGGCAGAGTCAACTCTCTTTCTTACATATTTTAGACTAAATCAACCTGTGATGTCTGGGACTACCCCATTGAAAACCATCTTTATTCTAGTTTGTTCACTTGCCTGCAGTTTCTTTCATGCTTAGCTAGAAAAAGCATAGTATTTCTTTTTTTATTTCTATGGAAATTTTCTGAGCCTTTTCCTGTTCCCTTTTTCCCCTCCTAATCTGTGGAATCATCTGAATAAAGCAGCCATTTTGCCACCATTGCTTAATTCTTCTACCTGAAAGGAAAGGTGCATTTTGACTATGTCTTGGGATAAGCACAGGCAAGCCTCTGTACTATGCTCTTTCCTCAGCACTATTTAAGTTTGTGTGATAATAAATTAATCAGTTTTTTCCATCTTTAAATAGACTTGGATTTAAAATGTAAACACTGTTGGTTAGACCTGTAATAAAATTTGCATGTTAAAAGAAATTAAATTTTTAAGAAAAAGAAAAAAATTGAAATGTGGTATGGCCTTTTACTTTTTCCCTCGTTAAGTCACAGATCTTTTGAGCTGTAAATCATCTTGCAGACAATATTAATGTTTATTGAAGACTAACTTAATCAGCATGACATATGTAAAATTGATTTGAGCCTGAGAAGCTTACCTACAAAAAAACCCCCTAAAACACATCTCCACCAGTATGTAAGACATCCTCCATTTCTTCCTGTTGTGATTCTTCCTTTCTGTTAGGGGACATCTTCTTCTTTTTGACAAAAAGCACTCTGGAAAAAAAAAAAACTGAATATATATTTTGTATATAATTTAAAACAAGACAAAATACTCTTTTAGACTTTGGTCTGCTCTCTTTCTTCCCTTCATCTACCTTAAAAAAAAAAAAAAAAAAGAAAAGAAAAGAAGAAGGAAGACCTCCACAGTGGTCTGGCAATAGTTGTCCAGTTATTGTTCTTTCTGAGCAAGCAGGTATGAGCTCTGCTAACATTGTGTGGTGAAGAGCATGGCATGTCCAGAAACAAAAGAACTGAAGTAAGTCCTGAAATCTGATCTTGTGATGCACTTCTGGTTATAAGCTCCTTTATAAGCACTTCAGTGATTGATAGATAATTTTTTTTCCACTTTGGGATTGTATACAGAAGATTAATAGTTGAAGGGAAACTGTTTATAAATATGTTTAGATAAAGATTTCTCAGTTTTACTGTATGTTGAGATAAGCAATGGGAAAGAAAAGCATCAGAGAGAAGATGGAAGAAATGTAGAAAAAAGCAATATTAACTATGTCAAAAGAAGCAGTGTCCTAATACAAGGGAAAGAAAAATCGAGAGTATTAATCTTATAGCACTCTAAAGAAGGAAAGGTGGGAAAAAAAACCAACAAACCACTACCAACCGTGCCTCTAATGCATACCTAAGTAGGTTTTAAATTATTTTTAATCTTCCTTCTAATTAGAAGTCCCTGCATTTATTGACATACTGAAATTTGTCTTTTTTTGTTCTTAAATATAAGCATATAATCTACATCCCATAAGGAACATAAGGACCCCTTGTATGAAATCACATCTCTTCAAGCAAATGTAGCATGAAACACCAGATATGGGAGAAGGAGCAGAAAAAAATACTTTATAATTCTCCTCCAAAACTGAAATTTTAAGTTATATGAGGACATACACCAGACAGATTCAGATAGATGAAAGCCTGTAATGCAGCAGTCCACCTACAGATTCTGTAAGAGGATATACTTTGACTTAAATCAGAAGCAAAAGTTGCAAGATAACCACCAAATAAGAGATGTGCCGCCATCTGCTTCTAATTCACTTGCACGTTCCAAATCAGTAAGATGCTTGAACTGACACTATAAGTGCCTAAGTCATCCCATTGATTTTCGCACTTCTGCTCGAATGTAGGCTTGTTTTCAAGTACCTTGTTGAATCAGGACCTTAAAATGCATTTAAGGAACTCATAAACCCAGTTAGCAGTGAAAGCTATTGTTAAATGCATCAATAAATTGTAGAAGATCAGATTGCTCTTTAATATTGCATTACAGAACAAAACATTTAACTTGGCCTTCAGAAGGGGTGGACAGAAAGAAAATTATGTTAAATAGCAAAAAATTATATACAATTGAATCCACTCTGGGAAGTTGCCCTGTCAGACATGTATTCCTTGAGTAAAATGGGTGTATTTTTATTGAGACTAACATTTAAAATATTGCCCACTAATGTGGTTTCGTTGCTCATGCAGAATCCAATTTCTATTTATTCTGCATGGCAGTTACAAGAGGCATCTATTTACTGAAGCCAGTTCAATAACTGGATGCAGAAATGTGTATATTTACATTTACTCACAGTAATCTATCATTTAACTGCTTGTAGTACACAGAGCCCTGTTATTGAAATATATTGCTTTTTTTCTCTATATCATTTTCTCCTGTCTGTTTTCATGTAGACTTTCTATTGTGTTTCCTGTACCAGCCACCTCCACCTCTCTAGCTGCTTCTCTTTCCAACAAACAGTGTTTAAAACTCAGTAGACTCTTTTTCTTAGAGATCTGTTGAGAGGTTCTGCTTTTGCTCTTCACTTTGTCAAAAATCTGTAGACAAGAACACAGGGAAGGTGGGAGGGAGAGGGGCATGGGTGGGGAGAAAGACATAGCTGACACAAGAAAAAAAATAACAAACAGAAGTGCATGTAATGTTTAGAACAATGTTCTTGACCGGTGGAAGGTTATTACATGAGCTCTTCACTCACTTGGGTATGGCTCCAGCAAGTACCAAATCAGAATCTCACCAAGCAGGTTTTAATGCTCCCTGGAGTACCCGACCTTCCACAGAACACAGGAGGAAATCAGAATTATCAGGCTACAGTCATAGAAGTAACTCCATAAATCATGGCCTGCACACATTCTTCTTGGGACTCAAGGGGACAAGGGGAAAAAAAGGCTTTCCAGAAGAGCAATCAAATACTCAACTACCACTAAGTGCTGACTAAAGTGAAAGATGGTACTAGCTATAAACATTCTACACTCTTATAATTTCCTACTTCTTTGTTTTTAAATGCCACCACAGCACCATCTTAAAGCCAGTATAAACTATTACGACCATGTATAACCAAAAGTTACATATTTAAAAAACCTGTTGCATTAAGAATTTCAACTGGTCTTCTGATAATTCTCAAACTTTTTCATATATGTCCTGGTTTTGGCTGGGACAGAGTTAATTTTCTTCCTAGTAGCTGGCATAGTGCTGTGTTTTGGATTTAGCACCAGAAGAATGTTGATAACACACTGATGGTTTAGTTGTTGCTGAGCAGGGCTTACA
>NW_009260670.1:1032230-1098416 GCF_000687185.1 Egretta garzetta
GGGGGAGGAGAAGGAGTGGCTGTGTGGTGTTCAGCTGCCTGCCAGGTTAAAGCACAACAATATAGAACCATATATATGTAATATATTCTTTTCCAGGTATGGTTCTTTAATTTTAAAAAATATTTATAATATTTCCAAGTACATAAAGGTAGGGCACTCTCATAAATGCTGTTATTTATTGTGACTCAGTCACCTGATAATGTGAAATGAAAAAATAAAGTGATTGGAATAGACAACAAATGGGAGAAACAAATGCAATTTAATTCTGAACCCATTATGTAAATGCCTAAAATTCTGAAACAGATTAAAAGCATAAATTCCTTTTAACCTTCATTTTATATGTTTGATAATTTCCTTTGCTGACTTCTATTGTTCAGTTAAACTTTTGCCATTTTTGTTGTATCTTGTTTAAAACAATGATCAATGGAATTAAAAAGAATCTATGTAAAAGTTAGGTTTCAAACACAACAAATGGCATTCAACTTGTACTTTTCCAACATATTGGAACAAGTATTGCTACTGGTGGAGCTAGCTATGTTTACAAAGGTGAAATCCACCTTTGCCTAGGAAGGGAAAGTATCCAGTTACATAACCATAGTTGACATGGATTAATATGGATCCCAGTTTATATAGTTACAACATAATCAAAGCAGAACTGAGTGTTTTAACTTGTCTATGACAAGGGAAAGAACTCAGGGCAATGTTGAACTATGTCTCATTTTTCTATGACTTTTCATTGTTATCCAAAACAGACCTTTCTCAAGCTGGTGTAACTTAGCAAAAATTCTATTTAATGGAGGAGCATTGACATAGGATCACCTATCCCACGGCTCTTTAAGGCTAAAATGTCATTATTCCATATTTCTAAATTAATCTTCACAAAAAGGCAAGAAAAATAGCTAATAAAGTAAAAATTTAGACTGCAATTTATTTAAAATGTTTCTAGTTGGTGACTGACATTTTGATCTTTTTAACAATTTGTTTTGGTTTTGGTAAAATTATCATATAGGTTCCAGATAAACAGGTGACTGACAGAAACGCTAGCACAGTAATAAACTGTCAGGCAACTCTTAACATATTCCCATCTGACTTTCCTTTAGCTATTAAGTTAAACAATCATTTTCTTGTATTATGGGTTTCTAGCTTTGAGTACATGTTGATTGAAGATCAGCATGCATAGTAGTCGATCACCTGCTTTGTAATTACATCTCTAAGGCTTCTTAGTTAAATGAACAGAGTCTGCTTCTGAATATTTCAAGGGCTTTTTTTTTCCTCATTGGTATACAACTCTCAAGGGTTGAACTGACATCCAGAGCCAGATGTAGTTTGCTTCTGGCAACAAAGAGTGGAGGAGGTTTTTTGGCAAGAAAAAAAACTCTACGGACAGGCAAATTATGCTCAACAACATAATAAATATAGGGATTTATGTCTCCAAGGTCAGTGTTATAGCATGTCTTACAGGACTTGCACAACTGCCTTATGAAAGCTATAAGTTCTGATGATAAAGTCTTTTATTCTACCATCTGCATAATTTTGTGAATTTTGCAAGTCCCTTTTTACACTGAAGATGCTTCTCTCTCCAGTCATCGATGCATCAGCATATTTCTTTTAATAGATCTACTTTCATGACTACTTACAAAAGCATAAACTTGTAAGATTTTTTTTTTTTTCTAAAATTTTAATTATTCTTTAAGTGATTCCCCAATGAATTCTATGTATACTAGAAACACAGGAGACTGGAATCTTTCTGAACAGTGTTGTTCATCCAAGTCTAATCTGTGTTTTGTACACCAGCTGGCACTCACTAGCCAAAGGTATAGAAGGGAGAACCAGCATAACTTGCAACTGCCTATTAACATAACATTATTCATTCCACTTAAAATCAACACCCCAGGAATTTCTTCCTCTCAGCTCAGGCTTTTACTTTTTTGTTGCTTAAAGAGAATTCATGAGTTCATGTTCTTCATGATGTATTATTTGTACGAATGCAAATAGTGCAACTAATACCTCAAGTTGTGAGGCTGTAGACAGTTCATCAAAAAGTGAATATATCTACTGAAGTAACTTGGAATTCCATTGTTATTTGCAATGAAAATGAAAATAAACTCTACTCTTACTGCCACTGGAGGCACAAAATCTGTATAGAAGGTCTAAATAAGACAGGAAAAGTTCCTTACCAGTCTGAAACTCACCAGTTAACTCCAGGTTCACTTTAAAATAAGAGTCAAGACAATTGTCAGACTCTCAGCATTGAGGGCTTCCTAAATGTCTGTAATAGTTTGCCAGATTTTGCTTATATTCCTCAAATGGCTGGCTGAAATCAGCATAACTACCAGGCAGATATCATTGTTGTAATTATTCAGGAAATCCTATTATTAAATGAGCAGAGACTGAAACTAAAATACATGTTCCTATTTATAGAAAAATAGTTAGAGTAAAATTCATAACAAACCAGAAGCATTTCAGTTCACTCAGCAGAAGCATAGTAATATTTGTGTCAAGGTGGAGCACAAGTCAGCTGCTCCCTAAAGGAGGGTGAGCTTGTCTGAATACCACTGTGGCCATCTCTGCTCTATGACTCCAGAGACTTCGTAAGTTATAATTAAAAAATTACCAGGATTTAATTTGATACAGTTTGCCCTAAGCAGGAAATCAGCATGTGAGGGACCAGTAAACAGTGCTGTTTGTCAGAAGGAAAACATAAATATTTTCATCACCTCTACTGTAACTCCAAAAGATAAAGATACCTGAAAGTTAGTCAGTACATTCACATAATGATAAAGCAAAAATAAGTAACCTACTTTGTCATCTCTACAAGATATTCAAAGAGTGCATTTTTTTAAACTTTGCCTCTCAACTTGTGTATTAATTGCTTGTGTTTAAAAACAAGTATCCTTTCTTCTTCTGGCATTTACATATTTGATGATAACATAAGAAAATGAAAGTGAACTTTCCACGTAATTTGAGTCAGTACCTGAAAATGGCATAAAAACTTTTTAAAGAAGCCTTAAAATGTTATTTATTTTTCAGCCTTTTTCTTATCACTTGCTATGTACCAAATATATGATAATAAAATAAATATAACATGTTGTCAGTTTCTGTTTAGTGTCAACTACTGAGGCTTCAGGTGTATCGCCATTAAGTTTGTAGACACAATAAAAATTTTGCAGTATTATTATGCTAAGTTACTTATAATGAATCAACAAAACAAATGCAATCTGAAAGTTACTGAAAAGTTGATTTTTTTCCCCAAGTGATCCTATGCAGTTGAGGCATCTCCTTTATCAATTAATGGGAAATAATGAAATGATGCCCTGAAGACAGTGGCTGTTTATTGATTGTTTTTTAAATGTACTGTTCAAGTGTTTTCAGCAGTTAGCCAGGTTGTAACCTCTCTTGTAGCTGTCAGCTGAGAGATCCAAGTATATGACAACGTGACAGAAAAAGTTAGCATCCCCATTAGGTATAACAATAAGACCTAAACAAATTGACTAGTAGAGTGTTGAACCTGTCTCTAGCTATCAGCTCATGACAATCAGGTAGCTTCCAAGTTGTAAAATTTGCAAAACCCCCACATAATTTTATTCTTTAAAATGTAATTGCACTGATTTAAATGTATGTTAGATTATATCCCATGATACTGTGATATCCTTTGGGGTACTTACTTAAAATCTAAAGCTCGCTGACTTGTATAGAGTTCTATCAAATTTGCACTTTCCTGACACTGTCTCACTCATATAAATTAATATTATTTTTACACTATAAATCATTCAGGTTGAAAGGGTTTGTCTACTTAGTGACACATATTATACTGCATATTAAAAAAAAAAGCACTATACTCAGAAAGTTTTAAAATTATAATTCTATTAAAATCTAACATATGTAAGACATACTTTCAATGTCAGAGGTGAGAAAACATATTAAATCCTTTTCTTTCTAGGAGTGGATCTTACTCTAATAAAGTCAGCAATACACATAGACTCTAACTTCCAGACAGCAGCAGGATTAAAGTACAGAAACTAAAAGAAAATAACATGTGGAGAAAATTTAGCCACCTTATCTAGAATTCAGATTACCTGGGAAAAAATGTAATATGAAGTAATACTGTTCTGTAAATATTACATGAAAAAAATTAAGAACTATCAAGATTACCACAACATTTTTTGATTTTATTCTCACAATTTAATAAACACTGTAAAAGGCTGGAAGAGACTTCTTTGGTACAGTATAAAAAGTTGCTGTATCTAGACTGATTTACAGTGTAGCACAAGTAATATAAATTCTCTTAAATAATTCTTATTTCAGATGCAACAGAAAAATCCCCAGTCTGGATTTCTAAATTTCCAGGGAAAATCAATGTATCAGAATCCCTGATAGAATGCTTCACTGGTCAATGTTCTTCAATACTAAGAATTTGCATTTCATTAATAGTCAACATTTTCCAAGCTATGTGCCATAATATCCCTGCGTATAAAGGTATTATTGTTAGTGCATATTTACTAACTTCAACAGTATTGCATGAGTGTATCTGGCTTTACTGCACATAGTATACTGTTTTTATATATTAGAAGTTATTTTCTTTCTCCTTAAACCTGATTAATTGTGCTTTCTTTTCAGTTTACATTTCATGTGGATGTCATGTGCAAATTGTTAATAATTTCCATTACATTATGTATTATGTTCAGAATATATACTATACGTTTAATTCTGTAGATTCTATAATTGTATTGTACAATTTCATGTATAGCTATGTTCGAAATCTTAATTTAAAGCATACATTTAAATTATTGAGATTGGGAAGAAAAGCTTCAAACATGTTAAACATAGCTTTGCACTTAAAAGACTTTGGTTTGGGGAACTGCCACGACCATGGCATATCTGCTAATTCCTAGCCAGTTTGTTACATCAACCTCAGCCCCAAAATAGGTGATATTAGCACCAGTCCTCTGTACTCAACTTTTTGAACAGAAGAGGAATGCGCAGTAGTCAGTGAATATTCCTGATTCAAAAATGGAATACAATGAGTATCAATAACTAGAATTCAGTTAAGAGGAGTTACTGATTCAGAATATTCTTTTCAGAATATTCTCTCATATACAGCCATGCCTCATATTCTGCTATTGTTTCAGAAGTGAGCTGTTCAGGACAGCTCGCCTCTGTGACATCATGAGGAAGGAACCAGGAATCTTTTAATTAAAATTTAAAGCCCCTTGGGTGCTGTGGGAAAATCTCATCAAACCATATGGTAACAGGCATGACAGAGTGCAATCTTCATGTAATCATTGGTGCTGGAGACAACAAAGGCTAAGTTCCTCCTCTCTAATTAGCTAGATTTTTCATTTTAATTGATTTAGGCTGCAGGTGATTACCTGGCAACTATTTAAGCAAAAAAAATAAGATGACTTGCATTCCCTGCTATGCTGGCTGATAGTTCCATTTATGAGTTTAAAATGGAAGACTCACACATCCATGGCTAGCTTTCCATCAGTATTGAAAAGATGGACTTTTGGACAAGGCATGATGTGTATTATATGCTTCTCTGTGTGCCATCAGAAAAAGACTGGCAAGGGAGGAACTTGTTGTTTTTAACTCTGTTATACTTAAGCTTATTTTACCTCTTCTGCTTTTCAAACACTTAAAGAATAATTCAATCCTCAGACATAATGATGCTTAGATAATATAAGTAGCCATGCTCGATAAACTGTAAGAATGTCCAGTATACTAATGAAATCAGCAAGGTTCAGTAGATTTTGCTACATAGGATGAAAACTTCCTCCTTGAGATGCAAACTATGCAGAGTGTCCAATTATCTGTTGGCAAAGGTGTATTACCTTTCAAAATTTCATTTCACTGGCAGTGCTACATAACCCATTGCCTGACAGTTTTTGTGAGATCTCCTGTGGAAGCAATTCACATCTAGATCAGGTCCTAAATTTTACTAAAAAGAAAACAAGCATTTTTCCACTCTATTAAATTGTCAGTGTAAACAGTATTTTGGCAGCAAGTTATCACAGAGTTTCAAAATACTTTCTCTGCAAGCCATGCTTAGAATTAAAGTGACATGCAAGTAACAATTCTTAGTTACACAGAAAAAAACCCTACAGATTTTCTTACCATATGAGAGATAGTACACTTGTGGGTTCACAGATGGCCAATGAATATTTCTAAATAAATGTAATATGCCATACCAAGAAAGTTTGAAATCTGACTGCCTGAAGTTAGGGTTCTGTATTGATATTTACATCTACAAACCACTAAATACATCCTCTTGTAGCAAACTGCTGAGCATGTGAAATTTGAATTGAAGAAAAATGAGTTATAAGTGCTGAGCACTTTGAAAAAGCAAGCTTAAAATACCTTTTTCAGTAACTAGGCACAACATACAGTGAAGTACAATTAAATATGTATGAGCCTAACTTTAAGCACATACTTTAAAATCTTTGGCTGACATTTTCTAACAAAAATATATGATATGCATATTTAACATTCTTTAGAGTGAAAATGAGGAGATAACATTTACATTAAACCGGTTTTCAAATATGATTATTTCTAATGTCCTCATACCTTATATTAGTGGGCTACTATATTTTAAAGCTTAGTACAAACATTAACAAACTAGAGTCTTGCAATAGATGCACAGGGAAGCAGGTATTTTTGGGCTTAGATTCTTATGGATATCATAGGATGGAACTGATAGGATTCACTGAGGAGAAAGGACAAGAAAATTACAGAAAGATGGGGTTTATAAATTTGGGTTGCGAAAATGATTCCTCTGGTTTAGTACTGAATCCCTGACTG
Source organism: Egretta garzetta (assembly GCF_000687185.1). Classification (NCBI taxonomy): domain Eukaryota; kingdom Metazoa; phylum Chordata; class Aves; order Pelecaniformes; family Ardeidae; genus Egretta; species Egretta garzetta. The sequence goes on from NW_009260670.1 coordinate 1,039,029, forward strand.
AAGATGGTGACGTGTTATTTGGATCAAGTGTTGATGTTAATTAATTAAATTACATTTACTGAGGACCACAAGTCATTTCTGCAAAATGCTGCATAAACACAATATCTCCAGAGTATTCTGTTTATACCTCCTCTGAAGATTCTCATGCATATAATCTTTCCTGGACATGTATTCTTTTATGCCTATTTTCATCAGGGCTAGTTTTTCACAAAAACCAGCTGTATCCAGCTTTGTCAAATCTGGTCACATGTACAAGGTGGCACTCTTTGGTGGAGCATTCCAATTAACAGGTAAAGTTCAGCTAAGGACATGAGCTCAGTTGGGTATGACAGCTCATGATAAGGTGGTACGGGATACTGACAACTAGCACAGGGGCTAAGGGCATGGCAGGATGAGCAAGGCAGAAGTGAGACTGACAGGACAAAGCCACAACAGTTCTTGGGGGCTGTGCAATTAAGCTGGAGAGGAGGTTCTGCCTAGGACTGCACTATTTGTGACAAGACAGAGGCTGAGGGAAATAATTTACATTGTTTTTCACACTGTCATTTGCATATACCTTGCTGATGTTTGCTTCAAGTGACCTGAGACAAGCTTCTATAATCTCCTGAGCAGGTCGGTGCCCTGTGACAGAGAGCAAGATTTCTGTATGCCAGGCAGTTCTTTGCTGGGTTACTCTTATCTCCTTAGTCCGTGTCTTCCATCACAACGTTCTTCAGACCACAAGCCACATCTAGAAGCTCAAAATCCATGGGAATGAATTTAGTTATGTGGTTCCTAGACGTCAACCCGACCAAGCATTTTTTCAGGAATCATACCTGCCTATCATAGCCTCTGCTCTGCTGTTGATTAAAACATTTTCCCTGGAGCAGAATGGTGAGTTGCTATGGAATATGGAAGTAATGAAAGTAGTTTATCAGGACTTTTCACAGAACTGACCTTCACAGAGAAGTAGCATACACAGGGAGCTCAGGAACGGAACAGCATGAAGGTGGGTGTTTCTATGTGAGGGCTCAATTCTCTGGAGTAGGATGAGTAGTACCCACAATGGACTGGACTGGGAGAAGCTCTGCCGCAGGGTTATTGGGGACTGGTGGTTTAGGAGTGTTATGGACTCTGAATTGGAGACTTAGCCTATAATATCACCATTATAGACCTCTCTACTTAGACGACGGGTTCAAAGAAGAGAACTTCCAGTGGAAGATTAGGATCAATTGAGAGATTATTTGCAAGAACTCAATCTATAAGAGTTCATGGGGCCACATGGGCTACGTCCAAGGGTACTGAGAGAGCAGGTGGATCTCTTAACAAGTCTGCTTTCTATCATCTGTGAAAGGTCATGGAGATTCAGGCAGTGCCCCTAATGTTTGGAGAACATTCAGCCTCACTTTGGCACCTGGGAAAATCATGGATCATGTCACCTGAGAACATATTTCTGAGCACAAAGAGGACAATAAGGTAACTGGGAACAGTCAACGTGGATTTACCAAGGGTAAGCCATGACTGACCAATGTGATTGCCTTCTCTGATGATATCAGGGATTGATGGCCCTAGGGGTGCTAAAATGGGGTCCTTTGCCACGCAGGAACATCAAGAATTAACAGTGCCCTCAGGGCCCTGACATTTTCTTTCTCTCAGTCTGCTTTATGCACCAAGATGAAATACTATCCTGTAAATACTATCCTGTATCTGTGCTTTATTTTCTCTTTGATTTCTCTATGAAGTTCTAACTTCTACTGCTCATTCACTTCAGCTTTTCTCTTGTCTCTGACATACACGACTAAACTTATAAAACCCTGTATCTGTCAGCATCTCCAGATTATGAATCAAAATCAGAAGTGGCTGACCAATTAAATTTTAGTCCAAGAGATAACAGTAGTTATGCAGTTCCATGTTGCTTATCCACTCCTAACAAAGAAAGAATCTCTGTAGCGTGGTCTATAAGGAGAGTTCTCTTAGGATCTTTTCCATGGGCAAGAATCAATGCAACTTTGGAGGAAAGAGATCTTTATAATTATTTTTTTTCAAATTATGTTTACATCACTACTAACTAGTTCTGGTTAACTTTATGTGGGACAGGTTATCATTTGTTCTTCAGCTTCTCTGTGACGTTATCAAAAAGGGAGAATCATATTTTAAGTGAATATAAAAAATGCTACACAGAATCTAAACACTGTTTAGAAAAAAGTAGTTGTGTCCTTTTGGTCAATAGCAAAAAATGTGCTGGAAACAGGGCCTATGTTGTGTGCATGAAAAAACATTTTGCCAGCTGGAACAATGAAAATGTTTACAGTGTGTTCACAATATGATTTATTGGAGTTTACAGCTCTGGGATGGGTACATTCTCTAAGGTACTAGATTGCCTGGAGCCTACACATTTCTCCATGTTCTTAAATTGTTTCCAAACTACTTTTAAAGTATATTAGATATATTTGCTAAGCCTTCTTGTTCTCTGACAACCAGAACCACAGGCAGAATCTGTGGAATCTAGGTGAACAGATGGGTGTTAAAAAAACCTAAAACAAAACCTTGCCCATGTGAATTCACCCCAAATGAATGACCAATGACTTGTAGATACCACTTCTACAGTAAGTGGCAATGTGTTAACACTGTGATATTACAGGGATTAATGCCTACTCAAGAGATAATGTTTGTATGTACAATATGTCCAGAAATTGTACATTTATTCTGGTGAAGAGGGAGTGCTTTTAAAGGCTGATTAAGTAACTATGAGGTTCCTGTTGTGAAGTACAGCCAGATTCAGAGTAAATCAATGTAGGTACATAACACAATTCTTGCTCTAAAAAACACACCTTCCTTAAGCAGCATGGGTGGGGAGCATTTTAAACCAGCATTTTACAGCATTTACATAATTTGCAGCATTTAAATTCTACAGCATTTTAAAACAAAGTTCTGAGGTCATGCCTATGCAGGAGGGGGTAGACACACATGACCTTGAAACAAGATTTATTATTTGGGCAAAATAATGCAAAAGTGCAAATATAAAGTTTTGAAAACAAGCTTTTGAAATGTTGGTGTTAAATCATGAGACTTTTTGCAGTTCTGCTCACATTAGTGTAATGGGGAAATAACACTCATAGATAATGCATAGATAGTAAATAGATATAAATGGATAGTGAAAGTATCTTATTAATGGTCAACATTTCTGTAATCTGAGAGGTAGCTACTCCAAAACATGAAAAAAATAATTGACTAATTACAGAAATCACAAAAAAACATTCTCTTCTCTCTTTCCTGTTGTGTAACATCCACTTTTCTGGATAAAATATAGTTCTATTTATTTTTAATGTTATTACTAACTTTGTACTATATATACCTGCCATACATATGTCTTATACACAATAAAATAACAACATTATATATATTTTTTCTTAGGAAAGCCTTCTAATCAGCCTTTCTTTAAAGCAAAGGAGTAACTGCTTCCCTCTTATCTGCCACTAAGGAATTCTTTCAGAAGCTGAAGAGGCACTAATACGGAGAGGAAGGTAAAAAAAAAATGCTTATAACAGTGATTAAAGACAGTGAAAACTGAGTTGATGGCCAAAGACTACACAACCCTAAACCCTGAGACCCTGCACCCACTCAAGAAAAAAAGGATGAGTCCTTGTGTTTCCCTGAGATAAATGAGAAAGGTAGAGCAAAGACCAGGTTATCATCTTAGAGATAAACAGGGTACCACTACTGTATGGCCTCTCTTCATCTCAGGGGAGGAGACAAACAAACCCAGTATAAGTAACATGATTTCTGAAAAATCATGAAATGAGCAATATTTCTGAAGATTGATAAAACAAGAGAGTAGCAAAATAATTTTCAATGGCTTTTGTTTGGCTCTAGAAAACCAGAAATGTAAATTGACAAAAGCTGATAAAGACATGCATTCTTATTCTGTGTGTACACTTATGTTGATTTATATTTATATTTCTACACATTCTGGAAGAGGTAATGCTGCTTTCATCTTCATAATACAGAAATGTCCCTATGCAATTCAATTTCCATGGACATTCCTAGAGTTCTCCAGGAATCCTTTGATGAAGGCTAGTAACTTTTGTTTAGCTAAACCTTATTATCCAAAAAGGCATACCATTTTAATTAAAATATTAATACACAGAGAGTGCATTTCCCTTCGCAGTTTCATTTGTCCATGGTTTATCACTCTCTTGGTTAAAAGGATATATATTTGCAGATTACCTGGTGTCAGGTTCAAGCCACTGGTTCTTGTTATGCTTTTCTTTTTTTCTGACAAATGAAATATCCCAGTACTCTCTAGTACACTTTCTTCATAGATATGTTTGTACACTGCAACTAAGTTCTTCTTTAAAAGCTAAATAGACTGCTTTCTGTCCATCCTTCAAGGAAAAGTTTCTTCACCTAAAGACTTATTTTCATTGCTCTTTCATGCATCCCCTTTTTTCAACACTCTCTTAAAATGAGGACAACAGAAAAGTGTAATGTTCCAAAATCCTTTCCAATAATACATGTGTGGGGGTCATTGGTAGGTCAGTACTTCCCTATTCATAAAGCTAACTTTTACTTTTTTTTTTCAATATATCACAGTATCACATAAAATCTTTACTGTGTCATATTCAGGTTTGTTTTTTATAGCCTCTACATTCTTTTCAAAGTTGTTGTCACTGCATGCCCAAGCACTGTAATGTATTTTTATTCCCAGGATGCTTTATGCTAAGGTTTCTTACAGAAATTTGCTAATAGCCAAAGGTGTTGCTACGAAAGCAGCTCATTAAAAAATCAATGATAAAAAAAACCAGAAACAGGCTCTTTGCACAGACACTAAGACTGTCCACAAGGTGTGTAAATTAGATGTAAGCCTCCTTGTCATGAGTGACAAATGTCACAAAAGATAAGGTAAGGAAAGAAATGCATGGCTACTAAGATGATTCCAGGTACAATAAACAAGTATTGTATAAATGTGGTTTACATGTTCTAGCATGCACAGAGCTTGTTCCAGTCCATCCTGCTGTTTTAGCCTCTAATAGGTCATCATTTAGTATTACATTGATGGAATATTTTACTCTGCGAATGGACTACAGGGCAATAAACTGACTTAAACTGCATCAATCAGATTTCCAAAACCTAAAAAACCAAATACTCTGCATAAGAAACAGTAATTCATTAAGTAGGTATGGCTTGCATTTGTTGTTTCTAGATTTATAATTGTACATATGGCTGCATAGAGTAAGTGCTATTTAAGTGTGTCACTTATCAAGAAATCCAGACAGTTTTGTTTGATTCTGTTCTCTTCATTATGTTTCATTCCACTGACTTTTATGACATATATGAATCTTCCCAGTGATGACTTTCATATTTGTTTCCAGATCACTGATTAAAAATATTAAATAGCACTTGTTCAGGCCATGTGGAACCTTTTTGAAATACTCTCATTTGACTGTTGTTCTTCAGCTGACAATTGTAGAGATCTGACAATTACCCAGTTCTTAACTGATTTAGTGATGACTAATGCATTCTTTAGTCATTATCATCCGTGAAGGTTACCCTAGATGCAGTTTAAGAAAACATCATGTTCCCTTTTTTGTGAAATTTGTGCCATTCTTACACAAATCACTATACAGCTTAATGTAACACTTCTTCACATATGTTTACAATTTGGAGTAGTCTACACTTCATAATGCAGAATGCCCAAAATAATGCAGAGTAAAAAAACCAGAGCATGTAAGTTTTACACACTACTCATTATTATAAACACTTTGCCATGAAGAGGTAGTCTTTAGCGATGAGAGCAATCTGGGTCTAAGCCATGATGGGATCTAAATTCTTAAAGAGCACCAGTATCTTTGTTTGCTCCTCTCCTTCCCTGTCATCTGAGGATCTGAAATTATATCACAGTAGCTTAAAAAGCAATTATAAATAAAGATTTACGGAATTAGGTATTTCAATACGTCTCACCAGTTATATTTGCTCTGGAGTAATTGGTATCTGTGATCTAAGTAATTGTGTTCTATGATATTTCTTTTAAATGCTCTAAGTCAACATACTTGAGTAACTGAACGATAAGGCACATTTCTAATGTATTAAAAAAGTTGCTTCTGTTTTATTTTCTGTGTCCAGCTTTATTTCTTAGAACTGTGTCATAATTATGCAGCTATGCAGACATTTTTAGTTACAGTGAAATGGTAATTTCAAAAATGTTCTCATAACCCATTCAGTATGTGTGGTACTAAGGAATTTGAGTATTTAGTTCCTGATTTTAGACAAGAAACATGCATTTTATATGGCTGTCATCTATTAATTCTTATTTTTTTAGTTCTTTAAGCAAGTGTGTATAGCATGAATAAAATTCAAGATTCTAGTAATTTCTGTATATATGTACATATTAATCTCTGTCAGCTATAGTAAGTTAAATAGGCTGACATTTTCCTCAAGCAGAGATTTAATGTGAAATCAAACTCATGACTTGACTGGACGCTGAGGATGGTTAAATTTTCATATACTTCACACACTTTTTTTTTTTCAAGAGAAGCGTGAAATCAAACTCATGACTTGACTGGACACTGAGGATGGTTAAATTATACTTCACACACTTTTTTTTTTTCAAGAGAAGCTACCTTTTCTCTGCATGCAGTATAGCCACAGGCTGGCATTATAGAGTAGAATGAGGAAGTTACTCCAGGAAACATGGATAACACAGTCAGAGACCCTGTTGTTTCTGCATTCGTATTGGGTTCTGTGTTGTCCGTGCCAGGAGATGCTTTTAAGCATCTGACTAAGCATATGACTGCGTTGAGTATAAGGGATTCTTAATCACTTGAAGTCTGAAGTTATACTTCCAAAATAAAAATTAAATTTTTTGACCAGATTGTATGTAATTATTTTTCGCTGTTTTTTTTCTAGTATTGCCTAGTGTTTTAGTTTACTGTTACATCATTATATAATGAAGGCATGCCTTTCCCTTGAAAATTTAGAAGCTACAGAAACAATAACAGTTACAATTTTTGCCCTAAAGTTTGCTAAAATGGAACTGAAATAGATTTTGTTAGTATGCATAATAACTGAAAATCAAAGTCCTGTCACTGAAGAGCAGGAGTCTGGATTTAATTTTAGGAAAAAAGTGACCAATAATTAATACAGTTGATGTACACGTTGCCATCTTAAAAAGTTCATTTTCAAGTGTATATAAGTGGCTCTGCACTGTAAATGTTATAACATTTAATATAAGTATTAAGTATTGGAAAATATTTGAATTCATGGTATGCTATTCCCATACCAGGTATATAAGATCCTGGTTTGAATGCAACACCTCTTGACATCTAAGCCAAATTAAACTTAGGTGGATCACTATGCTGTTTATAAACCTGCTATGTTTTCTAGCTCATGAACACTTATTTCCTGTTATAATAAACCCCAAAAGATTTCTTACTTATTTATTTCATCACTCTTCACAAAAAATATACAGGCATTCTCCTTTTTAACTCCCTTGCTTACATCCAACCCAAATACCTTGAGAAACAAAGGCAGTTTTGGGCCATTTTTTCCTCCAACAGATTTCATCACATACCTACAATATAATAAATCAAGTATTTTATTTTTAAAAAGTGTTATGCCTTGGTCATCTGCCTACCCAACAGCTCTCATTCCCCATCCTCAACTAGGATGGACGGAGAAAATGAGATAAGATCTCTTGTGTCAAGATAAAGACAGGGATATCACTTACCAGTTACCATTCTGGACACAACAGATTCAACTTAGGGAAAAGTAATTTAAAGTTTTATCAATTAAAAATAGAGTAGGAAGGTAGGAAACACACACAAAAGAAAAAAAGGAAACACCTTCTTCTCTCCCCCCTTTACCCAGGCTTACCTTCACTCCACTTCTGACTCCTCTACTACGTTCAGTACTACAGTACTGCATTCAGCTCTGGGGTCATCAGCACAGGAAAGACATGGACCTGTTGGAGAGGATCCAAAGGAAGGCCACAGAAATGATCAGAGGGCTAGGGCACCTCTCCTATGAGGACAGGATCATAGAGAGTTGGGCTTGTTCAGTCTGGAGAAGAGAAGGCTCCAGGGAGAAATTATTGCAGCCTTTCAGTACTTAAAGGAGGCTTGTAAGAAAAATGGGGACAGAAATTTCAGTGAGGCTGTTGCAATAGGACAAGGGGTAATGGTTTTAAACTGAAAGAGGGTAGACTCAGACTAGACACAAGGAAGAATTTTTTTATGAAGAAGGTGGTGAAACACTGGAATGGGTTGCCCAGAGATGTGGTGGATGCCCCATCCCTGGAAACATTCAAGGTCAGCTTGGAGGGGACTTTAGGCAGCCTGATGTAGTGAAAAGTGTCCCTGCTCATTGCAGGGGGGTTGGACTAGATGAACTTTAAAGGTCTTGTGGAGGTGTGCTCCCCCCTCGTCTCTGACTCCCCCTCCTTTGACCTCTTTCCAGTGATAACCACCTGTGGCCATGGTGATAGATGCATCTGGTTTGTGTCTGGTCCTGAAGGATGCACCCACTGGATGTGGGGGGAGACAGATAACAACACAATAGCCAAGGGCTGTTGTGGAATGTGCCCACCTAAGCACAGTGGTCAGTATGCAAATATGACTATGAGCCAATTAGCTAAGTGACATAAAGGATTAATTGCGCATATATAATCCTTTAGGCATAAACCGTTGACCAAGTCTGGGACTAGGATTGGATCCAGCCGCACCTAGACTCCTCTCTGAAGGAGTTTAGAAAGCAAGGGGATCTTTTCCGAACCTCGTGACTCAACGGGAGGGGCTCCCTGACAGTTTTGTCTGACCCTGTCCTCTGTGCAGTAAATAACAAAGTGTACCTTGCCATTGAATCTCAAACTATTGTCGCAGTTACCACTGAACTTTGTTAACTCACTGTTTTACACCAATAAACCACATTATTTTTGCCTCCCTCTCACTCCATCCATGACAGGTCTCTTCCAACCCAAACTATTCTATTTTTCTATCTATATGTTGTTTTGATAGGCAATATTTTGTTACCTTATAACATTTATCTCTCTTTATGGTTATTTTATTTTATCTTTGAGCTAAGAAAAGAAAAAAAACAACCTTCTTTCAACAAAGGAAGATCCCTATTAAATACTATTCCAGGATGGCTTTAGAAAATCTTTACATTTTAAATCTTTTTGACAGCCTCTTAAAATAATCTGGTTATTGGTAGGGTATAATTATATCAGTCTTCCATCAATTTTCACTTACACTGCTGCAGTTCACCAAAATTAAATGGATTATATGTGATCATTAAGAACTGCTAAATTTAATGCCATATTGGGAGGTAAATTACCTTAGTCATATTTTAAACCTTAGTGAGAGCTTTAGAAATGGTGCAACTTGAACTATAAAACTATTCAAAATCAGCATTGGAGATAGCTTAGTGGTTTTGCCTGTAAACATTACTGGCTCATTTGAATTCTCATTGTGCCTCTGAACTTCCTGTGAAAGATTCCAGACTCTTGTTCTTTTGGGTTATTTACTGATTTTAATGCTGTCTTATTAATTCCCTTTGTTTGTTGGTTTTTTTTTTTCCAGCTGCTTCTGGTATATTCAAAGTTTGAACTTGATTCAGTGAGAAAATTGAAAAAGCGTATCATAGGGGAAGATGTTGCAATGCTTTTATTTAGTATTTTCAGACTGGACATATTAATCTCTATTAGCAAGAATGGTCATCCCAGTGTAGCAGCTGTTGTCATCTGATTTCAGAGAGAAATTCCATTTCATTCAAACACTGTGTTCTTTGGGAAAGAGATGGCATTTTCTACTCCTGCTTCACAGCAGAAAAAGGCACTTTCTGTGGATTTTTTGCTGGAAAAAAAATCTCAGCTTCTCTGGATTTTACACTTCTTTTGTTAGATTAAATTTATCACAGCTATGGTGATGTTTTGTGAATCTGTGAGCATAAATGATTATAAATATAAACTTTGTCTTTACACAGCCATTTTGTTACCAAAATATGATTAATTACAATTCTCTTTTGCATTTCATTGCAAGTTCCACTAGATTTGTAAAACTCTTTAACCTTCCTATGCAAACTAAATGAGTAGAAAGACTGGAAAAATTTAAAATCAAAAGGAAACATATAGCTTTCTAAAAAATATTTAAATTTTCATTCAAACAAGATGGTGAGAGTAAATAATGGGTCATTCTCTGGAAAATTTATATAGGGGAATCTACCACCATTTTGTAGATTAGCATTATAAAAGCCTGTCTATATTACCTACATTTTCATCTTAGCCTTGCACTCCTGTATCAATAAGACTCAGAATCACAATGAAGGCAAAATTGAATCTCACTTGATTATTGATAGGAACACTATTCCTTTTACATTTGAGTTTATCCTTTTTAATCTGCTAATATAAAAGGATTCTTTCATTAAATGAAGTTAGACAGTGATACTAGTAAGTTATATAATATTTGGGAAATGTTTGTTGATACATTATTCTAATATCCTGATATTAGAACAATTAGAATAACTTTGGGTTCCTTATTAACTGGTTGAGTCTTAATGTTATCAGGGCTTTCAGACTCTTTTCCAGTAGTCTTCAATACTCATACTAAATAATCGCCTTTGATGAAGTATAATGAATTCTCATACTGGATATTTAATAAGATTCATGACTTTAATTGTTGATTTTATAGCTTATAATTCAATATAATATACTTAAAGTTATTCAGCTAATTGATATTAGCTGGGAATATTGAAATAAACAATAAGCTACCCTACACACTTAAAAAAAATCTGGCTTGTAATGTTCTCTGAAACAAAACTGGAGAAGTATTTGCTACTTACAAGCTAAAAAAAGATATAAAAAAAAGTTTCTGCAGTATTACTACATTATACTAGTATATATGTAATTATTATTATACTATAATTCCAATGTAAATGTTACTTGTGTTTCAAAAACTGAATTGAGAGGGTCTTAGCCTTTTAACATTTCGAATTGCGTTGAAAAATTGTAAAGGACATAAATGCACTGAGAAGACAGGGGACGGTAAGTGGGTGGACCTAGGAAGACTGTCTGGTAATGGTAGTTTGTATATTCTTCTCACATGTTTGTTTGGACAGAAGTTTAAATAAAATATTTTGCGTTAACACACCATTCCATCTGAGATCATAGTCAATGTCATTTGTAAGATCTTACTGCAAAGCTGTGCAGAAATAGAAGACAGGGGGAAAAAAAGATTTCCAGAAAAAAAGATTTCTAGCAAGGGAAGTGGTTCTGATTATATGGGTCCTAGGTATCACAACTCACAAACCAGACCTACTTTTTAGAACATTGCAAGTGCATGTAACGTGAAAACACATACCGGCCCAGAGCAATGGTATGTGACTTCAGTTTGAGCTACATCACCTTGTCAGCCCTTGTTGTGATTTTTTTTAATATTTTCACTATTGATTATCATCCATAAAATGCCCTGTGGTTACTTCCCATAGCTGCTTGTTTAATAGCTAAATAATTTGTTTACATTTCATAACCTTTATACTTCAGCCCCAGAGAGAATTGTGAGTTTGAACCAATCTGTTTCCCATCAGCACTGACAATCCTTAAAACTGGACATGACTGCCCACTAACAGCCCTCCAAAATCCTTAATCCTAGCAGCAGGAGAGAGATGTGACACAGGTCTTTCTGCAGCAGGCACAGCGCCAGCATGAAAGCTGTTGCCTAAGGCTAGGCTGTTTTAGAACACCTTGCTCTCTGGACAAGCCATTGCTGCTGAAAGTTTACCTTGTTTTCTTTCATGTTCATCTGGGATAAAAGGGATTTCTGAACACTGCCAATGTTTTTCTTCCATTTTGAAAAGTCTTAAATGGCTTCTCAGGTTGCAAACTTCCTGTAATAGTTAAAATAATACATTAAGTGTTAGTAAATACTTGATAGGCAGATAAAAAATTACAGCAGTGCATCAGCCAACAGTTCTCCAGAAGAGTTTAATGAACACATTTTCAACACTTTTACAATATTGAACAGGAAGGAGTAGCAATAATCTGTAAAAAGTACCCAGTTACTATTTGTGAATATTACAGTGTACAGAATATAATTTGAAATCCCTTTTTCTCCCCTTTTTTTGGATACAACTTTGCTAGTAATCCTCATCTCTTTCTGCATAGCCTCTGAACTTCAGAAATCATCAGCAATCTGTTAGCATAGCAATTAGCATAACACCAAAATCAGTGGGTGACAAACAGCTGTTTCTTGTAGGGGTAATTATCCTGTAGCTTTTATTTCTAGCAAAATCTTCCACAAACTTTTGATGTATTTCCACATGGGATTGCACTGTCATTTCAGAAAGTTGACTTGGAATGTCAGAGGCCAAGGCTGTGACCCATGATAACATCCCATCATGAGCAGACCAGAAGTGAACTGTTAATGATATTACTGGCCACACCAAGGTCAAAATTAACTGTGAGAGGTGGTTTTTCAGCTTTGTGCTTGATTATTGTTTTTTTTTTTTCTGTTGAAGGCTTGCTGAGGTTCAGAAATTTTCACACTTTCAATTTTTATGCATGATTTGAGCTTCTGTATGTTCATAGACAAAAACTTTAAGGGCCTGACACTTTTACTTGTGCAGTTACTTTGAAATTGTCTAATGATGCTGAGTGGAACTACTGGCAAAGAGGACATCTTGTTTATTTATTCATAACTAAATTATTCTCATCCTTTGAAATTGGGTATATTGCACTTTTCTGTGATAGGTTACTGTTTACTCTAACAAATGTCTGGTTGTTTCCCATTTCATCTTCTATTCTGAAAATGTACTAAAATGTTTTGTGAAATTAATGTCTCATTAGAACCTTGGCAGGTAAAAAATTAAAGTGTTTCTACAGTTCTATTCTAATAGCATAATGCAAAGTATTGCTATAGGTCAGAAAAAATTGGTCAGTTTAATTCACTGGTATTATGATTCTAAAGTGGCAGATTTTGAAATGTTCTAATTATCTTGCCCATATGTTTAAATGTTCCTTGGCTTTAGGCCAGAACAAAATACATTACAGCTGAAATACTGCTACATAAAATGCACTGAATATTTTTCGTATAAAACCTGAGCCACTGATAGTGATAGTTTTAATTCCATCTCTGTCAGCTGACAGCCCATCAAAATTATTTAGGGGTAGAGTCTGTCTGCCTCTGTGTGGAACTGAAGCATATATAGGAATAGAAAGAAAAATAACGGAGCTTCCCCTACCACTGGAGAAGTCAATATTAAGTCTAGAAAGAACTACTGCTCCTACAATCAGGAATTCTTCTATACTGCTACTATTACATAAATTTCCCCATAGCTACTGGTAAGCCCAAATAAAGGAAAAATGCAGGCAAGGACCTATTTGATCTTTACTGTAAAAGGGGAGGAAGTATGCTATATTTTTTTCAGTATGCAGAAGCATAAAACCACATAAATTAAGATATGAATGTTCGGGGATGTTTTAGAAACACAATGTTGTTTAATCAAATATATAAAAATAGAATTAGCACTCAGTTATACAATCTAATGTTCTATATTTGTAAGAGACCTTTTTGCAAGTATTTCTTTCATGTTTGTGTTTTGTTATTGCAACGTAAATCAACTTTATGAAATGCAAATAAGATTTTCTTAGGAAACAACATAGAATAAAGTTTTAGTCAGTAGCAGTGTTATTTCTTTTGTTTGAAACGGTACTAACTAGACCTCATGAGGATTAGAATTTTTTTAGATTATGTTACTTGTGCACTTTTTCTTCCAGCAATAGCCATTACTACAAGAATGAGATTTTTAATTCAACAAACACTGTGTAAAAAGTGAACAAGATAGTGCTACTTTGACCTTTTCAGTGTTCTTTATTTTAATGGGTGCTCATGCACCCAGCTTCCATAACTCTTACAACCTCTGAGGATAAAAGAGAAGATGGTCAACCGATCAAAGCACGGTTTAAAAGTTAGAGCGCATCTAAAGGCTTTGTGGGGTATTCATCCTCTAGATAGACATTTTAAAGAAGATGGAAAATTGCACAAACTCTCACCAAAAAGGCTTTTCAGGTTTTTGTTGGAAAAGGTTCTTTGCGAATAATTTGCAAATTAAAACATACTTTCTTGCAAGAAACATATTCACTATAATGAAAATATTAATGTAATGCATTTGTTTGAAGAAGAAATGCGTACAGAGAAGAATCAAAAAAGAATTGTTGAAGGTTACAAAACATAAAATGACAAAGTGAATCTCAAAGCTTGATGTCGTGTGGAAAAAGCTCTTTTAACAGTGGCTTTTCTGTCAGCTTCAAACACAGTTAAAGCTTACCTTCTATTTGTGGCATTATTCTGTTACTACAATGTAAGGAAGAACATTTTATTACTATGTATCTCATGTTAAATGCGCTTTTTTTTTTTTTTAATTAAGAGGTTAGTAACACAACAAGCACTACTTTTGAGAACAAGTTTCATTTGATCCTAAGGCAGACATTTAAAATAAATCTGATTAATTATATTTTGAAAGTGCCTTTTTTTATTTATTGACTGAAAAATTAGTTCAGATTATTAGCTCAGATAGAGATGCCAACATTTCAGGCATTAAAATTAGGCCTAAAAAATTAAGCAGGATGAATCCTAATTTTTTCTGTAAAATAATAGAATGAATAGAATGTTAGAACAAAGATCATCAAGCCTAGATATATTTCCATTCATACATTTTACTATAAAAAATACTAGGTTTATTTTTCTTCTTACTTTCACTGGAGTTGTGTCTCAGAACCTCACTACTCTAATGGATATAAGCCTTCCTTCTCATGTATTGCCTGTTCTTTTTCTTGACCAAATTTTCCCAATAAATTATTGTGTCAGCGTTGTGATTTAACCCCAGTCAGGAACAAAGCACCACACACCCGTTTGCTCACCCTCCCACCCCGGTGGGATGGGGGAGAGAATTGGAAAAGCAAAAGTAAGAAAACTCATAGGTTGAAATAAGAACAGTTTAATAACTGAAATAAAATAAATGATTATAATAAAAATAATTTTAATGAAAATAAAAAATCAATGAGAGAGAGAGGAACAAAACCCAGGAAAAACAAGTGATACAATGGTTCACCACCTGCCAACCAATACCCAGCATGTGCCTGATTGCTGCCCCCTGGCCAACTCCCCCCAGTTAATATACTAAGCATGATGTCATATGGTATGGAGTATCCCTTTGGCCAGTTGAATCAGATGTCTTGGCATCTGATCTCCCTGTGGTGGTGCATCCCACCCCCTTTTTCTCCTTTTGACTACCTTATGATCTCAGGAATTCCTGCCAGACCTCAACTTTTGTGTAGTGAGTTGGTCAGTTAAGTGCCCCTTAATTGTACCAGACACTCCTACATGGCTGAGGTGCAAAGAGGCACTGTCTGTACTAGAAACACCAGTTGACTGGTCAAGGCAGGGAGCAGAACAGGAACAATCAGTTATCCCTGAGAGCCTTGAAATATGCCTCACCTGGGTCACAACCCACACAAAGAGGTGCCATTGTCACAACCCAGGTGAAGTGGTACTGTTGTTACTGGAATTCTAGTAATCGCCAGCAGGATTGTGGCCAGGATGGAAATTTACTAATGACTAAAGCCAATGATCTCATGACTCTACAAAACAGAGGTTCTAAGTAAGGCCCTCTGAGCTCTCCTGCACTGCAGCAGGCTGCGACCAGTATCACCTTCTTAGTGGGACACCTCAGAGTTCGGAAACTCTTAGGTTTGTGAAAATCAGGGGTCCATCACTGAAGATTGACAGTAGAGCCTGGGCTGAAACCCTTCCGTCCTTGAGTCTCAGCTTCACACAATCCTATCCTGTGATTTCCTGTAAAGGCACAAATAAATTCTAAACTGCTACTATACCAATTTGTGTAAAGTCACCCATTTGCAACACTCTCTCCCAGCTTTTTGTGTACCTGGCAGAGCAGGGGAAACTAGAAAAGTCCTTGATGAGTGTAAGCACTTCTCAGAAACAATTAAAACACCAGTGTGTGATCAACATTATTCTCATACTAAATTCAAAACACAGCACTATACCAGCTACTAGGAAAAAAATAACTCTACCCCAGACAAAACCAGGATGTTCAGCACTATCTTTCTTTCCCCAAATGAAATATGAACACATGAAGAGCCTTTGTTCAGGTCAACACTCTTTGCTCTTTCTGCTTCTAATATTTAAATATACTCTGAAGTGTCTTCCCATTGTACTTTAGGTGTGATTCACCTAAAGATTTTTTGTCAATGTAAATTCTTTTGAGTGTTCTCTGATCTACCCTGTTCTAGCAAGTACTACCGTCATATTTCAATATAGTCTGGATTTAAATTCACCTTATTTCACAGAAATTCTCTGACAACCTTTCCAGATTTTGCAACAAACTAGGCAGCTGGCACTTCTGATAAATCACACCATCCAGAGATCAGTGAAGAGCAGTGGAGTGATCACAGATTCCTTGTTTCCTGAGAATGAAATCTGATGGAAATATTTATTTTTTTTTTTATTTAAGGGTATATAACATTTAATGAAAATTCCATGATTTAGTTGCTGTTGGTCCTTATAACATAGCCAGACATCTCAACTTAAATCCTGTCAATGTGTAATGCATCTCCAGCATGGGGCAAAGACCCCAGTAAAATACTGGGTGGTTTTAAGATCTTTGTCATATAGCTAGTTTAATTTTCAAGTGTAGAAATTTCTTTACTAGGAATTGTACCTCTGGATGTTTTAAAGATTCTCCATTTGAACACTACAAAATTAACTGAAGCCATTAGACTTCTAGTAAAAAAAAATCTGATCTTATCTATTCCTCTTGAAACAGAGTTTAATTTAGTTCTCTTAATTTCCATTTTGAAACAATGTTGAAGTGCCATGATCTTTTCACATCAAAGGCTCTTGATATTTATCATCTGTAATATTTAATTTGTACTAAGAGACTGTGTGTCCTCACGGGAATTTAAACTTCTCTTTGTTAAATGCATTGACCTGCCTTTGGGACCACTATCAAATGATCCATGATTTATCTTATCTCTAGTGTTTCCAGTGACATTACCCAAGTCCTGTTATAATTTGAGAATAATCAAATCAAACATAACACTGCTGTAATTAAGTAGATACTATGAAATATAGATAGAAGTATATTTTATGTGGTTTTTGCCATTGCTACATAACATGACTTTCCAATGATCCTATAACAATATCTATGCCATGCAGGACTAAAATATACTGTGGCTGTCAAAAAAAAAAAAAAATATGGGAAAACTTACTAAGCATCCATCTCCTCAAAACTAACAAATAAACAATCACACAATTATAGTAAAGGCCTTAAAATTGCAGGCTCAGGACAGAACGAGAGGTCATTGGCCTAGAAGAACCAAGTATGACCTATTAACCAACACAGATGCAAACTGGAGAGGAACAGGCTTTAGAACTGGTCATTCATATTCTGTACTGTACTGCTATGTGTGCTTATTAGGATTAATGGCAACTGTAATTTTAGCATTTGGATAAGATTTTGTTGTCTATGTTTGGTGAGTCTTTGAGGAGGGGCTGTTAAAACTGAATGCACTGGTTCATCTTTGTGGCAGTTCAAGACTGCCAGTAAATCAGTTATTTACTGTGCTACTTTCCTTCTCCTCAGAATTCAAAACGGAGAGAAAAAAATGTGTATCCAAAACACAGTCAAGAATTTACTGAATTTCTTTAAGTAAGAACCAGCTTTTGTTTGAATATCCATTCACTATGTCCTACCATCTTATGAGAATAACGCTGCAGCACAGTAAATAGGATATTGCCATCACTGTCGAAGCCCCCTGGCTCTGCAGGGTATTGGGGGTGCAAGGCCCAGGGCCTAGGCTTGGTCTGGGCGGCACCAGCTGCCCCGGCTGCCTGGAGGTGGGTGACCCTTGCCTCCCCAGGGCGCACTGAGGCTGTGCCATGCCATCAGTGCTGTGGGTTGTGCTGAGGAAATGTACAGAAAAAAAATGAAGTGGGCCTAAGACTGAGGAGGAAGAAAATTCTCCATGAGCACCAGATTCCTCTCAGCGAAGCCCTGAGGATGCTGAAAGCTTGTAATCCTCCTCTTCTCCTGAAGGAGGGTGGAACTGTCCACCTGAGAACCCAGAAGGGTGCCCAAGCAGCGAGCATAATACCTGGAAAAGGGATAGATGTTAGTAAAGTGTCTGGTATAATAATTTTAAGTCTACTATTATGTCTTTTCTGTGTTAGTTTGGGTTATGATTATTAGTGTTATTGCAACTAGACTGGTGATAAGTGCTCATTATATTTTTATTAGATTTGCTAAAAAATTTTTAAGTCTATACAAAAGGTTTGTTCTGTTTTGTCTTATGTCAAGCTAAGTGTAACAACATTTCTCCTTCATAAGTCACACACACCAATTGGAATAAGAAAAATCAGCCTTCACCAGCTTTATTCTTTCTGGGTAGTCTAGTTACTGTCTGTCCTCCAACCCATCACATGCCCTTTTTGGAGTCTTCAGCTACCATTTATTTAATTATCAGGAAACCATAAAAAAGATCATATCTCTTCTCTTAACAACTTCAGTTGGAACCACAAGTAACATGGGAAAAATATATAGTCTTAAGGGAAAATATTTCAAGTATTGTGTACATGAGATGCATATACATGTGCTGTTGTATCTAGCAGATCTACGGTTACATTACACTTAATAACCACTATCACCTGGAGAATCTCTCTCATATGTACGGGGTAAAAAAAAACAAGTGTTTATTCTGGAAGTAGGCCATGACATAATTAAAATAATAATAAAAATAAAAACAATAAAAACTAAACTAAACTAAACTAAACTACATTGAAATAAAATAAAACAGCATAACATAACATCACATAAAGTACAATGCAATACAGCACAGTACAATAGAAATTAGGGTACTCAGGTACTGGAGTTGCAGCTTTCACTTAATATGAATGTTAACTTCAGTTTTTACAATATGATAAAATTTCAAAAAGTATTGTATTCTTATTAATCGTCTGAAGAACTGTAATTGCTTAATACCTGTAGTAGCCTCAGACAGACATGGTGTTGTCTGATGTTGTTCAGAAAAGATGGAGAGGATAAAATGGGAAAACAAGACCAACTAGAAAACATTTCTTAGTTTGGCCTTCCTTGCAAATTAAGCATAGGTCTGTGAACAGGAAAAAGCTAATTAATGTAGCAAAACGCCACAACATTAAGAAGGTATTCTACAACCATCTTATAATGCATGAGCTGCTTAGTCTAAAGCCAGTCTGGACTGCTACACTTTTAATGGATTATAGGGCCAGCTAACTTTTTTATTCAATACCAAGTAGGAATCCATCTTTCTTGCTTCTCTCCTTTATCTTAATGTGAATTTAGCATAGATCAAAGCTGTCTTAAAAGATCAGTGCAGTTCTCTGAAAGGAGAAGTGAAAAGAACCGTCTGCCCAAGTCCCTGTTTTCCTTCTGAAATTCATTGGCAATTACTAGTATCATAGGTTCTTTGATTCAGGCTTCAGACTAGGGTTTGATTTTTGAAATTCACCTCTGTTTTTCTCACTAAAATACCTTATGTCAAAGTAACTCACAGATGGTGCAGTAATGCTTTTATATTCCTCTAGTGTCAACTTAGAGCCAAATTAGGTAGCTTTCAGAAAAGTAATGGACCTACATTTAAAACTTATTAGAACTGAAATTCTTTGCCGGTTCCATTATGTTCTTTAAATCAGGTCCATAATTAAAGTCAAAGTCATGTCTACACATATTTTCAGGGACCGCCAGTTATTTCTCTCCCTGTGAGTCAGTGGTTACAATAAACAGTGGTTACAATGTGCTGTTCAGAATTATTGCATTAGAGGTGGTCATGTATCTATTGACTTTACGTCTAAATGGAAGAACTGAAGGCTATTACACTTATTAAAGTGTAATGGAAGAAGTGAAAGCAGTATGACTTGTCTTTCACGGAACTTATGCTTGTGTTCTCTCATCACCTTTTACAAAGTATATTCTTAGAATGTAAAGTGTCTCTCACCTGGATTATAACTGATATTGGCAGCCTTCATGAATTACATTCAAGAACTGAATAGAATCATAGAATCATAGAATCGTTTAGGTTGGAAAAGACCTTTAATATCAACATGGTCCAACCGTTAATCTAACACTGCCATCCCACCAGTAAACCATGTCCCTAAGCACCTCATCATCATCTCCATAGAAGAGGGACATTGTCCTCTTACATGTTCTGCATCTTTAGCTTTGTCCTCTACATTTATGCTTTAGATATCCTGATTTAATATAATGACTTATTTTAGATTGCTCAGAGACCACAGAATATGGGTAACCCATGTCTAGTGTTCTACAAAGCTAGAGAAATAAACACCACCTATTATGTTTGTTAAACACTGAAGATTTAACACTTACATTTAAATACTTAAAATAAATATTTTTAATTAATAAGTAATTAAAAATATTTTTCAGACAAAATAATGTTTTGAGTATTCAGATAATGAATGACACCCAAACTTTCAGCATTTGAAACCATGGTTGAAACTGTGCCTACTGACTCTAAAAGCTCAGTGAATGTATTATAGCTAGCAATGTAGTTGTCTAACATTACAGGAAAAATTGTTTTCAATTAAAGGGTTGTCAAGCATTGGAATGGGCTGCCCAGGGAAGTGGTGGAGTCCCCATCCCTGGATGTATTGAAAAGATGGGTAGACGTGGTTCTTGGGGACATGGTTTGGTGGTGGGATGGCAAAATTAGGTTAACAGTTGGACTTGATGATCTTAAAGGTCTTTTCCAACCTAAAAAATTCTATGATTTTATATATTACAATGACAGCATGAGTTTGCTGTGATCACTGTTACTGAGATTGCTCTGCATGGTTTTATTTCTAGGCTGGATATTAGCCAGTTTTGTCTTTTAGTATTACATCTGAAGTTCAAGAATGAGAAGCTTGGTATGCCAATAAACCCAGTGGATTTTTTTTTTTTTAAATTTTATTTTTATGCAGGGGTCTGAAAGGAAATAGTGGCAACTTGGTCTATTTATATATATATATATATATATGTATGTGTATATACATATATAATATGTAATGAGACTATTTCATTTAGTATAGGGAAATAATTGAATGCATTTCATTCATTTATTTACTGCTGGAATTTTATGGCAAAAAAATGATACACAGCTCTTCATTCTACAGCTAGAAAAATTGATTAGGTTTTTTCTGCACACTCAGGTGGAAAATGTGTAACCTGAATTCTGTCCAGAATATCTCCATGATGTCTTTAATATGAGTTTCTTTGATAATGGTAACTTTCAAATAGCTTGAAATTTATTGATATATGTTTACAATAGTGAATATAATTTTTTTCTTTTTCCAGAGTGTAGGATGCATTTGGTTACTGCATAATTTTTAACTTGGTTATGCTCTTGCATAAATGGGGTTAAATTAATGATATTACATCAAAATAAGCCATCAGAGCACATTTGATGATGTCTGTCTCCTTTTCTGAGTAAAAGGTTTGTTAGTCAAATATATTGCAATAGTATCTCTAACCCTGTTGTGGTTTAACCTGGCAGGCAGCTGAACACCACACAGCCACTCGCTCACTCCCCCCTTCCCTCAGTGGGATGGGGGAGAGAATTGGAAAAAAAGTAACACACATGGGTTGAGATACAGACAATTTAATAAAACAGCAGAGGAAAAGAATAACAATAACAAACAATAACAACAACAACAATAATAATAATGGTAAGAGAATATACAGAATATACAAAACACGTGATGCACAATGCAATTGCTCACCACCTGCTGACCAATGCCTAGCCCGTCCCAAGCAGCAATCACTCTCTCCCCCGGCTAAGTCCCCCCACCGAGCATGATGTCATATGGTCTGGAATAGCCCTTTGGCCAGTTGGGGTCAGCTGTCCTGGATGTGCCCCCTCCCAGCTTCTTGTGCACCTGGCAGAGCATGGGAAGCTGAAAAAGTCCTTGCCTGGTGTAAGCCCTGCTCAGCAACAACTAAACCATCAGTGTGTTACCAAAATTCTTCTCATACTAAATTCAAAACACAGCACTATGACAGCTATTAGGAAGAAAATTAACTCTATCCCAGCTAAAGCCAGGGCAAAAACCTAGTTTAGAAATGATCCTTTTACTAGTTGATGCAGGATAAACTCCATGATAAAACCTGATAAAGTGACTTTCAAAAGTGTATTCATTCTAATATGCAGAAGGAAAAGAAAACCTGTAGAGGATACACTGAATCAGATTTAGGACTTACCATACTGTAATACTTTTCCTCTCCCTTCTGTCCACATGCCAACCCACAATGCTCTTCATTAGCACTGTTGATCAAAAAGTATATGTTTAGGACAGAGATTATTATTTTTGGAACATTAATTCTTTATTGATTCTTTAGCAAAGATGAAACTATAACAGAAAGTATTAGTACCCACTATCCTGGGTGAGTGACCCACTGTCATGGGTGCTCATTAACAACCTAAAGAAAAAAAATCTAATGCTTTTTGAATTCAGTGTTTTAAAGTGTCTTTATTGTCACAGAATCACAGAGTGGTTGAGGTTGGAAGGGACCTCTGGAGGCCAACTTGTCCAACCCCTATTGCGTCAAAATAGCTCTGGGTATAGCATTTCAGCAATGATATACATACTAACCCAGGCTTAGGTTCATCACCAAATGTTGCATTCTTCCACCTGAATTAAGATTATTTTATGTGTAAATCCATGCCCTGCAGTAGCTTAGATTTAATTCTAAATTACGGTAGTTCAAATTCTTCAAACTTTCCATTACATTCTTAAAATTGAAATTATTTTATGCTTTTTATTAATTTCAACTTCTAACTTATTAATCCCTAATTAAAATGAATAAATTATCAGTAGGAACTAATGAAAAGTGATACATTATCTACAGGAGTTTCAAAATAGCTCTGACAATTTAAATATTCTATAACTCTATGCAGTACTATGGAATGGCTTTACAAGGCTTTCCGGTTCTGTTAAATCGTGTGTTTGATTTTTAAAAGAAATACCTCACATTAGCCAGTATATTTCCAGTAAAGTCTTTTTCAAGTCAAAGCTCAGAGGAGAAAGTTGTTAGTGGCTAAGTCAGGCCTCTGACAGAGGTTTTCCAAAAATTCACCACCCATTTTTCTTTTGTTGCAGAATGAAGAATAAATGCTTAAGAAATCTGTGCAGAGAAATTACTTTAAAAGCCTTATTTCCATTATTAGGGTGCTTCATCACAAAATAGCATATTGTCAGTAGAAGGAAAGGACAGTTACATGATGTAGCATTGATATGAACTATGGTTTTACAAAGTTTCTGGGTGGACTAGAAAAATCAATCATACACCTGGTAAGAATTAAGATAGACTCGAGTTGAAACAGCTGAAATTATCACCTTGCTTTAAAAGGTAAGGTTGAAAGGACTGGATAGCTTTCTGTGATTAATTTGAAACTAAGAAAGAAGTATAAATAACTTCCATAAAGATTGTGTCATGTCCTGGGTGAATATGTTTCTTATATCTGGATCATCATGATAGTTCAATACTCCTGGAAAAATAAGATTTTTCTTGGTATGTTCAGTTTGTTTTTCCCTAACAGAATATCTTTGACCTCATAATACAGATATTTTTCAGAACTTAACATCTTTCTGCCAAAATTGACAGTGAATTTGAGAGGATAGGATGCTTTATTTGAAAGCCTTTGAAAAAAGAGTATCTCCAAAACCTGGTTCTTTCAGATGTTGTATGATCTTGTGAAAGTATCAAATTTATTATTACTAGAACTTGGATTCCCATCCAAAAATAGTAATACATTGTAGGCCTCTTGGTTTCAATGATATAAATATCAGTTTTTCAGACAATGAAAACCTTACTTTTGTATAAAACATGGACCTACTACTGTCCTTTTTCTGCTTTTGTCCAATAGAATGTGATATAAACAATAAAATAATTGGTTTTCATGCTAATTTGGTTTACTGGTTGGATTGATATGCTGTATGCCTTATCATGCATAATTGGACTAGAAAAGAGGGCTAGCAGTTAGGCTGTGGAAGGCTATTAAAACTTTGCAAAAAGTAACACTCACACTTAGCTTCCCATCACTGCCATGAGATGACTGCAAAAATGAACACTACAACCTCTTCATGAAAATATGAAGACACTATCTGCCCAGGAGATAAGCAGACTGTTAGAATAATAATTCCTGTGGTTTTTTTGTCATTGGTTGCCTAAACCTCATGGCTGTTCTGTTATACAAACCTTTTTTTTGAAAGATGGCTATAGTTTAGTCACTCTCGAAACTGGAAATTTTCTATCGGTACTTCCCACTGCTAAATAACAATACAATGCAAATAAATGTTATGAAACTCTAGCTGTCGTGAAAGAACCGGGCTTTTCATGTCAAGAATCAACATTTCTTTAGTCCAAATCAAAGATGTGATCAATGGCTTTGATGGAAGTTATACTTCTTAAAGGTAGGCAAATGTCAAAGTTTGCATTCTTAGCTAAAATGTAATTGTGATAAATGTGAAGAGAAAATATGTTATTACACAAGCAAATCTAATATAGGATTTTGAACTGACATACCATTTTAAGTAGCTTTAGTTTCCATAAAAAAATATACATTTTTTTCCTTAAACAACAATTTTTTTATAGGTGCAATAAGTGGAAAAAAAAGCATCTAATTAAATCCCTGAGAAACAAGTTCTATTGATTTGTTTAAAAGTGTTAATAAGAACATAGTAACTGTCACACCGGGATATCTGTCAGACCGAGAAATGTTAAATTTTACATATCTTATACTTCTTGTAGGATTACAAACTGAGGTATGTTATATCTTGATTTCTGATTCCAGTCTTAATTAATTTATTGATCCGTACTTCAGTTCATTTTAGAACTCAATTTCTGTTTGTTGCCTGGAGGGTCAAATGTTTTGATCCAGAATCTAAAAACTATTAATGTTAAAGGGCATTACAATCTCTTTTGCTACACCGATATGTATTTGGTATGTACTACCCATATCCTGTGTAAAAGGCAGTCACTTCTATGTAACAAAATATTAGAACAGTTATATAATAACATTGCATTACTTTCAGTTAAGCAATAATGTGAACCAATTATTGTTTTGAAATTCACAGTTACTTCATGTAATTTACATTCTATGCTATATAGAATATGATATGAAGTATCTACTTGATTAATGTTTCTTGAGGACATTATTTCTAATGATGGTCAAAGTTTTAATGAATTAATTTGACCATCATTATGGCTAATGTGCTGGAGACACATTAATCTCAGTGATATCTTATCATATCCTATGCAGAACTAATTCATCTGAATGGGAATTTGGCAAATTAATTCTGTTTCCAATACGGGAAATGAATTGATACCCAGTTTTGAATCAAACAATGAATACAGTCTGGCATACATTTTTCTGTTAAGTGTTTATGCATTTGGGGCGGGGGGATATTTCTCACAGATAATATAGTTATGTTCCTGCAAGTGTACAAGTGTAAGGAAATGTATGAGGGTATGAATTTTAATGTGTAATAAATCATTCCTTCACTAGGACTGAAAAAAAAAATCTGCAAATTACAGAAGATAATCATGTCTCTAATTATGTAACAGTTTCCAAATCATAAATAATGCTGCACGTGTGGTATTCAAATCAGAAAGTAATAACCTGATTTAGAAGTGTCCCCTGAATTAATGGTCTAGCACAAAGTTCTGCTTCTGTTCTTTCCAGCAGATTGAAGTGTTTCACCTATTAGCCAGCTAACTGTATGTTAGATTTCCCAAGTTCACAGTCATCATGGGCTTTCGACTCAGAGGTTTTCAATGAAGTAGAGTTTGTGATAGACAGAAACAGGGCCTCCTGTCAGATACTTCTACATTTTTCTGTATTTGCTTTTTCAAAGTTCTGTGGTACATTTTAGCATGTAACCAATGTGCAGCTGTCCAAACCATGGAGAACTAATACCAGGGATATGCAGGGAAATTAGCCTGAGCTTCTCAGATTCCTCGGACATGAGTAAAGATGCCTACAGGACATTAATAGCTATATACAACAGCAGCTTTTTTTCTAAAAAATGGCACAAAATTACAATTGATTTATACTATATTCCAGTTTACTCTCCTTTTGTTTATGAACAAAGTATAAGGCATATCTCCGCTACAAAACATAACTGTAAGGCAGGATTATGCTAGTTCATGTAAAATAATACTCTAATAATGGAGAACTCAGAACACATGATAGGATCAAGAAATTATTTGGAGTTTGGAACACATTTTTGCTAGTTGTGAGCCTGGGCAATCTATATCAGCCATTGGAGAAAGCTGAGCATTTTCCAGCTTCTTATTCTTTGTTGAGCTCCATATGTGGAGCATGAAATGGGAAATTGAAGTTCATTATGCCAAAAGAGGGAAAACCTTCATACTTCAAATAATTTTTAAACACCAATAACGCTGTTGACTCCATCACAACCAATTGCTAATTGATTTTTAATGGAGTCATTCTCCCACATGGAGAATTGGCAGAAGCTCGAAAATCAAGTTTCAGAGAAGCTTGTTAGAAGGACATAAATAAGAAACTAGACGGGATGACCAAGAAAGAAGGAAACAGAGGAACAACGGACTTGCCAGACCTCAAAAGCCTTCATGCTTCTGTTTGATTTTCCTGTACTGTGCTTTCTGTCTACTGTACCACCAGTGACAAGAGATACTGCTTTAAAATTGGGACTTAGCAATTTGTACGTCCAAGCCCTGAGGGCATCTCCAACCTGAAGAGTCCCTGGGGTTCCCACCACCCTGCCCACAGCCCAGGACCTCAAGTCAGTCCCCTGTGGCCTTCAGTCTCTGCCTCAGCGATGCTGCAGCATTGTTGGTCTCCAGCTCCTCTAGGATATCTAGATAATGTTTAGAAGAATCTGGCTTGCAAAACTCTTAGTTTCAGTAGAGATGGGCTATGGCCCTCTTTGTCAAGGGCAAGACTTTTTCAGCAGAACATATGAGACTTGTGCAACCAGATAACCAACCAAATGATTACCACCTCAAACAGCAGGTTCTTTGGTGTGATGGCCGACCCTTTGTTGAGTGATCATGGATTAGAGAGTTCTTTTCTTTCAGGCTACTTATTATTGTAGTTCACACAAATGCAAAACTCTCTGTGTTTCTACAACGATATTTATTACAGTTATATTTATTACTAACTACTTGGCACATATACTAGTCTCCTTAAAAATCTGTTTACTGATCTGTTGAGCTTACTTTTAAGTGAGGAAAAAGATGATTCTACATATGCTGTAGTAATCTATCAAAAAAACCTGAGCAATACAAATGAAAAAATCCTTATTTCACATTCTGTCACAGTATATGCATGGAATACAACACACATAATACTCTTCCATTTAAAGTGCATAACATTTTCAAAAAAGATTCATTTCCAAAAAGCCTCTTTACACCAGAAGTTGTATAGCTAATGCAGAAGTTTTTTCCTCATCATTTGTCACAATAATTCTGATTTGAAGCTCATAAAAGTAAGCATGTTTACAAACATAATTAAATAATAATAATAGAGAAGGAATGTTAATAAATATTAACTAAATGGAAAAATTTTGCTTACAAAATTATGATTAAGAGCTGCAGTATAACTTTGTAGGTAGTTGTATTTCAATCAGAGCATCATAGTTTTCGCCTTTTGGAAACATACATTCAGATATCATTGTCACTACATATAGTATTTAATTCCACATAATAAGGCTGCAACAGCTGGGGGTAAAAGCTTAAAGAAAATGTTTTGCTTTTGTAATACAAAATGAGAGATTTTATCATAAAGTCCCATGCTTTCACTTGTGTATTTTAGATTTTGAGATCAGAGTTTCAGCACTTCACCCCTCAAAGGTCTTTACTTTCATACATTTTATTACAGCTACATTATTTTGAGGAAATTTTACTGTATGATTATGACATATTGTTCTTCTGCTATTATTTATATCTGTATGTTAATAGATGCAACATATGTTGAATCAAATCAGTCAAGACTTCTACCTGAAAGTGGTTTATTAAATCCTCAGGATATTTTAATCATTTAAAATATATAATATTCTGGTTTCTGTTTTGCTTTGTTCTATATTGTGCTATGGATAAGAGGATAGCTCTTTACCTAAAGAATCTCATGGCTTTGTATCAGAAGATATGTAGACAAAATACAATTTTTAATAGCTAAAAATACAAACAATACTGAATTTCAGCTCTCAAACCCATTCATTGCAGATGCTGTTGGACTTACTTAAAAAATACATTATAATTTCTCCCAACAATGTCCTTTTTACTTGTCTCATCAGGAGTATAGCATAATAAAGTAAGCAGAAATTGCAATGAGTCAAAGACAACATGAATGTTAAAAATATCTTCCATAAAATATATTTTCAAAATAAAATTATTACTGAAGTTAATATTATTTAGATATAAATTTTTGTAAAAACACATTTTAAAGAAGAACAATTTTTTAAAATACCAAATTTGGAGGAATGAGACATTCTAGTTCTTTAGCATATTTTCTTTAAAGTTTTTGTATATGCACACATTAATTCATAACCTTTCCTTAGTCCATTAACACTAGAAAAAATGAAATAAAAATTGAAGCATAACTTCTGTATTAAGATATTTTTAATATATGAAATAAAATAATTGAAATATATTTGGGTTATTTTCTCTTAGTTTGAAATCAATGTTTGCATTATACCAAATAATTTTATTACCATATAAAATAGAGCAACTTTAACCTAGATGGTTAAAAATTAAATAAAGTGGCTCTTACAATATTTCTTTACAAATTATCTAATATTTTAAAGATTACATTACCTTTTTCAATCTATTACAGATCATAGTGCATAAAGTGTAATGACCAGGAAAAAATAATATAAAATCCATTGAACATTAAAAAATCCTTAAATTAAAAAATAAAAGTAAGAAGACATAATTGTTATTTGAAGTTGTGAAATAAGAGTCTGGAAATCTAAAATATGTAGTTTAAGCTATAAGTTCTTTACAATTGTTAGCTTAAAAAAGTATGTAAAAATTTCTTCTATTCTGAACAAGAACGAAAACTCTTCTAAAATGTCAACTTTTCCATAAAAATTGTATCTTAGGTTTGTAGCACCTGCAATATTTGATTAGAATCTCTGTGAATTAATAACACCTTCAAGAAGCATGTAAAATCCAAACTGAGTCCATTTCAGGAAGTTTTAATTATAATCAAAGTGATTCCGTGAATGTGTCATAAGCGCACCCCAAAATTTAGCAGAAGACTTTATGAATGATTATTCTTTTTTGAGCAATATCAAATATTTACTTGCAACAGAGTAAGAAATAAGTAAAAAATGGTAAATTATGACCAGCTAAAATACTGAAATGTGAGTTTGTTCGGTTTGGTTTTTTTAAAAAGTGTCTTCTCTTGATTTTTAATAACTCAGTCATCATTTATTAAGGGGACATCTGTTTCAAAGTTACATCAGAGTTAAGTCAGCTGTGATCTAGGGAAAAGGCAGGGAAAGTGGAGAACGAGTTCATTTTCTCTTATGTTGTCACATGGATCTGGAGAAGGGAAGAAGAAAGAAAAAGAAAAAGAAAAAGAAAAATGAGTTCATTTTCTCTTATGTTGTCATATGGATCTGGAGAAGGGAAGAAGAAGGAAGAAAAAGAAAAAGAAAAAGAAAAAGAAAAAGAAAAAGAAAAAGAAAAAGAAAAAGAAAAAGAAAAAGAAAGAAAAAGAAAGAAAGAAAAAGAAAGAGAGAGAGGAAGGAAGGAAGGAAGGAAGGAAGGAAGGAAGGAAGGAAGGAAAAAGGTTGTAAGAGGAGCAGAGGAAGTGGAATTAGGACTCCAAGAAGCACAATTTCCACCTTTCCTCTTCACTTGCACTTTTTTCACACAATATGCATCTTTGCCTCTGTCTCACTTCTAGCTTTTCTAGAGTTTTCCACGCTGTCGTCTGTGAAGGAAAAAAAAGAAAACTACTATCAAATATTCTTTTTCTAATACATGTATATTTCAAATGTCTGCACTAATGTACCTCATTTGTAAAAGGGTCTGACATTATATTACTTTGTTAATGCCACTTTTATCTCTTTTATTTTATTCGGAATAAACCAAATGTGACAACTCAAAAATCTCATTGTGTCCTGCGGTAAAGAATCCTTCTTCAAAATACTGTACAGTTACAGATAAAATAGTATTTTTATTGGAGGGTGGAGGCGGGGGGGGAAGGATATCTGTACAACCTTTTGGAAAAGGTGGGAAATTCCAGGGCTTTTCACTACATCTTGCTTATTTGCTATACATTAAGAAATTCAGATTTTAATATCAATTATTTTGGCAAAATGTTATATCTCTAACTACACAATCATTCAGATGTCATTCATTGTATAGAGTCCTTCTGCCTGTTCCTTTATGTTTTAGTCAAAGTAGTTCAGTGATATTTATTTTGCCATGTATGAAACAAAACAGGGGTGGTCACTGTATTAAGTAGGTTAAAAAAAAAAGTTATGGTCTATTCTTGCAGAAAATTAATTCAGCTAAAAGTTCAGTCAGTTCAGTAGAGAGGAAATTCTAGGGATTATTGGATGGAGAATAGAGGAGGTGTTGTCTGTGAACCTGACAGCTCTATGTTCACTGAATAGCATCCTACCAAGGTTGTAGCTGATCTAAGTAAAAAAAAAAAAACCACAGGACAAATCAAGTCAGCATTCTCCCCACCTCCTGTAATAGATGCAAAGCCCACGAAATCTCTTGAAATCTTATGCATCATTCAGATAATGGCCTTGGTAACACCAGGGGGAGGACCAAACAGGCAGACATTATCTCACTAAAGAAAACCTTAATTGGTTTCAAAAGGGGAGAGGGGAAAAAATAGATGATTCTGGAGTAATTACAGATATAGAATAAATGACAGTTATAGGCCAGTTCTCAATTTTATATTTACAAACATTCAGGTTTTTGTTACTGCAATTGTAATAACATTCTTCTAACAGAAGAAACTCAGGCTAGAGAAACTTTCTAGAGTGAGACAGACAGACTGAAAATCTGAGTGCCTCAGTAGTAAGGAGACTGCAGCACAAGCCAGCAGCAGGCCACTCCTCAAGGACAATTTATGGGAGTAATTTCCCCAAGAAACCTAGACAGGGCACTGTGGAGTTTGTCTCCACAGTAAAGCTACTGAAAACTGCTGGACATGGAAAATTAAACTGGAGGAAAGTATCCACCCTTCAAGGACACAGTGAGCAGGGGAATTTTTTCACAAGCCTTTTTATTTCTGATGGTTTTATTCTGAGCTTTGAACTTTAAAAATAGTGTGATTCTAGTTTCTGAGCAAATTAGCACTTTTTAAAGGTTCAGACGGTTGATGTGCTCTGGGTGCTTACTTCAGGGAAGAAGTCTAGGGTAATGCACCTTAAAGTTCTGTCTGCCAGGATTCCATCACATCATGAAGAGTTCATGTTAATACATCAAAAATATGTATCTTTTATGAATAAATGAGACAGCGATACCACAAATTTTTTAGCATTACAACATATTAAATATTATTTGTACTCTTGATTACAGTCTCTGCTCTTGGATATTATCTCACTTCAAAGTAAGTGTCTTCCTATGCTAAACCAAACTAAAATAAGTTGTTTGAAAACTAAATTTTACGTCATTCCATAGGCTTTTTATAAAACAAAGTTACTTGGTAATAATTTCTAAAAAATAACAACTTTTTTTATATACAGACTTGTTCGCAAAATAAATCTTCATATAAAGTGAGAATATGTATTTTATTTTCATACAAATTAAGAAAAATACTAGTTCAAGAAAAAGCTGTATGAGGGGAAGAGTATATAAACAGTTCTACAATATATGTATAATTCAATTATTAGGAACATATGAGAAAGTAAACAGATAAGGTTACAAGTAATACTCTTTATGTATTAAAATAACTAATTTTCTACTTGGGTGGGACTAAATTAGCTGTTTTGGAATGCATCCTTATCAGTTGTTCATACTCTGGAGCACAGACCAACA
This sequence comes from Egretta garzetta, assembly GCF_000687185.1. Lineage (NCBI taxonomy): Eukaryota > Metazoa > Chordata > Aves > Pelecaniformes > Ardeidae > Egretta > Egretta garzetta. The sequence continues at coordinate 1,071,102 of NW_009260670.1, forward strand.
CAAAAAAAAAAAAAAAAAAAACGCCCGAGAAATATTTTGTGTAATAAAACCTCCAGAAGCTGGATACTACTATGATTGGAAGAGCATACAAAAAACTGTGTAACAGGCAGCAGAGATGGAGAAAAGGACACGAGCAGGAATCCAATTGAGCCAACTTGCAGCAACCAAGAAAAGCAAGGCTTTTCTAAACTGTAGATGCAGAGAAAACCCTAAAAAGAAAAGCTGCAGGTTATAAACTGATATAATGTGGATTTTGGAATTTGGAAGTAACCATTCTTTCAACCCATTCAACTTAAATTTCCAAAGGTAACATATTTGCATGTCATCATTATGAAACTCTTGAAAGATTGAGAAGCCTCCCAGAGAGAGTAATGGGAATATTATCAGATCCTATACAGACATCCCAGCTTGTCTTGTTTTAGTGTCATTAGAGAGCAGAACATGAGATAATACCCCACTTATTTCCCCTCAAAGCTCTGACCACTGAACTTTAATTAAAATGCTTAACAATTAAAAGGAAGCTATACTTAAAAAAATATATTTTTTTTTCTTTTTGTTAGGAATGAAAGTAGACTTAAATTTAAAGGGAAACTTAGAATTTTATCAGTTAAGTGCTTTTGTTCCCATTGGTGGGGACTGTAAATGTTGAATTTCTCAAAAAATGTTGAGCAATGAACCAAAACTTCTTAAGCAGAAGCATCTATAAAAAGGGATTTTCCTTTTTGTTTGAGGTCTACCTCTCAATTTTATTCTGTCAGATTGTGATGACTGCTTGCAGCTGAACACTGGATTGACTAGAAGTTTGCATCAGTTAATTAATGATTCATAAATTTGTAAGTGATATTAACTTCCTAAAAGGGTGTGAGAATCCTCATTTTTGCTTTGAAGGTCTTTTCCTATAGCAAAACTTTTTGAACTGTACATATATAAAGATATTTAAAATTTAGCCAAATTTGATGTTTATTACTATGTATATGTTTTCATATTTGTATGCAGACATAAAAATACTTTATACAGTAGTTATGTCTTGGTCTTGTGTTTATCTGCTAACATTTTCAAGCTTTCCATCACACACTGCTCCTAAATATATTTTCTCCTAAGAGGTTAAACTACTGATGTATGATCTGGCTGGATTGTAAACTCATTCTTTCAAGTTTAGCATTCCCTTTTCATAAATACTTCCAAATTTTGGAAATATTTGCTGTCATGATTACAATGAAAGTGAATGGCTTGTATATAAAACTGCTTCTTCCAGTCCTTTTATCAATAAATGACCAAAATGAAATTTACAAACATAGGCTCAAAAGACCTACTGAGATAAAGTGTCCATTTAGCAGCTTTCAAGCTCTTATTCCTCAGAGGAGGTGAGAAATAAATATTCAGGTAGTGTGCACTGCCCAACAATCAAACTCTTATCTCACACTTGTAAACAGGTAGCATTTGCAGCCTGACCTACTTGTCTATAATCAGATAGGAGGGTCCTGCTTCTCCTGTGGGTATACAGTTCTCAGCAAAGAGCCAAAAATCTGAGACTCCAGATGATAAGGCAGAGCACAGAAGTGAGACTGTGTGAAAGTTAAAATATCCCAGGTTGGGGTTTTTTACTTGGTTTTTTTTATTATTATTATTACCGGCAGCAGTCAGAGTGCAGCATCATAAGAGCTCCCTTAAGTAGCTTTGATGAAGTTAACCTTGGTAGGGGAAACAATCTACTGCAGAAACAGCATGAAACTTCATCGACACTAAGCTACATTTTGTTTCAGTAAGGTTGCATAGTCTGCAATGTAGGTTTTCTCCCCAGAGTTTGGGGTGGAGGTGGGGTGTGCAAAAAACCTGAAGAGCTCATTTAGTAGACTAGTACCAGGTATCAAGGAAAAGGGGGAAAATTCCAAACAATTTTTTAAAATTGAGACCTTGTTATAAAGAGAATAATTGACCTTTTTTTGAAAGGACAACCTATGCTTAGACAAACCCGGTTTAACATATTCCAGTATGTCTTGCTTGTTTAGATTCCAACAAAAATCAGACTTCATAGTATTGCATGTGAGTTGCATAATCAAGCAGATGACAACACGCATTTGCTTACTCAATTAATGAGAACTAAAGAACACATTTTTAGTTAGTAACATCCTTTTGCCTTCTTCTCTTTTGCTATTGCTTATTATTTACTTCTTCCAGTCAGATACCTGATATAATTACTGGTTTATGGAGAATCAATATTTTGGCTAAAACTCATTTACATTATCCTTATGAACACACAGAAACTTACAATCTGGGAACAGTGACTTGTTTTCATTTGTCATTTTGCTATGGCATATATTCTTGTGATTTCATCTCATATTTTTATATTTAGCACTAAAAAAGAATAATTTTGAGACATATATTTTACTTCTGCTGAAAACTCATGAAAGTTAATCATCATATCTTTACCTTCCTCCACTAGGCTCTATACTTCTTGATAATATGTGGAATCTGCTCGTCCCAGAAGCCAAAACCCATGGTAGTTCTGAAAAACTTCTATATTTGTGACTCCTTCTTCACGTTTGCTTTTACCTTTCCTAATTTTCATCTAGTATCTGTATGTTTCAGTTTATGGTCTCATTCTAATGATTTTGCTTAACCTACATTTTAATTTAAAAATGGAAATAAGCTTGGACTCATACAATAGTTAGTCCTCTTCCATGTTGCATTTATCACCCTTTTTTATATTGCCTTTTTACTCCTTATATTTAGAATTCCTCTTAAATATAGAAAGGCCTCATGTGAAATGTAAATTTTTAGGTTTCTGACAACTGTTGTACAAGTTCACTGCTAATATTTCTTCTGAGTCTTGAAAAAAAAAATGGAGGTTTGGATCAAGACTGGAACCTTAATAGTATGTGTAATTGCTACTATTTCCTTATCTGTTTAGGAACTGACTAACATTCATCTAAAAACTGAAGCACACATATATACTTATATTAGTATATATATGGAATCTCTGAGGCAGCTTTTTTGGTACATTTGAAGCTGTTTAGAAATTATACTATGAAATATGTCCTATAGTATAAAGAAAAAAATATTCCGATGAAACTGGTTGCCACAGTTTCAAAAATATGTATAATGCTCTTTTCTGTTACAAATCATTAAATTTAACACAAATATTCTATTAAAGTTTTTGATTTATGTGTTTATAATTTTCATATTTCTATTGCTTACCTATTTTAAGCTATATAATATGTATTAACACACTTCTACAGAAGAAGAAATTTGCTTTTGTATGTAAGCCCTTACTATACATGAGATATGGTGCTGGAGAGCTAAGTGATGGGTTTTGTTCTCAATAGAGAAAAGTTTATCTTAGTTTGCAAAAATTTTGAATGTACAGACATACTACTGTTAGACTACATATTTCACTGTAAATTTTTAGCCTGGTTATATATAATGAAATACTGAATGTGCTTTCGGCTGCATAAGTATCACTTTCACCATGCAGAAATGTAAACATTACACATATTGCTATACACATATAGCAAATTAAGACAATGATAGCTATTTTTAACTGTCTTTCTATTCTAGGGATAAGAAAGGATTTTTAGTCACTTATTACTAATCCAGGAGCTGCTAAATATCCTTGGTGTGCGAACTGCGGAGATCCAATCTTCTGTCATTCTTAATACAGTACAGAAAGTGGATTTTAAAGTTGCTTACATCACCTATTGGATTGTATAAAATTTATTTAATTACACGCTGTTAATTAATGGCACATTCCACACCTGTCTCCACAGTCTAAACTATTTTTTTATTTGATACATATCTGACATTATACCATGAAGATTGTATAGATTCAATTTCTTTTCCAAATAAAAGGCATGATCCTAAAGGTTATAACTTTACTGTCTATTTCTCAAACACAGGGCACTAACATACCAAGAAGAATAAAAAGACATTCTTAAAAAATGTCCAGAAATTTCTTTCCTCAGACACCAACAAAAAAGATTATGGGGCTTTTTTTTTTTTTTTTTTTCATTCTGGTTATAACAAATTCCATTCTCATAATAGGGAGAAAATGGTATTAAAATCTTAAACTAAAATGTTGTGCACCTGGGTAACTTAAGGAACTGTCATGGAGTTAGTCCCAAATCACACCAACACCAAGAATTTGGTGTGTGGCGTAGCCGTTATTTGTGTAATTATGCTAATTTGCATCTGAGTGTGCTAATTGGCCTTAAGCCTTAAATTACTGACATTAGACTTTTAATGAGAATGTCACATTTTTGTCTCCTACAGTTGCTCTGTAGTTCAGATTATATGGAAAAAAAAAAAAGAATTCATGTAGTACCAAACACATTGTTCAGTAAACATTTCCATTAGCCATGTCAACATGCTTTGTATACATTTCAGTCGAAGAAAAAATTGTGATCATTACACAGAAATTAGAATATCTAATAAAGACATGAAAGATGCTTTACCCATCATGTTTTCCACACACTATGAATTAGTTTCATGAAACACAACACACCTGTCTCAAGAACAAAAATACTACTGTATTTATTTAACATATGAACATATTTTTGTAGCTTTTGGTCAGAAGGGGATATATTCCTGAGAATTGGAACAGTCAAGAGAGTTGAACAGACCAAGAATACCATGTCAAAAGCTGCTGTTTACTCTGTTTACTCTGTTCTTCACCACAGGCTTGCAATGTTCTGAACATTTGGATTTCCTTGTGTCATAGGTATTCATTTTCCCCTTTTCAATTTTTTTTGATAAAAAAAGACACAATCTCTTCGTTTAGAAAACCAACATATGTTTGTGTAAGAAAATGAATTAAAAATTTTCAGAAAAAGTTGCAGAACTACTTCATGATATTTTCTCAATAAAAAGACAGCTGCCTATGTCTCCAATGGAATATTACATACCACTGAATCTTTTGAAAAAAAAACCCATGAACTTTCGGAGTCACCAGCATTGGAATATGTCACTGCATTGTAATGAAATAAGCTTTCTATTTCCTTTTTTTGATAGAAGATCTTGTGAATAGTATGACTCCAAGGATATATCTTGAATTATGTAAGGTTTTGAGAAAGTTATTTATCACAGTCTTATAAAATATGGAAATATATTTGATGAAAATATGCAAGGTATAAATATGACTCTAAATCTGAAGATTACATCAAAAACCTGACACAGAACATCTCTGAAGATGATACAAGGCTGGAGTCAAGCACAATAGACAACAATTATATAATTTCAAATTAATTTAATTTTAGAAATATTGTGCAGAATCAAAATGAAATTCAGTGAAAACAACTGGGAAGTACTATACTTCAGAGGAGAAATCAATGAAAAATGGAGACTTCTGAAACAGCGATGCTGCAGGAAAGATTTGGAAAAATACAGAGTAAAACTGTGTCACATTTTGCAGTACTAAGATCCTAGCTGGAGCACGGCATTCTAATACTGTTCAGAATAAAGCTTTGATTTAACGTATGTTATTTTTCTTCCTGCAGAGGTGGACAGAATCATTTGAGAATTCTAAGTAATGCTCTGTTTAGACACAACATTAAGAGTGGAAAATGAAAAGGAAAGGGAAAGAAACCCACCAGCTCTTCTGATTACAAAACGCTGCTCAACAAAGGTAATGCAGAGAAAAGTTAGAGAAACTCTGTAATTCAGAAATAGAAGAATAGCTTTTTTCATGGGTTTCTAATCTTCAGAGTTCTGAAGGAAACAGAAGTTCAAGCATACTCTGTTAATGCCAAAAAATTCTTCTTTCTGCCCTGTGTTAACCTTGTTGTCCAGCAAAAAGAAAAGATGTGAGAGAAGCTAGACATTACAACATAGGGAAAAAAAATCACAAAAAAACCCCCAAACCAAAAACCGAGAAACAACCAAAAAAATTAGAAACAAGCTACTGAGAGGAAAACACACATTTTCTCAGGACAAGAGGTTGCAAATCAGCTAGTAAAAATAATCAGTGTACAGGCCCAGAAGACAAGGAAGTGAACTAATACTGAAACACTTTTTTCACTGATTGATACTTCTTTAATAAAACTCAAGCCTTTTACACAATATAATATCACACTTGTTTATCTTAGCCTGAAGTGCCAGTAATATTTTTTCAAACCCTAAAACTCAGTATCCTCTGAGATTTGACCCTAAAATTCAGAAGTAACCTTATAAATTATGTATAACCTTGATAAACATCAATAAATTATATTAATAGTTTCCTTTTCTATTCTTTAATGGATTAAATTTGTTGAGAAAAACAAGCACTAATATAAAATTTTTGTACATGCCATCAATATTCAGTATTAGGTATATACATACTATTGTTGCTGAGGTATTGGTAGTACAAATATCTTGGTAGTACAAGTATCTTTCATGCTGCGGTGGTAGTACAAAAGGAGTAAAACTAATTTGCAAACCTCCCCTCAGTATGGAAAATTACTAACCAAATACACCACTGCTTCTTATGTCTACATAGCACTCTGCATAGGGAGAGCATCAAGAACAAATTTTAGGGGAGCGTGGAATAACTTGAGCTCAAGCTAATGTCAGCTGCAGGAGACCCCAGTTCATCTGGGGAGATGCTAGCCAGCTGGGGAGACACCAGTCAGCTTATACAAATAAATGCATGACCCAGAGTCTGAACAGTGCTACAGCAGTTAGTTAATGAGCTGTAAAAGGAGGAATGTAGATAAGGGAAGGTATCCAGCGGTGTTAATTGCAAGCAATTTAACTCTACCTTTGGAAAGCAAAATGATATCAGCTATTTGTTTGAGGGACTTCCACATGAAAAAATCATGTTTCAAACCTATTTTTGCTGACTTTTCATATCATCATTCCTTGATTTTAAATGTTGATCTAGAAGGCTGGAATTTAACCACTGGTCTAAAGTTTTAAGAAAGCTGTGAACTTACATCTTGGTACCCAAAGTTGTTTAAGGCACACAGTGAAGTTCAGAAGTAGCCTTGATTGACCCTTTCATTTGACACATGGGGATCATAGCTGCTTCAATATAACAAGAGGAAGAACTAGCTATCCACTTTTGCATAGAGGTGGTTCTGTTTGCTAGTGTCAACAGGAAATTTCTAAGGGAGTTTAGCAATATCTAAAATTCATACAGAAGTGTTTTTTCTAGAGTATTCTACAATTTTATGGCACAGAATCCAGAAAGTCTTGCAGTAGACATTCTTGTACTACTAAAATGGAATAATTTATCATAATATATTAACGCAGTTATTATTCTCATGGTTTTATACCAGTAACAAAGCTGTTAATTTCACAGGAATTGCACATTGCTTATATAGGTATAAATGAGAATAGAATTAGTCCTTGTATATGCAAAACATAATTAAGAAATTAATCCACATTAGCTTAGTAAACATCTAAGAACTGTGGATATGTGAACAATATAGCAATATTAAAATACCAAGTAAATCTAACATCATTCTATGCTCCCTTGTGGCAAGCATACAGAATACCAGAACACGTGATCTCACAGGAATTCAAACACATTAATTACTAAATAAATACAACAGAAAATGGGTTGCAATAGCTTTATTTTCCTAAAAATCATACATTCTTTTCTATATGCAGTTAGAAGTACCATTCTTGTTTATTACAATTCGATGCCATGTGCTGTATATCATACATAATTCTGGGTTATTAAATTCCTCAAGCATGCAATACAACAAACTTAATAGATTTTATGCAAATCATTATATAACAAAATAAGAGCAGATGGTCCTCATCACATCAGAATCTTTCCATAACAGTTTCATATTTTGTTTAAATTAAACAAAACATAAAGGTACCTTTGTGGCACCTAACTTAATTTATTCTACCCCACTCTTTTTCTTGCATTTTTCCTATGCCTTTTTATAGCATTAAAGTAAAATATTTTCAATAATGTTTGCTAGATAATCAGTTGTTTACTATTTCTGAATTGTGCTGTGAACCTATACAGATATTTGTTTATTCCTATTTTTCCATCAGAAGGAAATCTATTGCTATCAATAGAGTACATAATTCATCTCACAGAATTGCCTAGAGGAGAGAAAGCAAGCTTTACACTGGGAATCTTAAACTAGTATCTGTTAAGCTGTATAACTATACAACTCTATGACATGTTTCCCTTAAAACTCACTCATTTTACATTCTCCCTGCTACCAGCAGTGTCAGAAGATGAATGACAGAGCAAATCAAGCTAAAAGAAGTCATGAAAACAACAACAAAAAAATTATCAAAAATAAGGAACTGAGAAAAATAAGAGCAATATAACTTTCTTCTGTCCTGAGAGATTTTAACCATGTATCTGAGGGTGATCTCTCCTGTTGCTGTGTAAAATAAATATCTTGTGATCTTTTATATCTATTGGAGCAAATATTCCAAAACCGTGTCTGATACATATCCATGACTTTGAACTTGTGCAATAATTAGTTTTTTAATAAGCAATGAATGAAGTAGGAAACAGGTTATCGGAAGCTATTGAAAAAACATTATTCTCAGTCCTGTTTGGAACAAAGATGCATAATATTATAGGTCAATTCTTTGGAGGGTCTATTGACATAACATCACATGCCGCAACTTTTTTTTCAGGAAAAAAGAAAGTCTTCTTTTCACTATATTTGTCAATTCTAGAAACTCCTATTTTTATGAGACCCTCTGTAAGTTTACTTGCTCTATCTTTTCAATTTTTCTGAAAAGGAATAATGTAATTTAGGGAACTAAAATATTGGGCATTATACTCCACTGGAAGTGGTTCAACAAGTGCAAGAGCTATAACAAACATGGTTGAAGTAAATTCTCTAAAATCCTTAGCTGAGGATAATACTATTCCAAGATAGATGATCATATAGTAATTGCAGAGAGGAGAAAGCCATATTCCCAGCTTTGATTCCAGCCGAAGGCAACCCAAATTAATGATCTTGCCACCTAAACCAAAAATACATAATTTTCTAGCACAACTTTGATGAAACTACTGGAGTGAATTTTTGTATTTTATTAGGATTTTGACTGAAGTGATACTATGTATTCTGCAATAAGGGTTATATTTTTTGTCCATTGCAACATGATTCACGAATATTTTCCCAGAAGCTATATCTCAGCATCTCAGGTTTTGTAAATCCTACTAGAAAGTGGGAAAAGTCATCATCAACAGAGTCATCAGCACAAGCTACAGAATTTAAATTCCCTTGTTTTCAGGGAAAATAATTACTCTCTGATTTTTATAATAGAAGGGAATAATTATGAACAAGTTCAGGGAAATCAGTAATTCCAAGAACTAAACATGCTGTAAATTCTTATGAGATTGCACCCTGTTTACTCTTCCCTGGTCCCAGTAGAGATACTACAATACTATTCCAAGGGTATGTTCACAGTTAATAACAAATTAAATTACTGATTAACACAAAATTAACAGTATTGGTAGTAATAGAACAACAGGGTCTGAAATGGAGAAAAACATTACCAAATGATTTTTCTCTTCAATAGCAGGATAACTCTATCCCTCAAAGTAGGAGGAAGAAGGAAAAAACCCCCGCATGTGGCTCCTAAATTCCAGAAAGCTCTCAAATCTGCTCCCAACCTGGATGCAAGAAGCTGTCCTGTCAGTTAGCAGAAATAACATTGTTTCTGTCCACCTGTCCCTCCCTCCCTCCCTCGATCCACTTATTATTAGTGCCAAATTTTCCATCTTCCCCTTAACAATTGTGTGAATTTAGTTGATGGTACCTTACTGTAAAACAGTGCTGCGTTCTAAAATATATTAGGAAGGTATCCAAATCAATATTTATTATTTAGAAGTTCAACTGATACTTTTATGGTTTGGGGGTATAAGTGATAATTCTAATTAGAATCCCACAAACTTTACATACTGTAAAGAATAAGCAACAGTATAGAATAGTGTTATTCTTTTTTTCCTGTCAAAACAGGTAATTTTTAATGTCATCAAGATGTTTTGAGCTATAACAGAAAAATGGGTACAGCTCAGATTGTACCTCAAAACTTGTTGTAGACACTGACTTGGTTTCAACATATTTCCTGTACATGTGAGAAAAGGGCAGGCACTTCCTTAAATTGTGCTAGCTGAAACAAACAAGACCTCCAAAATGTAAAAAAAAAAAGCTAAAGAGAAATATTGATGCCTGGAAAAAAAAGTGTATTGCAACTGTAGGCAAATAAATTATTGCCTATTATTGAATTCTGGATTTATGAAGTGAAAGAGAAACAGAAAATTGCTGAAAAATATTAAATCCATTACCAGTTTGATTCACAACTTATTATTACTTCCTTTCCAGGTAAACTGTTGAGTCCAAGTTTGAAGAACAAAGCAGAAAACAAACAAGCAAAAGCCTTATAGAGTTCGAAACATTTATAGTTGCATATAACTTGACAAAGTAAGTGTTTTTCAAATGGATACAGTACCTGTTTTTGAAGAAGGATGATTTTCTCCAGAGGAGAAGAGGTGTTCATATTCAGAAGCTAACATTCCTCTTCACTACTGAAGGTGCAACACAGTATTTTCCTTTGCCTTTCAGAGATGGTGATAAACTCTTCTGGCCTTCAGTGTAAGTAGAGAAAGACTAACTGTGAGTACTTCTGAAGATTCCACCTCAATTCTTTTCATTATACAATTATGATTTTACATTTTCTCTTGAGTATCTGAAATACTCTCCTCAAACTTCAGTATTTAATGGCAAGTTAGATGTTATGATACTACCTCACAACTTCCCTGCTTCTATTCCTTTCCTTTTGTCACTGATTAGCATCTATTCTTCTTACAGCTGTCAAGTTTTAATACTTTTATATATGGACATAAGAAAGAAAGAAAGAAAGAAAGAAAACAGTCAAGATATGTGTATAACAGCAAGCAGGTCACATAACAGACAAATCTTCTTGCTTCATACCATTCACTCATTTTTCACTGGCTGTTAGATCCTGCCTCTTGGTCTAAGAATCTCTCTTTTTGTATCTATACTGTCACACTTCTGTGGTTTTTATTCAAAGATTTCTTGGGCATTTTCCAAGTAATTAATAAAAGCATACATATCATGCAGGCTTGCATATAAGAAATAATCTTTTTATACTGAGATTTTGTATTTTCCTGCCAAAATTATTTCTTTTAAAAGTAAAGCCAGATGAAAAGCTTTAAAATCGATGGTCAAAGCCCTAAGATTTGATGGTTGTTTTGCTTCAGGTATCTTAGTCAAACCAACTCAGTCTCTTGGATTTATCAGATTGGTTTGGATATCTCCAGGAGAAGGCTTTCCCCTGAGGTTTGGTTGTGTTTCCCATGTTCATGTAATTAGCTCCATAATACCACAAGAACTTAATTTCTTATGGTATCTTTTTGTAAATACACTTCAGGAAGTACAAAGATTTATGGAAATGAAAGCACATTAACATTTTTTATAACTACAGAAAAGGATTAGTCATTGGTTTCCTGTACAGGTAACTTGTTTTTTTCACCTGGGTCATTTTTAGTATAGGGTAATTTAAGGATATGAACAGCTGCTGTAATTTCTAACATTGGTTAGCATAACTTAGGAGAAAATATATCAGAAAGGAAACTTAAATACTGAGACATAAAGCTTAAGGGAAAAAAAAAGAAATGGAAAGGCAGATTCTGAATACTGTGATTATAGCAGCTTTTCTTTTTCTTTTTTTTTTTTTTTACTTGAATTTATGCATATATACTCTTGTAGCTGGCAAACTCTCTTAGTGACAATATCTATTTCTATCTTCAGCTTTCTGGGCTCTAACAAATATGTTTTTCTTTACTTTGAATGACAGGATGACTGACTGTACAATGTGTTTTGTAGACTATTTTTTTCCCAAAAACCACCCAGATTTTTTATACAAGTTAATGTTACATGATTGTGTTGAGACTGGCCTTTTCAGGGTTGAGGTGAATCCTAAATAAAAGTTCCAATAAATAAATTCTTTATTTTCCCTCTATTTTCCTCTAATTTTTTTGAAGTTATATCTTTTCCTTTCAAAACAGAAAAACACATTTTTATTTTTTTTAATTGTGTCAACTTTATGTAATGTGTTTTGAAAATATTCAAGAAAACATTTATTTCTTAAAGGACAATCTGGGTTTCCTTTAATTTTTGTAAATCCATTTGACAATGTTTTATGCAGCCTTTAAGTCATTAAATCAGTAATATTAGTCTATTATGTAAAAAGAATTCTTTTTAATTTATTGGTTGCAGAGAAGTGAACCTGAGAGTCTGGTAAATGCTGAGCATGCTAGATAGCTATTAAATACTCCTTCTGTTTTCCCAATTAAAAATGTCTTGTACAAATCCATAGAAGTTTATATTTTCTGTCTATTCATCATTTTAATCTGCATATCCACTTAGGTTTTCAAATACACAAAGAATGCTATGAGGTTGAGATGATGATAAGAACAAAGAGGGGAGATAGACATCCTAATATGTTATTGGACTGAAACCAATAAAATCACAGAATCATAGAATTGTTTAGGTTGGAAAAGACCTTTAAGATCATCAGGTCCAAACCACTAATGTCCCTAAGCACAACATCTCGATGTCTTTTAAATACCTCCAGGGATGAAGACTCAACCACTTCCCTGGGCAGCCTGTTCCAATGCTTGACAACCATTTTGGTGCAGAAATTTTTCCTAATACCCAATCTAAACGTCCCCTGGTCCAACTTGAGGTCATTTCCTCTTGTCTTATTACTTGTTATTTGGGAGAAGAGGCCAATACCCACAATATGCTTGTTAAAATGCTTAGACTGTCCAATGGAGTGACAACAGCTCAGGCTAAAAATTTGAGATTGATCAGTTTTACATTTCCACACCTCAGTTTGGCCAAGCTACATGAAATGAATTCTTTATGAACCTGCTCTTGGCATTAATCACATATTCTCTAAAATTGTTTTTTATTCATAGCTTATACATGTCCTCTGCCTTAATTTCATTTTAATATATCTTGTTAAGGAATATAAAACAGTTTGCATGTGCATATGTTTGTGCTAATAGATATGTATACAAGACATACACAATCCAGAAATTTTGTTTTGAACAATATGTATATTGGTCACTATATTTTACAGCCCTAAATCTTTGAAAGTAATCAAATGAACCACAGCATGTGCCATGCTAAAACAAATTCTTTCATTGCGTTGCATGGTCATGTCATTCAATTGCATTCAACTCTCCCATGGCTCTTTCCATATTTTGTTCACAAGCTAAAAGCTTTGCAGAGTTTCAGCTTATTAAGTCTCTAAGCACAATAACTTTGAACATTTAAAGGTTACTGGTTAAAAAAAATAACAAACTGGTTCATCTTATGAGTCACAGTCAAAGGTGGTATACAGTATTCATGTAAGCTAGAAAGAAGAAAAGTGTAGAATTATCTAAAATCTACTATATTAATTTATTTTGTCAAGGCTTGGAATTGCTAATGATGTGATGTATATATATTCTGCAGGAACTTCAACTTAAAAAAAAATAATTCTGCAGCACTTTTCCATTCTGATTCACCTTTCTACAACAAACCTAACACTGTTCTTCTTTCATTCTGTATATATATTCCCATACATAACTGAAGCTAGTCTCAGTGAGGAGGATACAAGTGGGTCTACACTGTCAGTCTCCTAGCTTTTCTTTCCAGCTGCATCATGAACAATAGAAGTTGCTGGGTAAGTCCTGCTCCACCCTTGAATGTTTTAAAAGAATAATGCTCAGTCATTCTGCAACAGTGGCATGTGTCAGCTATCTGCATGTGTAAGTTACCGAGGCTTGCACAAAACAAAGTCACTAAAAGGGTAGCCTCTAAAGCTGTAAGTTATCCCTGTTAGGCATATGTTGCATGTAATGGTCCCAAGTTTTATAATTTAGACAAATGTTTGCAGTTTCAGTACACAACTAAGAATTCACCAAAGAGCACATATGACTTCTCACCTGCCAAAACCTTGTTTCAGAGAGACCTTCCTAAGAATTAATTAGTTGCAGGCCAATTATATTGTATTACTAGTTACAATGTTCCAAACTACAGAACTATATTTGTGGAAACACATCACGTGCTTTCTGTCCACATACTACTAGTAATAGTAACACATATTCATACTAGAAACAACATGGAGCATTTATCAAGTAAAATTTCAGTTTATAATTACAATTCAGCATTGTTACCTGTAACTAAAAAGAAGCTATTTCCATGAAAAACATAAGACCACCTTAAATAGAGATATTAACCAAATCATCTGTAATGATGACAAAATAATCTGTAGTGATGAAATTATAGATGTGTGTTTGACAAATAAAAAAGCAAGAGGTAATTGAAAGTAAAAAAGAGTGTTAGAAAACAAAGAAAACAAAAGAGTTGGTTTGCAATGCAGTTTTCAAAAGCCAGAACAGATTATCATAAACAAAGAATAGCTAGATTTTTTTGCAACAAAAATTAAACTAAAACAAGGGAGAAGTGAAAACAAACAAAATACAATGGCAAAGAAAACCAAAATAACAAAGGGACTACTGAAAGAACTCAGCATTAAACAAGATGAAATGTAAAAATAGGAATGACAGACAATAGATAGCAAAATCCATCTGCATATTGGACCCATTAGGAGAGAATATAAAAGATGAAAAGACTTCCTCTTGATAATTTTTAAACTAAATAATACTTCTTTTTTTTTTTTTTTTTTTTTTTTTTTTTGTGAGTCAGGAGTCCAAGAGAATTAAAATCTTTGAAGAGGAACTGCTTTGGCTTTAAGTGAGCATACCAAAGACAGCACAAGTTTCCATTCTCCTAAATTGTGTTGAATTACAACACAAACAGAAAAACTGCTACAAATTCAACCTTTTAAGCAGACTTGCTTTGATAAAATATAAAAAGTTTTGAAACAGATTTCTGCTCTCCCCACTGTGTCCTCACAGAAGCAGAACTATTCCTGTGATTCTTCCTTTCTGCACTGTATTTTAGTTGTTTCCCATGTTGCAACAAGCTCCCTGAAAAAAACCAAAACCAAAACCAAAACCAAACAACCCTTTTGATTCTTAGTTTTTTTACCAACTCTGAGGTATGGCTTTTGCTCTGATGCCTGTTGGCTGCAACTTCCTTGTTCATCTCAGGAATCTCAGCTGAGACACATAATACAGGATTAGGGTACACTGAAATAAATCCAGTTGTTCTCAGAGAAGGAGCATACCCTTTATCCCTCCTTCCAGAAGATTGCCTCTGCTTTGTAATACAGTAGCAAACCCAAGTTGAACAGTCACATTTTTTTAAACAGAACATCAGTCACATAGAAAACACATGGTAAACTGTGAGCAGGCCAGAAAGTCTCCTGTCATACATTTCTACAAACCTGAACTCATTTTAGTCTGTGAGTTATAGCAAAACAAAAATAATAATAACACTATCATCTTGTCAGGGAAGGATCCATTGTGCCTTAAGTAAACTCTATTGAAGGAGAAGACATGCATACAGATAATCATGAGCTCTTTGCTGCCTAGAATTGAAGTTAAATACAACTATTTATCTTGTTCTTGGAGTGGTTATATCTCACCACCTACTGATTCTGGTTTTGTGTTTTGGAATGCACCTCGCTGCTGTCATAATACAGCAGTAGGCCTGTGAGTGCCAATACATGGACTCTGTTAATAAAACTGTTAATGAATTTAGTCTTCATGCATTTTTTTGCAAGGTATGTGCTTTGTAAGCAGAAGTCCTTTGTCACAACATTTTTCTTGTGGTCTGCCAAATGGTTCATACTGTCCTAATTATGCATGTAGCACTGCCACCTTATGAGTTTGCCCTGACATGTTCTCATCCTCTCCTTCTTTATTTAACCTTATTGAGTACAGTACAACGCTCGCTATAAGGAGCAAAAATTCTTTTAAGATTTTTTAAAAAGAGAAGAAATTAACAGTAAAACAACAAAAGTGAAAAATATGGTTGAGTAGAAACAGAAACAGAGTAGACAAGACTCAAACTTAATAGCTTATGGGAAGGAATTTTATTTTCTACAGTGGTTGACAACTTTCAGAACTTTTCAAATCTTATGAGATGTTTTACTCAGTGTGAAAACTGTTAAATTTCTGAATTAATAGTTCATGGCACTAATTCTTTTTCAAAGCTGTGGTTAGAGGATCATTTTTTTCTTTTTGTTATAATCACCCTGATTAAGCTTAATTCTGAATGCAAAGGTTTTCCCTGCTCATTGTAACCATGTAGCCCTGTAGGACAGCATTGTGATTGCTAGTAGCTGGCTGTAATACAGACCTGGTAAAATAGCAAAGGCTTTGAGAACAGACACAAAATGAGGTGCAGAGGAGCACAGACATGGGAAGATAGGTCAACAATGGAGACACCAGAGCATTAAACAACATTTCAGCGGTTGGTCATAGAAATGCAGACCTGGATCTAGACAAAACTGTTTTTAAGGGTAATGAAGAGAACTAAGCAATTATATGTAATATACATAAAAGGCATTTAGATGTAACATGGAGCTGCAAGCCAAGGAAGAAAAAGAAAGGTTTAAAACATGTTAGGAAACATATAAAAATGATCCCAAGTAGATCCCGTAACAAGGAAGAAGAAACCATCAACATGAACCTCATATTCCTCCTGGAGAAGGACTCCAGGCGCTGACAGCTCACCCAACACCCCCCAACCACCACCATCAGAGCGAGACCATTGACCACCCAGACCAATAGGGGAAGTAGAGCATAACATGAGGAAAAAGTGCAGAAACTAAGGTCCGTGCCTGTTATGATTTTAACTGCACTTCTATTATTTCTTTTTCTCTAACAATATTTCAATTAAGCTGTGGTGGTTTGACCCTGGCTGGATGCCGGAGACCCACCAAAGCTGCTCTATCACTCCCCTCTAACCGGACAGAGGAGAGAAAAAGTAAATCAAAGGGCTCGTGGGTTGAGATAAA
Organism: Egretta garzetta; assembly: GCF_000687185.1. Taxonomy (NCBI): domain Eukaryota; kingdom Metazoa; phylum Chordata; class Aves; order Pelecaniformes; family Ardeidae; genus Egretta; species Egretta garzetta. The sequence goes on from NW_009260670.1 coordinate 1,088,007, forward strand.
GGCAATTTAATAAAGAAAAAAAAGAAAGCAAAAGCAAAGGCCGCGCGTGATAGCAAAAAGAAAGAAAACAAGATTTTATTCTCTACTTCCCATTAGCAGGTGATGTCCAGCCACTTCCCAGGAAGTAGGGCTTCAGTATACGTAGTTGTTCCTTCCCGAAGACAAAACATTGCAAAAGACGAATGTCCCCCCTCCTCTTCCTCTTTCCTTAGTTTTTATATCTAAGCTGGTGTCACATGGTATGGAATACCCCTTTGGTTGGTTTGGGTCAGGTGTCTTGGCTACGTCCTCTCCCAAGATCTTGCCCCCTTCCAGCCCACTGGTGGGGGGAAATATTGGAGGCACAGCCTTGATGCTGTTCAAGCACTACTCAGCAGTAGCCAAAACACTGGTGTGTTATCAGCCTCTTTCTACATACCAATAGAAATCACATCCCTATGCTGCCCAACTCAATACATAAGCTAAAAATATTTTTTTGGGTTTACTTATATGTAAGGTCTGCTTTCTCTTTGCCCATGAACAATATTTGCAATATTTTGAATGCAACATTTTCATGTATACATTGTGGTTGGGATTTCCAAAAGAAAGGTCCTATGTGCATACTATCTGTAATGTTGCAGAAAGGCTGATATAAATAAAATAAATTATACTAAAAAGCAGACTCCAGCTTTCTTTTTTTTTTTTTCTTTTAGCACAAAGTCAATGTATAAGTCACCAACATTTGCTGCCACTTGAAAATTGTTATGACTGCCTAGGACACCCATATACCAGTCAAATTAGTACTGCTGTAAATTAAAATGGACATAAAGATTCCCAGATTTTTACTTGGCTATGTATTGAAGGGGTTGCTGAGATATCATGAGTATTAAAACTCATGACTTGAGATGCCAAACTTCTTGAAACCAGAATATCTCCTCCAGGGAAGAGACAGTCTAGAATTCTGAAAGAATTTAGTGACATTTTGGAATGAAAAATTAGATTTAAAAAAATTTCTGCAAAAGAAATGAAAAAAAGTAAAGGAGATGGTTTAAAAATAAAAATGAGGTTGAAAACACAGACTCTGAATTCACAGCTCAGACATAATCCCCAGGGCTTCTAGTCTTGTAGCACAGCAATATGGAGGCAAATGAGAAATGAGCTGGAAGCCCAGAAATCTGGAGGGTTAGGAGCCAAGGTTCCTATGCAGGCTGGCAGGAACCCCAACTGCCTCTGTCTCATCAGAAGTTCAGCATGAATGATGTGTTCTCAGTCTTCTCTCACCCCTCCAAAATCATATAATCATTTTCTGAATGCAACACGTGACACTCAAAAACTTCCAGCCAATCCTACTCTGTTGGAAACTGGAATGGTACTAAGTAATACCATGATTGCCTTACAGTATTCTGTTGTTTCTCATAAAAGGAAACTTTCCCCTAGCTATTAAGGAAGTTTTATTGCTGTCAATTTATCTATTATAAGATTTACATAATATCACTTTGCTGTTATCAGTTTAATAATGCTGAATTAGCAACTGCCAGATGTACTTGCAGATGTATACAGGACATATGTAGAGTCTTCAATTTAGCATTGAAGTTGGTTTAACACCTCTGTTCTCTAGGAAAAACTTACTTGTGATTGAGAGTATTTGATAAACCCTGATGTGACAAAGGATTGTGACTGGTTTTGAAGGATGATAGGGTGTTTGATGTACTACGGGATCAAAAGGAGTAAAGGCAAGGAAATAACCTGTTTTATGGACAGTGTGTTCTGCTAACAATAATAAACTAATAGCAGTCTTCTGGGTTTTGCCCTCAATTAAGTATTTTAGCTACTGTATATCTACATTTTTCTTCACATTTTACAGTATACTTATTACCAGTCTCAAAAGGATATGAATAGATTAGCTCAGGGAGAAGACAAAGTTATACCAGCTACACACGTCACATTAGATGGCCTAAACAAGTTTAAAAAAACAGCCCCATGGAATTTCTGAGACAAGACATTAAAAAAACCAAAACATTAACAACATTTCTTCTAGAATATGATGGGTTTTATGAGTCCAGATGCAGATAGTGTAGGAATTCCCAACATATACCACAGGAAAGTAAGAGGATTTTGTGACAGACACAGCATTTGTATCTTCAACATGGGAGGGCACAACTTTGAATCAAAAGTGGGAAGAGGAGGGAGAAAATAATTTGTTAACCAATCACATTAGAATCATAGAATTGTTTGGGTTCGAAAAGACCTTTAAGATCATCAAGTCCAACTGTTAACCTAACACTGCCATCCCACCACTAAACCATGTCCCTAAGCACCGTATCTATCCAACTTTTAAATACCTCCAGGGATGGGGACTCGACCACTTTCCTGGGCAGCTCGTTCCAGTGCCTGACAACCCTTTCTGTGAAGAAATTTTTCCTAATGTCTAGCCTATTATGGGATTCAGGATTACACCTTCAGCCCCACCTGGAAATTTCCAAACAGAAAGATAGGCACTACATAAGACATACATAATGCCTCTGAACTTACCCAGAAATGGCATGCAGTGACTCTGTCACATCCAGAACACACAGATCTCACTGCAGCTGTGCAGACTGCCTGTGTGGCACATGCACAGCAGCAAGCAGAAAATGTTTTGCACTAGGATTGCTAATGAGGATTGGCAACTCTTGCCACACTGGCAAATATCTGCCTATCTTAAAAAAAAATTCCACATGTTGAAACAGAATTGCACTGGAATAAGAGAGTCTCCTAAAGCAGATAAGCTATTTTGTTCCTGGGTTTAAATGTTTTAAAACCAATATCCTAGTACCGAGTGGCCAGGCTTCGGGGAATGCGTGCAAGCAACACCAGCAGAAGAGAATAGTTTCTATGTTCCAACAGACGTGAGGTTTGTGTCTTGGACCCTTGTGTGTAAGGGTCCACAGTGGTTGAGGCAATCTGACTTTCTGAATTTATCAACCATTGTAAAAAATAAAAAGTAAAGAGAGAAGCAAGGCAAGGGATGTAATGTGAGTAAAAAGCAAATTTGACATTACCCGCCACTTTGGGAAAAGTCTGTTAGACATAACAAAATGAGAACTGAAAAGTTAAAGATTGGGTATCTGAGTGTTAGGAGGAAATATAATAAGGTCACTAAATAAGCATCCATGCCTGGAGTAAATTATGATATAACCAAAGAATCATAGACTGAGAAGAAAGATATGGTAATAGAAATTGTTATAGGTTAAATTAGATAAAAGTGCAGTACTTTCTAGCCATATAGAGCTAAACTTTATTACAGTTATAGTATTCTTCAGCTGACGACTCACTATTGCGAATCATGTAAACAAGCATTTACTAATCAAACATTGATTAGCTGGTGGCGTTATGGATTTTTTGCATACTATTTTGTTGAAAATGCAACAAACAGTATACAAAACTAGTATAAGAATTAAATTTTTATATTATATGTGTATCTATCTCAGATTCGTCATGATAAATGTTTGAAAATTCCAACCTTATTCTTTCCTTTATTATTTTCATATTTTTACCTACCAGTAAAATTCTGTCTCAGGTCAAGCTCATTACCTGTTATTTCTCCAAAATCCCAACTAAAAAAAAGTGTACTACAGATTTATATCTATTAGTGAGGTTTCTATATTGAGGTACTTACCTCAAATTATATAAGTAGTCAAAACTCAGCAATTTCACAGTTCCTTTTTCTTTTTTTTTTTTTTTTTCCCAGTACAAAGACTAAGTTCATTGCATTGCCATTCTGTAACTACTTAAATGTATGCTTCAGGTGGCTGATGTTTAATAAATATTATAACTTTTTTTGGCTGCTAGAAACAAACAAAACCAACCAAAATATCAAGTTGTGTTTTGATTAGGTGTTTTAAATTCAATTAATGTGGCAGCATCTGCCACAGAGTTATCTGTGACCTCTCCTTGAGCTTTTTCAGCTTGTTGCTTTTGCCTTTCTTTCCACCACCACCTCTTCAGCTGTGGGGGAAGCACTTTGGGGAGCACCAGGTGAACATAGCCCATGTGCCTTGTGACAACAGCGGTTTGTCAGACCCAACACCCTCTAAGGAGAGGGTGCAGCCTTGAGTCTTGCTCCGACTTTGTGTCTCTCTCTGGCGGGTCAATAGGTCACAGAACAAATCAGTGGCTGGTTTCCAAAATTGGGGTCATAGACATGAGAGTAGTTGACCTACACAGAGCCATGGGAGAGCAGACAAGAGGAGATCAGCACTCCCCTAAATGGTTAACACTATGAGAGTTAACATTCTCCTTTTCGTGTCGCATTGGAGCCCAAGAGAAGGGGACAGGAGCCTTCCTTTCTTGCACACTAGGGACTTGCACCTCTTCTCTCCCTGGCCCTGGTGGCCCTGTGCAGGGAGCAGAGCAGTGACCCAATAGGAGGCAGGTCAGCCCTGATGCTCTGGCTTTCTTCAGATCCAAATGGGGATCCTACTTGAACCATAGAACGATTTACTTCTTGTTCCCTATGAAGGTGTGCAGCCACCCATCTGGCCCCTCTCATCAGTGTGCCTTCCTGGCACAAAGCAATGCCAGTGGCTTGCCCACTCCCCAGAGGAGCCCCCAGGGCCAGCAGCAATCAAGCATGCATCTGACACGATTGACAAGGGGAACAGAAACAGCGGATCTTAATTGGCAGATGAAAAGTGAGTAAATGACATACTGGCAGAGGTGGAAATGTAATTGTGTCAAAGATGATTGCCTGTAGGGAGTGGCAAAAAATCACATATACACACAGCAGTGCTGTATGGCAAGTGTCACCATGGTTGAACTACATGAGTGTGTGACACCTGGATGAGGTTTGTAACCCCTTTCCCACTAGCTCACCCCTGTGGCAGTCCATGAAAAAAACTCAGTGAAGGACACTGCAACAGGACTGATTCCGCTTTCCTGGCCAGCTTACCGAGCTGGCTTCTGGATGCAATATTTCAAACCTGTTTTATCAGGATACACATAATACGAGGAGACAAAACTCTTCAAAAACATATTACAGAGAGAGTGAATATTTGCATACAATACTAAACAAGCAACAGCTGTCTCATGTTTCAGACTTGTCTGACATCACAACAAATGCTAGCAGATTGAAAACCCATAGCTTAGAGGAAGGGTAAGTACTCCCCTGTAAAATTACTGTGAATTTAAGTGGATATATTGTTAGCACATCCTTCAGCTGAGATTTTTTAAGAGAAACAACATGGTTGCAAACCTACATTTTCAAGCAATCAACAACTACCTTGCAGTAGACTGCATTTCCAAAAGGATCTGAGAACAGCCCTTTGAAATAAGGTGGCTGAAATAGACTATAAAATACATTTTTAAAGGGGACTATTTTCCCCTCCCCCCTATATATTTCCAATGTATGTAGATATTTTAAAATATCTATTACTTTAGCTGTCTGCTCATCATACTAAAGAGAAACATGGTGGGGTGAATAAATAGTCCTGTGGCTTTTTTCCCTCTAACATTCACTTAATTTCAAAATAATTTAATCTGATGGGACAGCGTAACAGGAATTCTAACATGGAAATCAAATTCTAAGTTGGTGTTTCTAGCTAAAATAAGATAAAATTCTCAATTATGTTATATGTTTTGTTTTGGGGAATGTGCAGATTGCTTCCTCCCAGAGGTATTTGAGAAATATAGACTCAATGCCCAAAAACTTTAATAAAATTTTATATACTTTTCATGGTTTTTACTATATAAGGAGTTATAATAAGGGCATGTGTTGTCACACTGTAAAGCAAGAATATCTTACTATGTTAATTCTAGTGTCATCTTCAAACAAATTCTCTGGTTGTACCTGATGCCTTTAAACCTCTGTTACACAGACCCTGAAGCGACTGCAAAGTTTTTATCTGACATGTTTCTTACTTGTTACAAACAAGTTTCAATGACATAACAACAATGCTATATGTAATATATACTGACTATGGTCTACATTTAGAGGGTATAAACAATATGCTCATTGCAGAAAAAGTACATGACAATGGGAGTTAACGGCCAAAGCTATGTGCTGAGTGCATTATGGGGCACTGGAAGTTAAAGATTCAACATGGATTGCCGTGGTTGTTTTAATAAAATAAAATCTCCAGTTTTTGCAGAGTCTTTAATTGTGTTGTTTGGGTTTTTTACAATAGACAGTGGGGATTTTATTTCTGATGTTCTGTTAACAGTTTTTTGTATCTTGGATTATTGTAAATCAACTGTCTTAATTTTATAGATTCTCCTACAGCTGCTTTGTTTTAAACTGAAGACTCAGTAGGTCCTTGATTAAAATGAAATAGAACTGGAATGAAATTTTATTTTGTGATACAGTGAAATTTTCTTCTGTTAAAGCTGTTAATACTTTCCATTATGGTTCCTTGAGTAGTCCTTTCATACTTGGAGGTGAAGAGAAATTTGTTAAAGGGTGTTGTTGACAAGGCAAAAAACTTGATGAAATACACTGTAAAATGGGTACATGTGGTGATGACCTCCTGTTGAGGTTTAACCCGGTAGCGAGCTGAACACCACACAGCCGCTTGCTCACTCCTCCCCTCCCCAGTGGGATGAGGGAAAGAATCGGAAAAAAAAAGGAAAACCTGTGGGTTGAGTTGACAGTTTAATAAAACAGCAGAGGAAAAGAACAACAATAATAACAATAATAATAATGGTCATAGACTATACAGAATATACAAAACAGTGATGCACAATGCAATTGCTCACCACCCACTGATCAATGCCCAGACTCATCCCAAGCAGCGATCCCTCTCCCCCCTGCCAATTCCCCTCAAGCATGACATCACAGAATCACACAGAATCACAGAATCACAGAATTGCAAAGGTTGGAAGGGACCTCGGGAGATCATCTAGTCCAACCCCCCTGCTAAAGCAGGTGCTCCTAGAGCATGTTACACAGGTTTTCATCCAGGTGGGCTTTGAATATCTTCCAGAGAAGGAGATTCCACAACCCCCCTGGGCAGCCTGCTCCAGTGCTCCGTCACCCTCAGAGTAAAGGAGTTTTTCCTCATATTCAAATGAAACCTCATGTTTCAGTTTGTACCCATTGCCCCTTGTCCTGTTGCTGGACACCACTGCAGAGTCTGGCTCCATCCTTGTGACTTCCGCCCTTAAGATATTTGTATGTGTTGATGAGGTCCCCTCTGAGTCTTCTTTTCTTCAGGCTGAACAAGCCCAACTCTCTCAGCCTTTCCTCGTAGGGGAGATGCTCCAGTCCCTTTATCATCCTAGTTGCTCTCCTCTGGACTCTTTCTAGGAGTTCCTCATCTTTCTTGAACTGGGGAGCCCAGAATATGGTCATATGGTCTGGAACAGCCGTTTGGCCAGTTGGGGTCAGCTGTCCTGGCTGTGCCCCCCTCCCAGCTTCTTGTGCACCTGGCAGAGCAGGGGAAGCTGAAAAAGTCCTTGACTGGTGTAAGCCCTGCTCAGCAACATCTAAACCATCAGTGTGTTAGCAACATTCTTCTGGTACTAAATCCAAAACACAGCCCTGTGCCAGCTACTAGAAAGAAAAGTAGCTCTGTCCCAGCCAAAACCAGAACACCTCTGAAGAAAAATCCCACAAAAATCAGTAAATGGTAATGGTGGTATCTCCTTAGGTGATTCAATCATTCCTATGGTAATTTTAAGGAGCCTATAGTGCTGATTCAGAAGATTCCTGAATGCGTAATGGTACAAATTCACTTATGGAAGTAGGATGTCTGAAAATTAAGAACTACAATGTCCAACAAGGAGGATCCTAAGGCTATTTTTTGGATGTAGGCCTGTTTTTCTAAGGAAATTGTGTGATCTGAGAAGGTGGCATCCAGCTGCAGGAACATGCGCTTTGCCCTTACCCTTTTGTCATTTGGAATAGTACAGAATAGTATATTGTGTTCAGAAGTGACACTGGATCACTATCAGATGGCTAGGGAAAGTGAACTGGGAAATAATATTGAGGAATTCTGCTAAATACTTTAAACGAAGTATCAGAATGGGGTACATTCTACTTCCTTCAGATAATTTTATGGGTTTGATTTTTACAAAAGAACATGCTTGCTTTCATCCTTAAATAACAAACTCCATCTGTAATTAATCTAAAATAAGTAACGCTTCAGTTACGTTAGAGTAAGTACTATTGTACTTTAACACATATTACCTGAGGAAGTCTGTCAAAAAGCTTTAATTCCATAGAAGTACTGGTTATACTCATGTTTGTAAACAATCTTTTCTTTCCTCACTTCTACTTTTTTCTTCTTTCCCTGGCTCTGATATCTTTCTTTTACATCAATGATGTGATTATATGATTATCCAGTACTTTTATTCAAGCAACAATGTTTTAGAAGTGTTGATTAATTAAGACAGTATGTAAGTATTAAAATGAAGTATCATCCTCATCTGCAGTTGATTAAACTGCAGAACAGAGAAATGAAATTACCTTGTTCGATATCCTAACTTAAATGTGTGGCAGAAACAGGAATCATAGGATAACAGATTCATAAAATCATAGAATTACAGAATAGCTTGAGTTGGAAGAGACATTTAAAGGTCACCTAGTCCAACCCCCCTGCAATGAGCAGGGACACCTTCCACTACATCAGGCTGCCTAAAGTCCCCTCCAAGCTGACCTTGAATGTTTCCAGGGATGGGGCATCCACCACCTCTCTGGGCAACCCATTCCAGTGTTTCACCACCTTCTTCATAAAAAAATTCTTCCTTGTATCTAGTCTGAGTCTACCCTCTTTCAGTTTAAAACCATTACCCCTTGTCCTATCACAACAGCCCCAGTGAAAATTCTGTCCCCATTTTTCTTATAAGCCCCCTTTAAGTACTGAAAGGCTGCAACAAGTTCTCCCTGGAGCCTTCTCTTCTCCAGACTGAACAAGCCCAACTCTCTCAGCCTTTCTTCATAGGAGAGGTGCCCTAGCCCTCTGATAATTTCTGTGGCCCTCCTCTGGACGTGCTCCAACAGGTCCACACCTTTTCTGTGCTGAGGACTCCAGAGCTGAACATGGTACTCCAAGTGAGGTTTCACCAGAGTGGAATAGAGGGGCAGAATCACCTCCCTCAACATGCCAGCCACGCTTCTTTTGATGCAGACAGTATACGGTTGGCTTTCTGGGCTATGAGTGCACATTGCTGGCTCATGTCCAGCTTTTTATCCACCAGTACCCCCAAGTTCTCCTCCACAGGGCTGCTCTCAATCCATTCATCCCCCAGCCTGTATTGATACCAGAGGTTACCCTGACCCAGGTGCAGGACCTTGCACTTGGCCTTGTTGAACCTCATGAGGTTCACATGGGACCACTTCTTGAGTTTGTCCAGGCCCCTCTGAATGGCATCCCATCCCTCAAGCATGTCAACCACACCATTCAATCTGGTGTCATCTGCAAACTTGTTAAGGGACCCCATCCTTGTTAGTATAGTGGTGAGTATCCCCACCTGTCACACAAGAGACCGGGGTTCGATTCCCTGACGGGGAGGCTGTGTCCTTTTATCCTATTGGGAGTCTGTTATAGACCACCCAACCAGGATGAGGAGGTCAATGAAGTGTTCTACAAGTGGCTGGTAGAAGTCTCTCAATCGCAAGCTCTTGTTCTTGTGGGCGACTTCAACTTACCAGACATCTGCTGGAAATACAACGCAGCAGAAAGGAAACAGTCTAGGAGGTTCCTGCAGTATGTGGAAGATAACTTCCTGACACAGCTGGTAAGTGAGCCTGCCAGGGAAGGTGCCCTCCTTGACCTCCTGTTTAGTAAAAGAAAAGGACTGGTGGGAGAGGTGGCGGTCGGAGGTCTTCTTGGCCTTAGTGATCATGAAATGGTAGAGTTTTCTATTCTTGGTGAGGTAAGGAAGGGGGTCAGCAAAACCACCACCATGGACTTCCGGAGGGCAGACTTCAGCTTGTTCAGAATGTTGGTTGGGAGACTCCCTTGGGAGACAGTCCTGAAGGGCAAAGGGGTCCAGGAAGGTTGGGCATTCTTCAAGGAAGGAGTCTTAAAAGTACAGGAGCAGGCTGTCCCCATGTACCGAAGACGAATCAGCAGGGAAGATGACTGGCCTGGCTGAACAGGGATCTTTTACTGAGACTCAGGAAAAAAAGGAGAGCTTACCAGCTCTGGAAGAAGGGGCACGCAACCCAAGAAGAGTACAGGGATCTTGTCAGGTCATGCAGAGAGGAAATTAGAAAGTCAAAAGCCCAACTAGAATTCAACCTGGCCACTGTTTTAAGGGATAATATGAAAAGTTTTTATACCACCCAAGAGTGTTGAAGGAGCTGGCAGAGTAGCTTGCCAAGCCACTCTCCATCATTTATCATCAGTCCTGGGTAACAGGGGAGGTCCCAGATGACTAGAGGTTAGCAAATGTGACACCAGGGGAACTACAGACCTCTCAGCCTGACCTTGGTACCGGGGAAGATTATGG
>NW_009260670.1:1098906-1104201 GCF_000687185.1 Egretta garzetta
CAAGTGCTGGGTCCTGCACTTTGGTCACAACAACCCCATGCAGTGCTACAGGCTTGGGGAAGAGTGACTGGAAAGCTGCCCGGCAGGAAAAGACCTGGGGGTACTGGTTGACAGCCAACTGAATATGAGCCAGCAGTGTGCCCAGGTGGCCAAGAAAGCCAATGACATCCTGGCCTGTATCAGGAATAGTGTGGCCAGCAGGAGTAGGGAAGTGATGGTCCCCCTGTACTTGGCAATGGTGAAGCCACATCTTGAATACTGTGTTCAGTTTTGGGCCCCCCACTACAAGAAAGACATCACGTTGCTGGAACATGTCCAGAGGAGAGCCACAAAACTGGTGAGGGGTCTGGAGCACAAGTCATATGAGGAGCGGCTGAGGGAACTGGGGTTATTTAGTCTGCAGAAGAGGAGGCTGAGAGGAGACCTTATCGTCCTCTACAACTACCTGAAAGGAAGCTGCAGTGAGGTGGTGGTCAGCCCCTTCTCCCTGATAATGGACGATAGGACGAGGGGGAATGGTTTGAAGTTGCACCAGGGCAGGGTTAGGTTAGACATTACGAAAAAATTCTTCACAGAAGGGGTTGTCAGGCACTGGAATGGGCTGCCCAGGGAAGTGGTGGAGTCCCCATCCCTGGAGGTATTTATAAGAAGGATAGATGAGGTGCTTAGGGCCATGGTTTAGTGGTGGGATAGCAATATTAGGTTAATGGTTGGACTTGATGATCTTAAAGGTCTTTTCCAACCTAAATGATTCTACAACTCTATTCTATGATTCTATGATCCCATTGTCTATGTCACCGATGAAGATATTAAACAGTACTGGTTCCAATATGGAGCCCTGAGGGATACCATTTGTCACCGATCCCCATGTGGACATTGAGCTGTTGACCTGGGGCCATTGACCCCTCTGGATGCAACCATCCAGCCAATTCCCTACCCACCAAATATTCCATCCATCAAAGCCCTATCTCTCCAATTTAGAGAGAAGGGGGGGACCATGTTAAAGGCCCTAGAGAATTCCAGGGAGATGACAACTGTAGCTCTTCCATTGTCCCCTGATGTAGTTACCCTATCATAGAAGGCCACTAGGCTGGTCAGGCAAGACTTGCCCTTGGTGAATCCACTCTGGCTGTCTCAGATGACCTCCCTGTCCTCCATGTGCCTTAGCATAGCTTCTAGGGGAATCTGTTCCATAATCTTTGTAGGCACACAGGTGATGCTGACAAGTCGGTAATTCCCAGCATTCTCCTTTTTACCCTTTTTAAAAATAAGTGCAATGTTTTCCTTTTTTTCCAGTCACAGTGGACTTCAACTGACTGCTGTGACTTTTCAAACATCATGGAGTGGCTTGGCAACTACATCAGCCAATTCCCTCAGGACTCTGAGATGCATCTCCTCAGGTCCCATAGAGTTATGTGTGTTGAGGTTCCTCAGGTGGTCATGAACTTGATCTCTTACAGCAGAAGAGCATAGCATTCCTTCTGTCATTACTGTCTTCTTGTTGGTGAAACACATACCCTTTGTGGGTTATACTTCCCAGTAATTTTTGATTTGACTGTCCAGAAGATGCTATTAATGGGCAAAACCTTATTCTAGAAAGTAACCTAGTGAAATATTAAACAAACATATATGTGCTAAAGAATGATGTAGACTCACATTCAGAAGAAAATAATAATATGTCATTAAGTAATTGTCTCCCCAGCTATGACAAAATTGAAGGAATGACCTGTGACTGTACCAAAGAAAGTCAACCTGGCTTTCAAAAAAATGGGTATTAATTAGTGTGCATTCCTTGACATGCTTAGGTTATATGACATGCATAGTTTATGAATGGACAAAAATTCATTGTTCTTGATGGTTACCTGCTTCATGCTGTTTATTTTTTTTTCTTTTACTCTGTCACACCTCACTTGTAACCTTAAATAACCTGTTTGGCATTTTACTTAATATAATTTTTGATGTCACTTTAATTTCAGTACTTTCTTCTGCTTGACACTTATTATAATCTTACATAAGAATACCTTGACTTATACGCTTACTGTTTCAGCACCTGATGTCGCAGAACAACAACAACAACAACAACAAAAGCATTTAAATATATTACTGTACTTAATTTTAGCATCACTACTATCCCTCAGGTCATTTGTTATTCTACTGTGATTAAATCAAAATCTAGGGGAAAACTGTAGGGTCCAGGGATTATCTTTGTTGAATGAACACATTCAGATACAGTTCTGAAATCAATGAACTGGAAAGATGTCTGCTCATGCTGGGAACACAACATAGCTGTATGGTAATAAACATACAGGGAAGGTGTCATGCAAACAATGCCATAGCCTGCAGCAGCAAATGACAGTTCTCTGAATTAGTATCCTTGTCCTTGAGCTTAAAATTGGATATGCTTCAAATCTTTCTGATAAAATGCTCAATACTGCACTGTGAAGTTAGCAGATTAATGCCTCTCTGGTTTTGCTGGATAAAAATGACAAGTACTGCTATGAAACAAAAAGTGGTGGGGGGGGAAAAGTTCACTCTACTCATTTTTTTCCCTTTGGAAACAAAAATGTTGCAAAAGTTATGGTATTCCATAGAAATGTCAGCACTGCAATCTGTCTGCAGAAGTCTGCATAATTGGGAGAACTTTCACTAAACACAATGTAGAAGCAGAACCAAGTAAAAGGTCATGTGTTATTATTTGCTGTGTAGTGCAAGAGGGAAGAGCAATTAAAAAAGCCAGAGGGAAAGGCAAAAGCAGCAGCCGTGCACCTAAAGCTCTTAGCTAAATTTTAGAAGTGGCAGAGTGGGAGGATACCATATGTATTTGTCCCTAAGGCTAGCATCTTTAATTTCTGGATGAGATAAATCAAGGTAAAAACAAGAATCACAGCCTAAGCTATCAGCAAGTTACGATTAACTAATTAGGAAAAAAGCTATTATTAAACAAAAATACACTAGGAGAAGAATAATAAGCTATAATATCATTCAACCCCCCTCCCAACACACCACCACCACAACATGGAAGCTCTGCTATATTACTATTATGGATAGAAGAAAGCTTTTTTGCAAAATGAGAGTGCATCTGGCCAGATTCATCAGTATTTATGTCTTTTGTGAATTCCTGGATTACAGTTATTTTCAATTTTTAAATACAACTTAAGGAGCTGGCATATGCAGATTACAGGGTTTTGTTTATCCCTATGATCACTTTTACTTCACTCAAGGTAGTTAATTTTTCATCCTGGGTCAGAGTAATCCATTGTAAAACTTGTGAACAGGGATGTGACTGACTGTTTGTGCAAACACATTTTCTTTTCTCCCTGTTAATCTTTTTTACCAAGTGAGACAAAGATGGGAACACCAGAAAGGCATTAAGACATGTTGCTAATGGTAAATATAACTTGGAAAACATACATCTTGGAAATATTGGTTCAGTTTTCTGAAGTTCACTTGGTCTGGAGTTTCAGTAATGTGCTGTAACTATTTCAGATGTGCAGGAATGTTATATCCTACTGTGGGCAAAAAGGAAACACATTTTATAGGTAAAGCCAGTAATGTATTTCTGGTATAACAGAAATCTTATCAATCTAATCAATTAATTCTTTTTAGCCTAGGTCTAATTATTACAGAAAATTTTTAAAAAAAAAGAAAAAAGAAAATAAAGAATCCTGTTATGGAAGGTCTCAGTACTAATAACACAGTTAAAATAGACATACATGCTGTTCCTAGTACATATCTCTTTTTCTGGTGCTATGTTCAACCTTCCACAGCCCTTCTGGGTTCTTGGGTTGATATAACCCTGGGGTCTTCAATGCCTCCCTTTGCCTCCTTCTTTTACACCCTATGCCTGCACTTTTACATGGCATCCTGTGTTATCATATGAAAATAATAAAAAATAAAACAAATCATAAACCAAATCAGAACTAGCTACTTTTGTCTTTAGAAAAAAAAAAATAATTCTTATAGCTAAGCAAAGTAAAAACAAAGCTCCAGGAGGGTCAATGCAAGTTGAGACAAAATAAGCCTGAAAAGCCTCAGCTTTGCAAATTCAGTGCAAAGGCTGTGGCCTGTTACTAGCAATGTTAATATCATATGTACTGGGCTCAGTTCATTTTGCACTTCAAATATTCTGAGTACTCTATAGGGAGGACTGTTGTGGTTTAACCCGGCTGGCAACTAAGCACCATGCAGCCGCTCGCTCACTCCCCCCCTCCCTCAGTGGGATGGGGGAGAGAATTGGGAAGAAAATAAAAAGTTAGAGCCGAGGTCTGAGATAAAGACAGTTTTATAAGAGAAAATAATAATAATAGTAATAATGAGAATGGTAACAGAATATACAGAATATACAAAACAAATGATGCACAATGCAATCGCTCACCACCTGCCGACTGATGCCCAGCCCCTCCCGAGCTGCGATCACTTCTTCGGTCAGTTTGGGTTAGCTGTGCTAGCTGTGCTGTACTCCCAGCTTGTTAAGCACCTGGCTGAGCAGGAGAAGCTCAAAAAGTCCTTGAGTAGTCTGAGCACTGCTTGGCAACAGCTGAAAACATCAGTGTGTTATCAACATTCTTCTGGTACTAAATCCAAAACACAGCACTATGCTAGCTACTATGAAGAAAATTAACTCTATCCCAGCCGAAACGAGGACAAGGGTATACCAATAATCATGTCAGCACACCATGTGTATTGTTTGTTTTAGAGTCAATTCTATAACAAGTCTGTAGATTTTTAAATAGGCTATGCATGGCTCTTAAGCAGGCCATGAAAGGATGAAAAGTTCTTACACTCTTCTAGTTGACTGTCAGATTGGTCAAGGATCAGGCATATGTTGAGATCAGAGTAAGCTCCATGGAATGTGGAAAGAGGGTCAGGCCACTTGGGAGGCATACAGGAATGCTGCCAGAGCATGTAGGGAAGCAACTAGAAAGGCCAAGGTTCACCTGGAACTAAGTCTGGCAAAGGACATCAAGGATAACAAGAAGGGCTTCTTCAAGTATGTCAGCAGTAAACGTAAGACCAGGGGTAATGTGGGACCGCTGCTGAATGAAATGGGTGCCCTGGTGACAGAAGATACAGAGAAGGCGGAGCTACTGAATGCCTTCTTTGCTTCAGTCTTCACTGTCGAGGCTGGCCCTCAGGCTCCCCAGTCCTGGCAGGTAAGCGAGCAAGCTTGGAGAAAGGACAACCTTCCCTCTGTTGATGTGGGTCATGTTAGGGATCTTTTAAGGAAGCTGGACACCCACAAATCCATGGGCCCCAATGGAATGCACCCGCGAGTGCTGAAGGAACTGGCAGATG
>NW_009260670.1:1104219-1104456 GCF_000687185.1 Egretta garzetta
ATCTATGAAAGGTCGTGGAGAACAGGAGAGGTGCCTGACGACTGGAAGATAGCCAATGTCACTCCAGTCTTCAAAAAGGGCTAGAAGGAGGACCCAGGGAACTACAGGCCAGTTAGTCTCACCTCTGTCCCTGGAAAGGTGATGGAACAACTCATTCTGAGTGTCCTCTCCAAGCAAGTGGATGGAAAAAAGATCATCAGGAGTACCCAGCATGGATTCACCAAGGGGAAATCATGC
>NW_009260670.1:1105362-1108038 GCF_000687185.1 Egretta garzetta
GGACGTTGTGGAGTCTCCTTCTCTGGAGATATTCAAAGCCCGCCTGGATGAAGTCCTGTGTAGAATGCTCTAGGAGAACCTGCTTTAGCAGGGGGGTTGGACTAGATGATCTCCTGAGGTCCCTTCCAACCCTTGTGATTCTGTGAGAACGTGAAATCATCAGGTTTCTGTTTTTATGAAATAAACTAAAAGAATGACAAGCATAACAGATCAGGTTTAGACTTTTTATGCATTTTATATAATATATAGGCTAATACTGAAATATGAAAAAATTTACTGTGCTGTAGTTAAGTCTAAAAATTTAATTTAAGACTATATAGCTTTAATGGAAAAATTCCACAGCACATGGATTATTTTTTCATTGGTTTGAATGTTTCCCAGTAGCTGCAATTAAAGCATGTTTTCTTTAATCGTTCATTAACATATCTGTTATGTTGCAGTTAAATTATACAAATACAATTAATGAATTCTTAGAAAATCATTATAGAGCCTTACTTTTAATTGATACTTAAAAAACCCTTCATACTGTCTTTTTATTAATAGTATATATGGGTGGTAAGATAGTTTAAGTTACAATGTGTCTGGTGGTTTTTTGACCTTTATTTTTATTATAACAAAATATCCTGTTAAGGTATTTAATTAGCTAATAGACTACAAAATAACATTTTGGGTAAGTATACAGCTGCAATATTGCATTTTGTTCTCATTTTTCCTTTAGATTCAGAACATCTTAATGAAATACTATTAAAACCCCAAAGAAATCCAAAATAAATTGCAATGAATCAGAAAGATTCTTCTTTTCCAGTTACGTATCAAGCCACAAGTGAAATGCAAGAGTGACATTTTGTATAATATTCAGTAAACTGGGCTTCACTGATTAATATTCCTTACTGCTCCTTGTAGAAAGTTATTTATGTTGTGATGTGATCAACTACCTACTACAGTGATTCCTTTGTGCTATACTACTCGATTCTCAATATCTTTCAATGCGTTCTTTTTGCCTAGTTTTTTTTGTTTGTTTAATTTTTTTTCCCCAGTGGCAAGGTGGATATATACTCTTTGGTTATGTAATTTTTTACATACAAAAAACTTTATAAATAAATAACATTATCTATTTTAAGCTCTGTAGAAGCAGAAACGATAAAGGTAAAGCTTCAACAATCAGGACCAAAGCATGATGATATATGTCTCATGCATAATAAACTGCACTGTAATAATGAAATAAATTATTATACTTGCATTTTAATTGACAGTGAATTAAGAAATAAAAAATATAGGACAGTAAATACCACTACATTGAAATTCCATGCATACTTTAATGAGGTTATATCAAGTGATTATAAAATTAATTTTTATTGTATTGTCAGGTTTTAGTAATAAATATTTCCTTAGGAAAAGAGGGGCTGATGCAAAACATGGTGAAAGAATTACTAAAAACCCAACACTACTTCATGAAAAAAAAAAAACAAAACCAAAATGCAAAGCTATAATCAGTGGATAAAATATCCGTCTGCATCTTCCTTTCTGAAAAGGAAATTCTTTCAATGATCTGACATAACATTTTGTACGAATCCTAAATTGTCCCCAGTTGAGTTGAGAAGTATTTTCTTCCTGAAGGCAATATAATGATATACATTTAGGTCTTTTTGTCCCTGTGTTACAAATATTGCATATTCCAAGCATCTGTAACTCCAGATCAAAATTTAAAAGAAGCCAAACAGAGTACATGAGCACAGACAAGAGATGCAAAAGAAAACAGAAAGAGTTATGATACATTTGTGGTTTGAAGGAATGAGTATGCCAGGAGTGGTATTATGATAGCGACTAACGGTGAGACAGGTGATCGTATGGTTGGCTTGCACAGATGAATAGATATCATATTTACTGATTTAATTATACTTCCATAATTTACTTGTATATGAAAATATTTTTATGTCTACCAGAAATAAATCGAATATCTACATGTTGTGCCCCTCACTATTCACACTGTGACTGTAACAATCTGCAAAAGTCTGTCTGCTTTTCAAGTTCAACATAAGTTCATGTGCAGCACTGAACATAAACAACAGACAGCTTTATGTTCATGTAACTACTAAATTAGGACCTTTGGGCTTTATAGTAATTTTACCTTTCCCTTGAATCTCAGAAGTGCTTTTATTGAATTGATCCTGGCTTGTAATACTATATACTAATAGTGAGCAACTAGGTGTGATTGCAGATTTATTATTAATTCATATAATTCTTCATATTATGTATTACACTAACACTACCAGTGAATAGAGATTGATAACCTCATCTCCCTATTTCTCCTGAAATTGGATGTCCTGTGAGCCTGGTTTATTAAAACAATAGTGGTCAATGGCTCGATGTCCGGATGGTGACCGGTGATGAGTGGTGTCCCTCAGGGGTCCGTACTGGGACCGGTGCTGTTTAACGTTTTCATCAATGACTTAGACAGTGAGATCGAGTGCACCCTCAGCAAGTTTGCAGATGACACCAAGCCGAGTGGTGCGGTTGACACACCAGAAGGATGGGATGTCATCCAGAGAGACCTGGACAGGCTGGAGAGGTGGGCCTGTGTGAACCTCATGAGGTTCAACAAGGCCAAGTGCAAGGTCCTGCACCTGGGTCGGGGTAACCCTCAGTATCAGTACAGGCTGGGGGAAGAAAGGATCA
>NW_009260670.1:1109065-1136910 GCF_000687185.1 Egretta garzetta
GATATAAGGAAGAAATTCTTTACAGTGAGGGTAGTGAAACATTGGAACGGGTTGACCAGAGAGGTAGTGGAGGCCCCATCCCTGGAAGCATTCAAGGCCAGGTTGGATGGGGCTCTGAGCAACCTGATCTAGTTAGCGGTGTCCCTGCTTACTGCAGGGGGGTTGGACTAGACAACCTCTAGGGGTCCCTTCCAACCCAAAACATTCTGTGATGATTCTATGAATAAAAATAAAAATCTTAAAGAAGCCCAGATCTATGCAAAATAAAAAAGATATTTCTAATACCTAATAGAACATTCTGAAAGCCTGGTTAATTTATGTAAGGTTACATTTTGTGTTCCAAGCTTACTTAAAGATCATGAATTTTAAGCACTGCATTTTTTCTTCCTTTTAGTTCAATTAGGATTTGGCTGAAGTTCAGTCTTTAATTTTGTTTTCCTTAAAAATGTGCCTTTAAGAATAAAAAGAGCTAACCAAATAGAAATGGACCTTTAAAATTATGGGAATACTGTAGAAAAGGGAATTTTACAAATTCCTTCCATTTTAAATGATTGCTGTTTTATCATAAATCTACTCTGTACCAGTATGTAAATCAGATGCAGTAACTTAATCCTTGCCCTTCCGTTCAGAGGAAACCAAGAGCTGAATTTTATCAGGATCATTAATTATGTAATGAACTCTTCAAACACAAAAGGAGTGACTGAGATTATTGCAATATACTAGTTAATGATGCCTTCATATTAGCAATTGCCAGAAACCATGTCTTTTTGATTTATATTAAAAAAAAAAAAGTTTAGGTGTTGTATTACATTCGTGCACACTACTTCCCTTATATGATGGCATCCACAAGAAAATTACAGACCTAAATAAGAAACTCCATTGCTGATATAAAATATCAAATATATTGTAAATATAAATTGTGTGGCAGATAAAATAATATTTGCCACCTGTGTATTCTGCTCAGTGACTTGCCTATTGAAATTAACACTCCAACATATGGGTCATTGTCAAAATTGCTGTCATATTTTTGTGCTTATATTAGGAGTTGATTCATGCCATTCATTAATTTATTCTTTCCCCCCCCCCCCTTTTTTTTTATTCGTTTTCTTTTTCTT
Organism: Egretta garzetta; assembly: GCF_000687185.1. NCBI lineage: Eukaryota > Metazoa > Chordata > Aves > Pelecaniformes > Ardeidae > Egretta > Egretta garzetta. The sequence continues at coordinate 1,110,181 of NW_009260670.1, forward strand.
TTTTCAGAAACAAAACTGTTCTTTAGAAGAAGATTTGGGATGTTGTTCATGTGTCTTAGCTTTACAAAACCAGAAGCAGGAGCTTTCTATCACTAGAATACTTTCCAACAGGACATGCAGCATTTGCTGTTACAGATCTTATGTCATAATAAAATCTTTCTCTGAATCCTGTTCAGTTATTACCACAATATAAGAACAAATCTAGGCATCTGTTTCATATATGACATTAGTGCTATTTAAGCCTCTTCATAGCAGTAAGCAATCTGTCTCAGCCAGGTCACTGAATGCAGAAAAAAAAATAAAAATTAAAACGGCAACCAGACTTTAGAATATTTCCAGAATATTATTTTCTGTGACATAGGGAGTAGGGGGTTTTATAGACATGTCTCTGCATTTCATCCGAGATTCTTGTTTTGTTATCCAGGGTTAATATTACTAGAAAACGTTTCTTTTTCTCCAAGGTGAACATCATAAAGCAAAATAGTGAAGAATTCATGAAGTGGACTGAAGGAAGACAGGAGGCTCTACGAGCTTTATGAGCATTTATTTGAAGATGGCACATTACAGTGGATTGAATGTTGAATTTATCTATATGAACACCAATGAAAAATTCAGATACTGTCATGTGTTTTATTTGGGTTTTATTTAGGAACATATACATTATTTATTGGTACACGTTGTTTTCCTGCTTTTAAAGTCAGATAGCATGAAAGAAAAAGGGGAGATAAAATCTAGACTGACTAAAACCTTATTTTAAAAAATACTTTTTCATTTATTGAAAATGTTATTACATTAAAGTATATTAACCTTCCAGCTGTAAAAGTTTATCTCATTGAATGTGGGGGATATCTCAGATGACTCAATGTTATACAATGCTTCTTTCTTTTTTTTTTTTTTCCTTTTTTTTGAGTCATGTTAATAGTTCAATATTTTTTGCTCTTGCTCATATTATGAATATGAATTGAAAGTAATTTAATTAAATTACATTAACTACTCTAATTTGACACAGAATGCATATTGTCAAGTCATTCCTATGGTCTTGTATCTAAAAGCAACGTGATTTTAGAGTTACTATAAATTACAGCTGAACAGTTGTGGCAAAGTTTAGATTTGGGTAACTCTTTTTGGGGGTGGTAACTTCTTAAAAGTTGCTTACAGTTTGCAGTAGTAGAAGTAATGTCATTAAAAACCAGCTTATGTGACTTATGAACATATTCAATAAATATAATTTTGATTCCAAAACAAGAACAGCAATGTTTTTATATCTAAAGGCAACTATGCACTAGCAGTTCACAGTACCATGTTTTTTCTTGTTTTCATATCTAAAGACCAATCCAGATACAATATTCTTAATTTTAAAAAACCCCAAACCTTCACAGTCATTATTTTATAGCACAGATAATGTGACTGTGTTTGTATGTAAAGCAGAAAACCACAGGTTATTTGTGGCAGAACTGAGAATTCTGTGAAAGATCTCTGCCTAAAATGTAAAAACGTGCATGTTATTATTTCATTTATGTTGGTGAAATATCTTATTATAGGAAACATGTAAGTGTGATGAATCATATATCTTTAAAAGTATGATAGCTGAGGGATTGCTGGAGTCAAAGAAAAAGTCTTGCTACCGGTACCTCATCACTGGACAGCTTCTGATTAATGCCTACCAGTTCTTGTAAAAAACAAACAAACAAAAAAAGAAAATTAAAGAAAATATAATGATTCCAAGCAGCAAAAGAGAAAAAAAACTCATGTCTGAAGAACACTTGAAGTACAGTGCTATAGAAAAGACTCAGGGTTTTTTATTCATGTAGTTGGTATTATATTATAATCCGTTCCCTGATGTAGTTTTGGGAGTTGTCTGCCAGCCATAATAGCTTAAAGACTAAATCATTGTATGCTGTAGGAAAGATGTTTAATGTGCATGAATTTCAGATGATCGTATCACCAACTTACTGCACAGAATTAAGGTTATCCCAAGCATTAGCCAGCAGAAGTTTAAACTACAATACACAGAGTTTATTTTGTGTAAGCCACATAAAATTATCTGTACAGGGAAGCTAGTTTACTAAGCAATCCAAATCTTGACAGGTCCATGCCATTCCAGCTATAAATTGTTAAAAAAGTAACAAACATTCTTAAAAATAACAGAAGATTATTCAGACAGTACCATTATTTATGATCTTCTGAAGAGAAGAGACTATACCCTGTTTTTTCTGTTCATTTCAATGTGTTTGTGACAGGCATATATAGGCTAAATACAGGTAGATAAAACAAGCATTCAGAAACTAGCAGAACAAGCAAAACTTCAGAAAATTCTAATAATTTTGCCCATGGTGATAACCTTAGGAACATGAGTCACTCCTACAAAATTGACAACACTAGTAAAATATACTGTATGGTAAAATATTAGTTTTATCTTAAAGTAAAAAAAAAGGGGGGGGTATTATAGAGGTGCTGAAGGTACTCAACAGAGGAAAGGAGATGTGTATCCTTTATTTTCCCATTTTAATATTGGATTTGAAATACTCGGGAATACTGTTTGAGGAAAGCATATTGCATGAACATTTACTGAGGAAAAGAAATAAACTCAAGTGTTTTGTTAATATTCTTAGCACAGAGAAGAATATCAGAATAAAACCCATCCTGAAAAGTAAATATTTTTTGTATTTAAAAGGAAATTTCATTTCAATAATTATCTGGAAACATTGATGTCAGTACAGATGCTCTGAGTGCAAGACACGATTGCAGTATAACGAAGACTCAGAACACGATGAACAAAAGTCAGACTCTTGAACACTTGACGTTTACTAAGCAGAATGAAAGTAATAAGAGCAGAATGAAAGTCTTAAGTAGAGCTAAGACACTCCAGTCCAAAAATACAATTACACAACCCTTTTCAGAATTGTTTTCAGTCTCACTATGCAATGTCATAATTTACTTTCAAGCTCTCAGGAAACAAGTTTGTCTGATGAAGGACCAGACAGCACTTTTTCCGATTTGTGACTAACCCAGAATCCAGGAACTAGGCATTTTTCATGTAAATCTTTAGAGAATCTTGATCCAACAGTCAAGCATAAGGCTTAAGAAACCCAATCTGGCAGCGAGTTGCAGATTTTTCATCTAAACCATAAATAAATGAGGAGCTAGTACAGGTACCAATGCTTCTTTTTATTATTATTATTATTTTGATCCCTTGTGATCAGTTTAGTAATTGAAAAAGCAAATCTTAAATGTGGATTTGTCTGGAAAAAACCATCTGTTTTTGAGTGGATGTTAGCTACCTGGATACAGGATGCTAGATACATATACCTTCACATACCTACATGAATTTATTCTTTCTCTCTTGCTCAACGAAATTATATTTTTTCTATACTACTTTATAAATGAAGACGGAAAGTGATTTCATTTTGGATAAGCTAAATTACCTACTGAGAAAGATAATTTGGAGGAATGGAGATTTGAATTGCTTCATTTTAAAAGAGAAATTAGAAGATGTCTGCCTGAGGATCCCAACTACTAAGCACAGAAATATTAGCTTCTTCTCGCAATTGTATTTTTCTAGAAAACAGCCTTCTGCAGTTCTTTGAAAGCTGTTACAGGAGAGGCTTCCAAATCTTTGATAGAGTTGCTTAAGCCTCAGAGAAACTCTCCATCAGACAAGCTGATACAGCTTTATGCTTACAGTTTTCCTTTTACCTATCCTAAGCAGCTCACTGTTCAACCTAAGGATTGCTAGAGGTGCCATTTTAAAGCACCTAGCTCTCCCCAGAGACTGTCCAAAACTTAAGGAACTTTACTCATGAGAGACCTTATGCCATTAAGTAAAATAAAGTAGCTCATAAACCTTTTTTGTGTCTACTCACATTAAGCATGTTAAATTTACACATATATGGAAACTGGTTAACTCAATAGGAACTACAATATTAGATACCTACCTTCCACTCTATGACTCACCTGCTATATACCTGCACTTGCTAATGTTTCTCTTGTGACTATTTAATTATTGCAGTCAGCTGTGATACAGAATTAGCTCCAGCTGGGGTAGGTGTAGGTACAGACAACAGTTGGGCAGTAGCTCATGGGCTTGTTTCTTGGTTCAAGGTAATGGTTCTATTCTGATTGAATATTTTTTTCTTATCACTTGATAAAGGCAATGTGTTGCTCCTTGATTTGGGGCATTACTTTTATTGGTATATTGAGCTTTTTCTTTTATTTTAAGCTGTTTACAGTAGTGCTAAACCATTTGATTGACTTTTGGCTACTAGTGAGATAAAGAAAGAATATATTATTTTCTGCATTCTTTCTTGCTTTAAAAAAAAGAAGGATTTTATTTTATTTTTTTTTTTGTCCTCACATGTCAGTGTTTGGTGTGTCAAGGGATTTAAAACAGAGTACCATCATGGATTTGTGGCTTACTTCTATTCCCATTGAAGTCAACAGGAAATCTTCCTGTGGGAGTTCAAACAGAAAAAAATTAAGTTATCTTAAGGAAAAAAAAAAGGACCAGTGTGTCTGTTTCCATAATTTTTGTAATCTAAATGATTACTTAATAAAAATGTAAGAGGGAGTATTAATAAATCCTAGTCTACGTTGTTCCCTTAGGGCCATACACCAGATATTAGATAATAAACAACAGAGGGAAAGTAGGTAGGCAAGTTCTTCTGTCACAGTCTACCAGACTGATTCTTACCTAGTCGCCTGAGTTTTTTCTCTAATTTTTCTAAGACCATAATTTTGCAGAAATACTCCATTGAATCTTTTCTACCATGAAAAGATATGTCTAACAGCTGAAAAAAAACAGGGCAGTTAAGATGTAATTTCCTTTTTCCTCCTCCTTCTCAAATTCCTTCTAATTTCTGGTGATTCATAGATCTGGGCTCTCATCACTATATATGTTCTATTCAACTATTTTTCTGTAAGTTTTATATATTTATGCATGTGCGTAGCATATAATAAGGCTGTCGTAAAGCGACTGAGCTTGTTGCAGTAGATTTAGGAGGATATTGCTGTGACACATAAGGCAACTAACACCTAACCTCTTACTGTAGGTTAGGTATTATTCAGTTGTTCTTTTAGGTCATAATGTCAGAACCATTTGTTTCAATTGCAGCATCTGCTTTTGCACTGCAGCCATGCATTTCCCCCACGAGACTGGTCATGTCAGTACAACTCTTGCAAGTCCCAATAGTGAAGTAGATTAATGAGCTGATGAGAGTTCACCATGAAGCTGTGGCTGTACAGAATTTGGGATGGTACTAGGATAAAATCATCAGATGTGTAAGCTAGCAGGGTTAATGGGAAAAGGGTAAAGGGTAAGCTTGAGAAAATTAAACTGTAGTCTTGGCTAGTTCTGTTAATTAGGCTTTCCCTTAGTTAGCCTCCAGTGCCTTTGCTATGGTGCCTTTGCTTGTTTGTGCTATATGAGGACTAATAGGTATAACTGTGACTGTAAAAATTCACAATGATTTCATTTCTTTTTAAGTAAAATCACTTGAGGGAATACTTTGAGGAATTTAGAGCCATGATTATCTCCTTCCCTCAAACAGAGGACACAGGAAAAACATGATAAAGTGGAGTTATATCAGGTTTTAAAGCAGACTGAGAAAGAAGGTGGATATGGTGTCAAGGAAATTTAAAAAAATAGTGTGTTGTTTCTTATTAGCTACTTTTGGGGGGTTGTTTTTGAGTTATGAATTCTGTTCACTCTGTACTGAAAGAAAGAAAATACAAAAGAGAAATAGAAATGCAGAAAAAATACAATCCAAGGATATGTATTTTCAGTTTCAGCCAAGTTATAGAGATAGTCTTGTAGTACTGAATTTCTAATTCTCAATTCAGTTCAGCTAGCTGTCATTTTCTACTTCCATAACAAATGTCTTTCCAAATAAAGAAGTCCCATTTACTTTAGGAAGAGCTAAGGTGGATTGGGCAGTTGCACAGGTGTAAGATACCCCCCTACAGTAAAATAACTTGGGTTGTCACTTCCACTTTTGTCAAAACTGATGAAGAATATATGATATTAAAAATTCTGTATCCTAATGTACATGGGCAGTAAGAGCGTGATTCTGAGCTTTTTTATTTCAGTAAAACAATAATGACACACAATCTAAATATCAGTAATTACAACTCAAGGAAGAATAGAAAAAAATCCAGTTTTTCTGTGTTTTATGTTGTTTATTTGCATTGAGCTGAAGGGCTGTGTTTCATGTTCTGAAGCATCTGTCATTTTCCACAGTCAAAGGCTGAGGCTTATTATCAATAATATGCAGCTAAGCCAGTGTTCAGTTTGAAAGTAGAGGGGGAAAAATCTGTTTAGACTCTCTTTTAAAGTTTTAAACAGCAGTTCTAAACAAATTTTATTTGTTGTGTTTTTCATTTGTGCAACCAATGGATTTAGCTGGCATAAAACTCAAATTGGAGTTTGGCTAGCGTACTGAAACAAGCATTCTATAGCTTCTCATAATTAGCATTTTTGCCACAATCTTTTTACATATTTGGGTGTTCAGTGTTATTTTCTTGCACATTTGATATCTTCAAGATGTTTCTCCAGGGTTTTCGTCAAAGGAAACCTTTTGATGAATTTTGTCTGGATGAATATACTGTCTCTTTAGTGGATGCTTGCATGAGAGTTTGTGATACTTCACCCTCATAATTGATCTGGTGTTTGCAAACCATAGAAAATGCCTCAAAGGAAAATATTATGGAGAAACAATCTTGAACACTGTCTTAATTTGTCTGTTTATGAGTGAGCTTTTGAACATCTGTTTTCCTTTCAACTGATCTTTACAAATATTTTGAAGTTTCACAACAGCACAGTTGATCAAAGTATGTTAGGGGCAAACAAACAGGAAGTGAGAACAAAGCAGGAAAGAGGGAGACTATAAATGGAAAACACAGTAATGTGAAAGGTGATAATAGAAGAAAAATGAGAGGGAAATAAGAATGTAGAGATTCATTTTTCCAATACCAGTGTTTTATTAGCCCTCAGTAGACTTTTCATAAATGTGATGTGTTGACCCTGGCTGGACGCCAGGGGCCCACCAAAGCCACTCTGTCACTCCCCTCTTCAACAGGACAGGGGAGAGAAGACTATATCGAAAGGCTCATGGGTCGAGATAAGGACAGGGAGAGATCATTCGCCAATTACAGTCATGGGCAAAACAGACTCAACTTGGGGAAATTAATTTATAACCAATCAAATCAGAGTAGGAGAGGATATAAAAACCTCCTGAATCTTATAACACCTTCCCCCCACTCCTCCCTTCTTCCTGGGCTTAACTTTACTCCCAAATTCTCTACCTCCTTCCCCCACCCTGAGCAGTGCAGCGGGACAGGAATAGGGGTTGAGGTCAGTTCATTACACACTGTCTCTGCTGCTCCTCCCTCCTGAGGGGGAGGACTCCTCACACTCTTCCTCTGCTCCAGTGTGGGGTCTCTCCAATGGGAGACAGTCCTCCATAAACTTCTCCAGTGTGAGCCCTTCCCACAGGCTACAGTTCTTCATGAGCTGCTCCAGCATGGGTCCATCATTTCCATGGGGTGCAGTCCCTCAGGAGCAGACTTCTCCAGTGTAGGTTCCCCATGGGGTGACAAGTTCTGCCAGCAAACCTGCTTCAGTGTGGACTCCTCTCTGTAGGTCTTGCCAGGAACCTGATCCAGCACAGGCTTCTCACAGGGTCACAGCCTCCTTTGGGCATCCACCCACTCTGGTGTGGGGTCCTCCCCAGGCTACAGATGGGAATCTGCTCTACCATGGACCTCCATGGGCTGCAGGTGGACAGCCTACCTCACCGTGGTCTTCATATTCATCTCCCTGGAGAACCTCCTCCCCCTCCTTCTGCACTGACCTTGGCATCTGCAGGTCTGTTTTCTCTTTCATTCTCTCACTTCTCTCTCCATCTGCCATTCTGAAGCAGGTGGTTTGTTTTTTTTTTTCCTTATTAAATATTTTCTCACAGAGGCGATACCACCATCACTGGTTGGCTTGGCCTTGGCCAGCATTGGACACAGGGAAAGTTTCTATCAGCCTCTCACAGAAGCCACCCCTGTAGCCTCCCTGCTACCAAAACCTTGCCATGCAAACCAAATACAGTATAATAAGAATATAAAATGATGGAATACCAAGTGTTACTTCTATGCCTAGTACAGTATGACCTGACCCACCCAGATGTCATGAAAAATATGAGAAATCTAGTGGAAGTGGGATAAGTTACATTTTTCTGCTTTGTGATGTCTTGAAGTTTTCTGAAACTCCTTTTCTTCTAATACTTTTTCATTCTAAGCATTCATGTAGGTTCAGTTCCAGGAGTTCCTGTGTGTATTACAATAGCAATAAATCCCATAAAATATTTTTTGTTTTAATTGATTGGAAGTAGAAAAAAAGATAACAGTAGCTAAAGCTTCATAATGTCCTTCCAATATAGTACGGGTGATACCGTAATACAGATGAGAGCATAAATTATTAATGCAATACAATTTGGTAGGTATGGAGAAGAAAGAATTTGATTTTTGTTCTGCTTTAAATAATGTTAAGTGTGTTGGTTTTATACTTACCTAAAAGAAATGTCTATCTGTGCTGAGGTGTCCTTGACATAACTTTAACCAATACCATATCTCCTCACACAGCAGCCACCCTACCTGACTCAGTAACAATCAAGAGACTACTATCATTTGTGATAGATGCTTATTACGACTATGAGCTCTTTTTTGAGGGAAAAATCTCAGGCTGATAGTTGGGAATACATACTATATGCAACCAGATTAATCATGCTTAAGTATTATTGTAAAGCAAAGGAAAATAGATTTGAGTATGTAATTATGTGGAAAAGTTAAGTTTGCACATTTAGATTCAACTTTTCTTGTATACTAGTTTTCAGGTAGTACTTTTTCTTTGTCAGCTTAAAGGACTGTAGCTGGAACAAGACAAACTTTTCTCCATTGAGCAATGCTATAGGGGATTGGTAGCTAAGAAACAGTTGCATGTGTAGATCTTTAGAATAGTTTTCTGTGTACATAGTTCATCTGTGGTTCGACTTGGAAGGCCAAGCCAGAGTTAATGGAAAACTGCATAATCTCTGGGGGATGGAGTTATTGATAAACCTGAACAACTGGTGCATAAAATGGTACGGGAAATCTGGGAAATCCATCAATATCTGGTTTGGCCCAGATCACAGACAGTTCTTGGCTGCTGCTTTTTCAAGTTATGAATTCTATAGACTACTTTATAAGAAGGGAATGTTATTTCTTCCTTATTCATGAAGAAGATAAATCAGGCAGTTTCAGCAGGTCAAACATGATTTGAAATTCTTAGCAAAAACCATGAAAATTATATGAGACAATCGAATTACTTCCTAAAACAGAAAATTACTATTTATTCCATTTAACTAAGTTTGTATATTTAAATATTACCTAAATTGTGTAGCATACTTGATATTCTTTTTTCCCATTTTGTCGTTGTTCATGTACAAAATCTGTCGATAGACTTCCATAACAAAAGGTCCATCGAAGTGTGAATTCTTGCAGAGACAAAAAGTGAAGTGAATTTTCCCCTGTCAATTTTGGTAATGAAAAATTTTCATGATGGTGTAATCAGATCTACATTACTGATGGAAGTAACTTAGTGTATTAATCCAATTTCATTTTCATTGTTGTATGCAACTGCTGCCTTTCAAAAATGTTTATTATTAGTGCTAATATTTATTCACAGAATTAAAGTAGCTGATTTTTTTACATGTGGTCCAAGTTGGAGAGAAAATAAAGGTTTTTTTTCATTTAAACCTGCACCGAAAATACTTAAGTGATACAGAAAGTGTTCCTTTGGACAGTTATTGTTTTAATTTATATCTGTGAAGAAACATTTGATAAGTAATGTTAAGTGGTGCCATGTCTATAATTTGCTTTACACTCTTGGAAATGTTATGTCATCTCCTAATATATGAAAACCCTAAATGGGAAGAGCAAAATTAGCTATGTAATGAAGACTTGCGAGTGATCAGGCAATTGAGTCACAGAAAAGAAAAATCCAATTTGTTAATAGGCACTAGAAATGACTATATACCAGCAAAATAACTATGTGCTAAGAAAACACATGGTCTCCATCAAAAATAGAAATCTTTTAGCAATCATTAACTCTCCTAATTAAAAGTAATTTGGACAATTAGGTAATAATGTATTTAGAAAGATAATAACACTTAAATCTCCAGCAGCTTCTGTGTATAATATAAACTGAGACTGTATGCAGCCTTACTAGGCAAAAAAAGATTTAAATTGCCCCAATAATTCCAGTACCATCAAGTTGGTATGTGATAACACATTTTCCAGATTCACAGTTCCTGCGAGTGCTCCATAATTAATTCCAGGCAAAACCAGACAGATTAGTTTAAATAGTTTACACAGATATTTTGAGCACTTGGATGAACTGCCTTGTCATCAGGATGGCAGGGGTGCTAGCTTCCATGTCATGCTGGTGGTCTTCAATGCAGAAAGACATCAAAAGAAAATCAAGGTGACATCTGCAAATGTCACTAAACTAAAGGCCTAACATACGCTAAACATACAGTATATGAAATAAAGCTTCTGCAACACTTTGGCCCATAGTTAAACCTTGCCATTTGGGAGATTATATTAAAAAAATGTTAGTTTACAGGAAGAAATAAGACAAAGGGGCAAAGTGAGGAGATTCATAGCTGATGGTAATGTATACATCAGTCATAAAAAAATGAAACCAGAAAACTAGAGTTCTATTGTTTAGGATGTTGTGCTCTGTTACTTTTAGCAATAAATCATTTAATGTCTCTGCCTCCAAATCTCACCTGGAAAATAAGGATTAAATCAATGCCCTTTGAGCTGCTGATATATCTGTATGAAAAAGGTTCTTAAATTTAGAATTATTTTGCATATAGAAGAAAAGGTTTATCTTAGGATAAAAGGCAAAGTAAGACTGTGATGGTAATTTTTTAGATCTTTGTTTTGTTTTTATAATCTGTTATTGAACTTATTGCAGCCTTTCAGTACTTAACAAAGGCCTGTAGGAAAGATTGGGACAATCTTTTTAGCAAGGCGTACTGTAACAGGACAAGGGGCAATAGTTTTAAACTAAAGGAGGGTAGATTTAGATCAGATATAAGGAAGAAATTTTTTTACAATGAGGGTGGTAAAACACTGGAATGGTGTTTCCCAGATAGGTTGTGAAGGCCCCATCCCTAGAAACATTCAAGGCCAGATTGGATGGGGCTCTGAGCAATCCGATCTAGTTAGCGGTGTCCCTGCTTACTGCAGGGGGGTTGGACTAGATGACTTCTAAAGGTTCCTTCCAACCCACAGCATTCTATGACTGATTCTATGATTCTCCCACCACCATGTTCACACACCACAGGGGATGTGTAAGGAAATCTGGAATATTTGATAATTATCTATATGTCCTTGAAACTATGGCTCCATTACTATTTTGTTGTATCACTTGAAGACCGCATTATTTCTCTTTGGAACAGGGCATGGGAAACTGCCTACATTATCTTCTGTGAGAAACTGTATCTCTCTCCTCTGCCTTATCCAAGCTGACATTCTTATTCTTCACATTATAAAGGATGATAACGTGAGAACAGGATGTGAGGTGATGAAATGTACTCAACTTCTCGAAAGGGCTTTCTGCCAGCATCTAAGTTGGCTAAGGCATGATGTGATTCATCAAGCAATAATTTGAGTGTGGATTGGATTAGGAATGATTTCTTAAGTGACAAATTGGGCTGAGTAAATGGCTGTCTGCTATGAGAGCCCTTTTTGTTGTTGTGAACTCATTTGATTTATTTGAAAATTTGGTGGTTTTCCTAGATAGAAGCTCATAGAGTTGTAAATTTTCATGGAAAGCTCAAGGTTTTTCTTATCTACTGCTCTGTACTTAAATATGAACTAAATAATACATATGAATTTTTATCATAATCTTTTTTTCTTGATGATGAAATATGATGGAAGGAGACATTTGGACAAACTACTGAGGTATTGAAGGGAAGAATTTGGAAGCATGATAATTCAGATTTTATTTTTATTTTTATTGTTTCCTAAGAAAACAAAATATTACTCTCTCTTATTGCTTATAAAGTCCCCCGGAGCCCAGCATGTTTCATCCAGAAACCTTAAGTTGCAGGGGTCACTAGCCAAGTGTAAAGTTTGAATTTTACTTGGCTGGTCCTGTTTAGATAATTTTAGCTCAGCCCCAAGGAAACCTGGAATGTGAAAGTATTCTTAAAATATAGTAATTTCTATATGTAAGCATCTAATCATGGAAAGTATTTTAATGGTATTTGCCAATTTAGGTTGACAATAATATTTTGTTTCTATTCAATCTTACATAACAAATATTATAAATTGATTTTTCTTCCTAACAAAACTGCCTTACATATTAATATAACCGTTAACATTTCTGATTAATAAGTCTGTACAAGTACCTGCTTTTCAACAAATAAAGGGAAAGATAAAAGGCCATAGAAATAGCAAGCAAAACCACACAAATACCCTCTCAGCTTATCAACACACTGATATTTTTATTGATCTTTCTTCACCCCTTTAAGTAGGAATGGGTTTTGGAAAAAGAATCTGTAACATTTTGTTAACTCATGTTGTATTTCACACTTTCATAAAGTACTGAAGGGAGTTGTAGTGTCATCTAGTCTGACGTAGATGGTGCTGACATTCTTTCCTATGTTTCAGAACTGTTATGTGGTATATCTTAAGTCCAACTTAGACAAATTTAGAAATATGTTGTATTACTGACACTGAAGAATAAAACCTTGTGAGAAATATTTTGATTTTATATTTAGAATTACTTTCTCTCTTTCTCCTCTTGTATTGCAGTACATATGTACCTATATTACATACTTAAATGAAAGGGAGGAAGGCAACTGACATTACATAAAATGAAAGAAATGGAAGGGGATAACAGCTACTGTCCCCCTTAAGAAGTAATATACACTGACTATCCTAGACTACTTTGCAGAATTATTTTCAGTCTAATACAGATGAACATTATGACCTCTGGTTCTTTACACCTGGTTCCCTTATTCCAAATCAATTGCTTCCACAGTTGTAGTTTATTGAACCTCTATGGTTTTGTTCTAAATGTTTTCCTCAGGAAATCAGCATAACAGAAATCTTCATATCACATAAAAACAAATTTGGAAAACAGTTATTTCTGAAGCTGACAATAGAAAATTAAAAGATAAGCATAGAAGAATGAATCTCATTTTATTTGCTAAAGCCACTTACCACTGACTGTTAGTTACATGGGTTTAAAAAACAAAACAAAACATGCAGGTTAAGTATAGATTGCACAAATTAATCACATGGATGTATGGTATCATCTGTGCACTTTCATTCAGTTACCTTTATTTTCTTTATACACTACACTGATATTAATTCTACATCTCACATATGGTAAGTAGGAAATTACATAGCACTCAAGAAAATAGTGGACAAGTATCTACAATAAGATGAATTCCTAGGTACTTAAGCATACCAAGGAAAATGGATTTGAGCTTTTTTCTTTACATTGACAAGCTTTAAATGTAGGAATGTTTTAAGTGTAGGAATATTTAAAAGCACTGTTCAAAATACTTTTTACTTGTTATAGTCAACTTTTACAAAAAATAAATTACAGATATTCTGATTACCAATATTTTATGTCAATTTTGATGATACATTCTCAGAAGGGTTTTTTTTAGTACTAGCCTGATTATACTTTTTTCTCAAATCTTTTTTTTTTTTCCCAAATAATCTAAAAAGTGACTGATTTCAACTGACACACATTCTTTTTAGGATAATTAAAGTCTGCCTTATTCATGTAGTATATAGTATACTTTTGTTGGAATACATGGCACATAACTGTTCAATGTTTATGATTGCCTGGCTATTATCTAAATTAGACTTACTACTTAGCACTATGGTGTGTCAACAAGACATTTTTTTCTGAGTGTTGGCTCACTAGCACCTATAATGGGAAATGACTGCTATGTCCTGGGAAATGGTAACTAACAACTAAATCTTTGAATCACTGAACATCTCATGTTTTAATGAGATGCCAGGAGACTACAATGTATATTTTTCTTTATGTTAAGCATTGATTCCCCAGGAAAAACAACAGAGTTTGTCTCACATTTTCTTTACATCCTCCAAATATTCTTCAAGGCCACAGTAATCAATAAATATGTGATAGTTGCTTGGTGTTTGAGTCTGTCACATATGTGTGATGGGCTTGATTTTTCTATGAATTTCCTTGGACTGATGAGGACCAGTGTGTCCAAAACTGGAAAAATCTCCAGAGGCAGTATGCAGTTTTTTGCATTTGTGATCATTGCCTTAATATTTTATTTTCACTAAAAGATAATCAAGATCCTAGTTTCTTCCTTTTATTCTTCTTTCTTAGTTTGGAGGGAGAGTAGGACATTTAGGTGAATATGCAAACAAATGTAATTTTAAAATCTGAAATTAAACTTTTTATATATCTGTAATATTATATTCTAGTTTAAATTTCTTAAAGCCTATAACACCACTTTGGATTCAACAGCATGCAACACTTCCGCAGACTCAGTTGCAAAATATATCTGTAGTGTGAATTGGTAATGGTGCATTCAATCAGCCTAAAACAAATTCTTTCCACACAGAATATATTATAAGGTGGAAAAGGATTCCAAAGTCTAATTTCAGCTGTAGCTTTCTGCTTCAAATCTGTTTTGAACTATGCTTCCTGCAACAGTTTATGTACTTACTGGCTTATGTAGTTGGTAAAGATAACTGGACCTGCCTGGCACTTTTACAGAATTTATTAATACAGAGGGGAAAAGCAAATCAAATTCCACTTATTAATTTGAGAGGTCACTTGAGGATAATCATGTCAATGTTTGAGGTCTATTTATTTAGTACTAATGATACTCTGTAGATTTGCAATTATTGTAAGACATATTTTGCAGGTTACAGAGCATGACTATTTTTTTTATGTTAAAGGAACAATATGCAGATGCATTATTCACTAGAGAATATTCTATAAATTTCTGCAACATAACTGTCTTTTATCTGAGGCAGGATACTATTTAGTCATTCAGATTCTTATCAAACACATAGGAAAAATTTATGTATCCCACACATTTTGTGTAACATTTATGCATTGATATTTCAGCTGAAAAATCAGCCATATCATTCCTAGTTAAATTTTTAATCTAAGATTCCTATCCGGATACAGCTTTTCAGTTGTGTAGAGAGATGTTCAACTATTGTACTGTGAAGTGAGCAACCAAATAATGATGCTATGTGGGCAAGTTGTACTGTGAAGTTATTTTCACAGTGAGCAACCAAATAATGATGCTATGTGGGCAACATATCAAACATAACTATTTTACTTTAAAAATATTTTTATTGTGGATTTTCTGTATGTTGCAGTTTCCCTCATTCCCTCCCACCTCCAAAAATTTATAAATTTAGGACAGACTAGTAGCATACTTCACGCTGAAAATATATGGTAAGGCAGTGTGGTGGTTACATTTATATCACACAGAATCGTTTAGGTTGGAAAAGACCTTTAAGATCATCAAGTTCAACCATTAACCTAACCCTGCCATCCCACCACTAAACCATGTCCCTAAGCACCTTGTCTACTCATCTTTTAAATACCTCCATGGATGGGGACTCAACCACTTCCCTGGGCAGCCCGTTCCAATATCAGCTAGCTCAGTGATCTGCTTTCATCAGATAACAGCTTTCTCTGAATACGAAAGGTCCATTCCATCTTCTGACTCAAGACACTTGATCCTATGACTATATCTAAACTGAACAACTATAATATAACAAGTTATCACTGTTATAACACATTTGCCTTTCCTTTTATTACAAATGTATGATACCCCCCGCTGAGTATTGTATGAAATATTTGTTGTGGCTCAGACTACATAACTTGCTTACGCTCTTAAATATTTTTCATACTATTCTTTTAAAAATGTGGGGAAAAAATCAATATGTAGTCATTCATAATGTTTAAAAACTTTTTTTAAAGAAGAAAAAGATTCTGTGAACTCTCAAAATGTAGATTAGTTAAAACACTGAAAGTATAAACGTCTGCTGAGGAATTTAATGAATTTTTGTTCAAGTTATGTACAGTGCGAGATGTGATATATGATGCAGGAAACAGGTGATCTTCCAAAATTATATTAATGAAAGATTAGAGCAGCTCTTTGCACCAGAAAATGAGCTAGAAAGAAAGGAAATACATATGAAAAAACCCCTCAAGATTTAATGTGTGTGAATGGCATGTATCTTTATATTTTTCTTTGAATTTGCAGAGCTTTGCAATACCCAGTCCAGAAGAGGAAGTACATAAATCTCCAAACTTATTGTGGTTATTTAGTACTAAATTATACTCTAGGTTGAAAAGCAAGCTTTGAACCACTGAAGGTTTTTTTGTGGTTTTAGTTTGTTGTGGTTTTTTGGGTTTTTGTTGGTTTTTTTTTTTTTTTTTTTTTTGTCAGATTAGGCTACATTGCTTTAAACATAAGGGTGACCTCTCTTCCCTCAGACACTATGATCATGATTCTCCTGTATGTGTGTTAGTGTGTGCTAACATCTCGCAGGGATATAAGATCTACACACCCACACATTGGTGTAGTCAAAAATTGGCAATCATAGGGGCTGGATTTGTGCTCCTATTGCTGTTTCCCTCATTATTGCATCATCCCATCTGGCATGAGCACTTGCCATCTTCCCTTTCCTTGGCATTAGCAGCAGCCTGCATGCCTCTCTTTTGTGCAGAAAAGAGGTGGGGGTGGTGTTGGGGGGGGGGGAAGTGTCAGGACACCGCAGAAGTTCAGAGATGTAGCCAGTGTCTAGGAGGAATGTACTGGCCACTGATCCATCTTCTCAGCAGCAGTAACTTACTGTCATTACCAAGCTATGAGTAGCTACTAAGTAAACAGGTATTTCTCATCTCTTTCAGGGAAAAGGCAACAGGCCAGATGGTGATGGGTCTCCAGGGTATTGTTTAAACTGTGCAGGACTAAACTGTGTCTTATTAATCAGTTTGATATTTTTTTTCCTTGTTATCGTAATGCATTCATCTCCTACAGAACACTTTAATATCTAGATAGCCTGGTGTATGTATTATTTGGCATGCTAATAGAAGAGACTGTTTAAGATGCACAGTTAGAAACTCAGAATTCAAAGCTATTCCAATTGCACCCTTAATTCAGTTAAGCACAAGTGCCTTTATTTGTCAAAGAAGCTGTAGGATGCAGACAAGAAGATGACACATGAATGCTGTCTTTAAGAAATGGCTCATTTTTTGTTTCTGCTGCAGAGGAAGTACTGCAGACACTCAGTAATAAATAAATAAATAAATTACTGTTTATAAAGGGACTGAATGACCAGTGTTGAAGAAGGACATCATTCAAGCTTAATTTATCCTTTCTATTCAGTGTATTATCTATCATTTGAAATAAGCAGACTTTCTGTAGAAAATTTGATCATGTCACTTAAAAACTGTCCCACAGTTTGTCAGCGTGTAAAAAGCGTAAGTGAATGTAGACAGTGGTGACATGGGTATCTCTAGCTTTTGAAGGCTTTGTTTTGCAAGTTACAATAGTCTCTTGGTATGGAAACCAAATTAAAGATTTGTATTTTGTTATTAACTGGTCTTTCAACTTTGAACTATTTGAGTGACTGCCTTGCAAAACAAAAGGTGTTTATGAGGGCAAGGACCATTGTCTTGAAAACATTTTAAGTGCACAGAGCATACAGAAATGAAAGTTGGAGGGAATTTTGTAAAACAAGCAGGCTCTATATGATGTTTATCATAAAAGAGAGAAAGAGGAAAGTTTTTCCTTTTTCCCTGATACACTGAATCTGCCACTCTAGAATGAAAGCTATTTTCCCTGACTATATATTTAAATTCTATTAATTGTGATAAATCTTTGTATGTATTAGAATTAATAGTGTTGTACAACTTATACAGAACAAATAAACAGACCACAACACTTTTCATAGTCAGAAATCCTGGTATGTCCCAATAAGCAAATAATTCAGCATCATTAACCTGAAATGTCTGAGAAAGCTAACTTTTATTTAATTATTTTCAAATTACTCATAATTTGCCTGCAAATCATAAGACTATTTCAGAAATACTATTTTGGTAATTTACAAGTGCATGGTATTCCCTGTAATGATATTCACGTTTCAAATGATGAGTACAGGTTTTTTGTCAGCCATGTATCAGGTTATGTCAGAATCTATGATGTCATATGAAATACAGGTATTAATGTGCAAGTTAGAGAAGTACTTCTAAACTTATGTGTATGTGTGTACTAGAACAAAAATCAAGAATCTTACAAATTGAGTTTCAAGATTTTACTTTTGTATGTAATCAGGAAGAAATCTTAATTCTTGTTTGAGATTTAATAATTTTATAAGACTAGATATAGGAGACTTACTTGTTAGCTTTATGTTTCCTTATTTAGCAAGACCGGTAATAGTCAATATCTATTTAGAAAGATATCTCTCTCATTTTACCACAATATTTATAACATATAAAGCAGTAGTGCTGGATAACTTAGAACAGTCACATAAATTACTGAGATCTATGTTGAGCTTCAGTTAGAAGAAAAAATATTCAGTATTATCTGTCTCATACTTCCAAACCTATGCCCAAGCTATCAAGACTTTATACTTCTGGTGGCCAACAGAAAACTGACTTTTGCAACAGTACTCAGAGAGTAAATTGTTGAAATGTTCTATGCTCACAAACTTACAAAAAAGTCTGGCTATTGTGGATGATTTAAGAGTACCCTGACAAGTCAAATAATAAAAGCAGTGTGAGATGGAGAAATTAAACACAAACTGGGCCAAAACTCAAACATTAGTTCCATAATTTCTTCATCCAGAATTTGACTCCTCATGATGTTAATATGTATATTGAGTGGACTTGTACCCTCACAAAAAAATTTTATATTACAATACATGCCTTGTTACTTGTTTTAGTAACATTGATCCTCACTAAAGTGCATATCTCACAGCCTGGAAAGTTAAATATGTTTTCAATTTACATGACTCATTTGAAAACTATGATACCTGCATCCTGCTGCTATCCATAAAAAACAAAGTTGTTATTCACTCTAATTCCTACTAGTGTTAGTTTTATCCTTGCTAAATGTATTCATCAAAACCTAGTCAACAAGCTTTTATTAGAAATTTTAGCTGTTTTCCAAATATTCAAATGCTTACTTATGTCAGTAGGCTCCTATTTAAAGAGAAAAAAAAATAAATCAGAAATTCACCTCCAGAAAAAGCCAATGTATAGGATAAAGGTAGTAGTCAGTGGTTTAAGTGAAGAAACAAATTAGTGACTCTCTCATTTTTCATACCATTCAATATGTAATAGAAGAGTATACAAATTAAGTTTCCATGCTATCTAGGATGAAACTATTTTACAAGTCTGACAGCTGTTATTTTAGGCTTTTTGTGAACATGGCATTAGCTTACTACTGTGCACAAAAGATGACTCGGACACAAAGGCTGAAATTATTAGTGTGGTGAAATCTTAACTTCTTGTACATGTGAACGGGTATACCTCCAGAGAAAAAAAAAAAGTCTCAAACATGAAATGCTAACACATAGAAAAAGGAACCACTCAATTTTTACATGTATTAAATGGAAAATTAACATGTAGTTTTCTCCTGAGCACTTTCTCTTGGATCGCTTCTATTATATATCCAAGGGGCATTCATCATTGTAGCCAAAGATTCTGAAAATGTGCAATGTCATTTGAGACAAAATGATGACTAGTGCTGTCAAGTGTTTTTTACTGGGCTTTTCTAATTGTTGTAGAATGTCCTCAAAAAGATGGAGAAGGAACTGTCAATAAAACAAAAAAAAAAAAAAAAAAAAAAAAGAGAGAGAGAAAAAAACATTTCAATAACATTTCCATGCCTCTCTTACAAGCCAAAGAAGATGCCAGGTCTTCCACCAGTGTAGGGTACTTCACAGAATAAAAAACCTGAGAGTAGCAAGTGTGGTGTTCCTGTAGGAAAATGCTAAATGGAGACTTGTATTTACAAGATTCTGTACAGAAAGAGTATGAATATAAAGTATTTTAAATCAGTTCTCTTATCAAAAATTTTATTTACAAATAATAAGTGTACTGTGGTTAAATCCTTTCTGCACTTCTTGCTTTACATAATTTTTTAATAAAAAGTATCAGCATAAGAAAGTTCTGATGGGCCTGAGCTCTTCCAAAAATTTATTTTCCTCTAAACTCAAGGGATACTTTGAAAATGTCAAGGAGAGACCTGTGGGGTTTGAGTTTTTTTTTTTTTTAATCTGTAAGAGCAAGCAGTGGTAGAACATTTTTCATCCTTTCTTTCCTATTCTTGGCAGAAGATACTAGCCATTTACTCATGGGTGTACTGACATCTTGATCTTGCACACAGTTTCTTGACTAGTTACTCATATACTGCAAATATTATATTCTTGTCCTCTAATTCCTGATGGACAGTGTCAGGTACTAGCATACTTGAGCATCCCCAGCTGGTTGGACAAAATGATTTTGTGGAAAGGTAGGTGTGACCTTTCTGCAGTATTGCACTGTGTTTCCTAAAATAAATTTTCTGGTAGATTACCTCTTGTTACAATCCACTGTGGCAGTTACATCCAGTTATGCATTTTGCAGATAGTTTAAAACATTCTTATTTTTCCTTCTAACTTTGTATTTGTACTTTATGTATTTCCTTTGTATTGGTAATTTTTTTAAATGGTTGAGTAATACATGTAGCATTTAGAAGAGCTCATCTTTTACCTTTGTATTGCAACAGTAATAGGTGTTAAATATATTTTTTTTTTCCTCTGAAGTTGCTTTCCTTATGTTGATTATTGTTTTCCAGGTCTTCTCCCTTACACACACTCCCATATTTATTCCAAATGGGAGTTTTTCTTGCTAAACTGGATTTCGCTCCCCACCTGGAAACTACAAAAATAATTCAATGGAAAATTTCAAAAATATTTTTTTTGTGTAGTATAGAATAGACAAATACTGATAGTAAGAATAAAATCAGTTCAGGAATCTGGTTAACTTATAACTTGTTATTCTTTAATTCTGTTAGCCACACACAGAACAGAGTATTTATTGCATTGTCACAGTGCTGTTAGTAAGTTCCCTTTCAGTCGTAAATAGTAAATGTTTTGATCAAAGTCAGTTTTCAGGAGGATTTTTCCAAGACCACAGACTCCTTAAAGCTTTGTAATCAGAATGTAAGCCTGCCCTGGAGAGGTTATGAAGCTGGTATAATTTGCTTCAATTCAGAAACTTTGTTTTGAAAGAATTTTCCTCCTCTTGCTTTTCTCTGTTACTATTGCAAGAAACAGTAGCTGTTACACAATCAATTATGACAGGCAATTATAAAAATGAAAGCAGAATTAAGAGGTGAGGGGTTTAGTGTTATGATTGAGTTAGTTTTTGTACAAGATCTGAAATGGGTGCTGCAGGGATGGGGTGGCTAAAATTGAACTTCATTGCTCCAGGGTAATATGCCAGAGTCTTAGTACCTTATTCACAAGAAATCATGGGAAAATAATAGAGAAGAATGGGAATCCCTGTTTATGTTACTGCTGATAGGATGGACATGACAAATACTGTTAGAAACTATCATCTCCGCTCATGAGTGCCCATCACCAGACAGGTTTGTCCTTTAGTGGAGGTAAGAGTGGCAACCATTCTGGGTTTCCAGGGATACATCGTGGGTAAAGTAAGCACCAGGGTACGGTTATTTTGTTGCCCCAGGTGACTGGCTAGATTGCTTATGTTAAGGTCCATCTCATGTTTTAACTTGTCCATTCTCCAAAAAAACCCACATTAACTCATTAACTAAATCTGTGGATGTGTCTTCATGGGTCACCAGAGAATATTTTAGCAGAAAACTTGTGGCTTTTCAGCTAGTACATTTAAGAAATGTAATCGATAATTGTCAGCTGTCAACTAGGCACCACACAGCTGCTTGCTCACTCTCCCCCACCCCTGGTGGGATGGAGGAGAGAATCAGAACAGTGAAAGTGAGAGCACTTGTGGGTTGACATAAGAATAGTTTAATAATTGAAATAAATTATAATAATAATAATAATAATGTAATGAAAATGAAAATAACAAAAGGAGATAGAAATAAATCCCAAGAAGGACAAGTGATGCAAATGGAAAATAACTGCTCACCAGTAATCAACCAGTGCCCCGCCAGTCCCTGAGCAGCGGCCCCCCAGCCAGCTTTCCCCCAGCTTGTATACTGAGTATGACGTCTACGTAATGGAATATCCCTTTGGACAGTTTGGATCAGCTGTCCTGGCTGTGCCCCCTCCCAGCTTTTATGTATCTCTAGCCTTTTCAGTTAGTAGAGCAGGGGAAGCTGAAATATCCTTGTTTTAGTGAAAGCACTGCTTAGGAACAACTAAACCATCACTGTGTTATCACCATTCTTCTCACACTAAATCCAAAACGCAGCACTGTGCCAGCTACTAGGAAGAAAATAAACTCTATCCCAGCTGGAAACCAGGACAATAATGCTATAGCAATTTCTCACAATTTAGAAATGAATGTTGATCATCACAGCAAGGATATACTTTCATGAACTGTAGTCATAACATGCTTTCAAAGTGCCATCCACAGATTCCAAATATTCTCAATTTGTCCACTGTTGTCATATATCTAGGACATATTTTGAAAAAAGTACAGAAGCATGTATAATAAAATAGATTACAGAAAGATTTTGTTCTTTTGTGGCAACTTATAAAATAGTTGGTTCCCCCCCCCCCTTTTTTTTTAACTGAATTGTATTCATTATTTATTTAAGAGGAATGGTGTGATGAAAAGGGAAAGAATCAGGCCAGTTTTGTACATCCCAACCTAATTTCTGATCAAAATAAGGATGTCAGGTGAAAAAACCCAAATAACCTTTGTTTTGTTGCATGAAATAAATTGGCTACTTTCAGATCTCTAATTTCTAGTAACTTGTAACTTTGTGGTCTGTATGTTAGGTCTGTTATAACCTGATGAGTTTAAAAAAAATAAAAGTGGTTTTGTTTGTGTAGCAATGAGTTTCCTTTTTTTTTTTCCCCTCAATTTCTTTTAAAATGCCCGAAGTATCATTGCAAAAACTTCATCATAACAGTAGATGAACATGACTAATTCATTAAGATTCATTAAGAGTTTTGAAAGAAAGATATTGTCAATATAAATTGTTTGTATTTTTAGAAACCATTACCAATTCAGTGGGTTGTTGTGACAGTGTTTTCTGTTAAAACATTTAATATAAACTTAATTATAAAAAAAGATTATTTAATGTAATTGTGAACCACCTCCTTCACAACAGTTTACAGACATTCACTCAGTATTGGTCTCCTGCATTGTGTCTTTGGTGAAAGAGCCCACTATATTACATTTCCTGCTGCCTAACACAGTTTTCTCTTTGTCTTTGCCTTAGATTAATTTCAAAACTCAGCTGAACAGATTTTTTTTTCCCTGGCCAGGATGTCAGAATATAAGGGGACTAAAAACTGAATGAAACTTTTTTTTCTTTAATTACATGTTGTGAGTGGATATCGCTTAAAAGTGAAAAACATTAATGAGTATTTCAGTAAAGGTAGTGTTAAAGCATTAATATTGGCAGAGTTGCAAGTGTGCTCATAGATAAATTCAGAGAAAAAGATTTCAGCTGTGTGCATTGTACACTGACAGTCAGTACTATATACAAATGAAAGATCCTAGACAAAGTAAGTAAAAGCATGGGAATTGTCTGAACATGTATTGCCTGGTCCATAGAAATACTAATAGTTTCATCAATTTCATCATAAATGTGTCATTAATTTAATTAAAGGACCTTGAGGTGAAAAAAAAATCTGAAATGTTTTGCATGGAAAATCATCACTATAAAAGTAGGTAAAACAACTGCAGTTTGAAACTGGTTTTAACTTCACTTCTTGAAGTGTGGTGAAAGGAGTCAGACTACTGAGAACTGAACTTTCTGGGCTGTTAAGAGGGAAACATGGCCTGAAAACAAGAGCAGCCTAATCAGATGGGACAGGAATGTGACAAGATAGAATTGAAAGTATCTATGAGGTGAGCCAAGAGAAAGGTTGTTGGGTTTTTTTTGTGAACTGTGGAAACTTAAAGTTAAGATAGAAAAAGGATGCAAAAGGTGTGAGAATATTTTTTTCTTTCACTGGATGAGATGAGGAAGGGCTTGTGTTTTAAAAGAAGTGGGAAGGAAAAAGGAGTAATGAGAAGGAAATCACGAGGGAAATACTGAGAGACAATAGAGGCAGCGATATTTTAGAGGGAGGGAAGCATTTAAAAAGGCAAAGGAAGTTAATTTCTTCATGCTGTCAGCAGAAAAACTAACTCACCAATAACAACATTTAGTATCTTTGAAGGGGATGAGGACTGATAACACTTCTGAAGCTAGAAATAAGACTTGCAACCCTCTAACATAAAATGTCACTAGAATACTTAATAATTGTTAGAACCTGACATGTATAAGTTCTCTCAATGCTCAGGTAATTCCTTCTCTTAACATTTCAAACTGGTTTGATCCTTTAACTTTTCTCCTTTAAAACTAATATTCAGTAGGGTAGTTGGGCAACAAGATCAATATTACCAATGTCACTGTAACATTTGATTAAGTAAAGTCTTGTCTGGCTTATCATGAGAAAATCCTGGATTCTCATTGCCAGAACTTAATTAATTCCCATCTTTCTAATTTGATTACCTTTGTAAATGCAACTTGCATTTTAATTGAGTAGTGTTTCAGAAGCTAAATACTGCCTAGATTGCCAGAACCATTGAGGTTTGTATAGTTTAGTCATCTTATTTTTACAATGTGTGTTTGCTGGCTGGGCCTTTTTTCTTTTTTTTTCTTTTCCTTTCACATGTGGAACATATTGTGTGATGTAAAATCTAATTTCTATTAAGGCTTGAAGGCTAAACAGATTAGATAGCAACACTGCAGTTTTAGTTTGTTATTTTTCTGCTATGAAATAACATTGAGAAACATAGCTTTATTTTCAGGCTTCCTTTCTGTGGCATAATCACAGTTGCCATGTTATCTTGTCTAGCTGCCAGTTACCTTATCTAACCACTTAAAATATCCTTTTTTGGGTTTTCAATTTTATTTTTGGTGTGGGGTGTTTGAAGTGGGTTTTTTTGCAAGCTACAATTAAAACATAAAATTATATTTTATTCTTCATTGCAAAGGGTTTTCTTTTTGCTATGAACAGAGAAAGGTATTGTATTTGGTTTCTGCATAGTTCTTCCAGAAATGAAGGCAATAGCTCTCAGTTAGAAAAAAGTGCTTAAGCGAAACTGCATGGGAAGGCGTGTGTCAGCAGGGAAGCTATGCCTGAAGCTATAGGATGAATTAACAGCCATTACCTACAATAACAAATTTTGTTCTTATTGTTACATAAAGGCTTGGATTTCTGTGGCCAAAATTCATGGAGCTTAATGAGACTTTGGGTACTTCAATGTTAAGCTTTATATTGCACCATGGATATCACAATTCATATAGATTCAAACCAGGAGGTGCTATTGTATATTTCGCTTGACTGATAACAGTTTTCAGTTCAGCTCTGTGCTACACAGGAGTTTAAAGGTGTAATTCATCAGCATAATTCATACTGCTATTACAAAAAAATTCACTATTCATTGTTGTTAAAAAAAGAAACGTTGTTACCTTAGAAGGCAACATGTGGTTTAAAAACAGTGCCACAGAAGCTGATGTTGGAGAGAAAGTATTAAACCATTTTACCTTTTTTTCAGGCTGCTGAAGGTTTAAGTCAGTTCAAAGAAAGTATAGCTAGATTAGCACTAGTAATTGAGAGTTTCCTGCAGGACCTGTCTAACTGAGACAAGGAAGGTGATAAGACTTCTGAAAATTCGTTTAGTTGCACAGCTAAAAAAGACTTGGTTTTCATTTTAGTCAGATTCTTAAGATGTCACTGAATGACATGTCCCTAAACCATGATCTACCACAGAAAACTGTGATCTAGATGTGCGCTTAAGTGTCTCTTCTAAACGGAAACATTATCAATGAAGTTAGTAAAACTTCTGGGAAAAATCAAAAGTTGTGTTGAAACAATTTGAGTCAAAAGTTCATAAGGAATATCAAATATGTCTGGAAAACAGACTAGGAAGACGCTAAAGCTCTCTCTCCTCCAGGGCTGCTAAGCTTTTGAGTTTCTTGAAATGTCACTGATCTTGAGACCAGTAATGCATTTATTATTATTTTATTATATTCCATTTTATACAAAAATCAACTTACTGACATGGAATCTATCATATACATTTCCTACTGATACTTCAGTGTGACTTTTACATCTAGAAGCAAGAGAAGAATTTTGGGTTTTTTAAAAACCTCAGTGGTACTTGATGTCATTCCCACACCATGAGTTTGCCAAAGGTCAGAAGTGTGCTGGCTGTCCAATGATTCTTTTCATATGATTACTTCTAGTGTTATTAACTGCTCCAATCAGGCGTTCCAAAACTGGTTTGTATAACTTGTAAATGTTATATATGTCCATCTGATTCGTGTTAATATGGAACAGTACTAGGGCCGCATGATGACATACCCTTGTATAACCACAAGCCTAAGAAGAGCAGAGAGGTTAATGTATGTAGTTCTTACCTTGCACCCCCCCCAGCCGCCTCCTCACAGGGAAGGGGAGGGG
>NW_009260670.1:1137042-1137294 GCF_000687185.1 Egretta garzetta
AGCTTTTATTCGTTTAATAAATGGTTAATTTTGACTGAAACCCTATTTGGGACTCGGTCATTTTATCACATAAATAAATATGTTGACCTGAAACTCTTTTGTTTGCAAGACGTCTAGAGGTCTGCCAGTCCAATCAGTAGGTCCAGCTAGATCAGGTTGTGCAGAACCTCAGCCACATGGGCTTTAACGGATGGAGACTTCAGATCTGAATTTACTGACAAGGCGGTGGCAGGGCCTGCGGGCGCGGCCCCT
>NW_009260670.1:1137694-1141965 GCF_000687185.1 Egretta garzetta
AGGGAGTGAGTGACCAAAGGTGGTGTGTGAATTTTTGGTTTTGTTCCCCACTACTCAAATCTATTTTAATTGGCAATACTTTACATGAATTCCCTCTGTGAAGAAAAATGGTAAGTGATGTCCCTGTCTTTATGTCAACGCATGAGCCTTTTTATCCTTTTTTCTCCCCGTCCTGTTGGAAAGGGGAATGAGAGAGTGGCTGGGTGGGCATTTTAATCAAGGTGAACTCACTGTGTCTCCCTCCAGGGTAGATGTAGACAGCAATTAAATACCCCTTACGCCTCCTCTTTATAAGACCAAGCAAGTCTTTTCCTCACCCACGTGGCCCTCTGCTGGAATCACTCCAGTGCATTCTCTCTCTTGTACCGGGGAGTCCAAAACTGCAGTTTCCAGATGTGGTCTTGTAAGTGCCTGTTGTCTCTGAACTCGGACATCCACTTCTGTGAACGTTATATCTCTATTAACTTTAAAAGCTCATGTCATCATTTATTTGAAAAACCTTTGCATTTGAATGTTGTCTGTCACAGGAAATGGAGATGGGGAAAATTCAAAATAGCACTTATATTTGGGTAGACAGAGAAAAACAGTATCAAGACATGGATTAAGAAATTAATAAATTATGAAGGTCACAAGTGACCGCTGTGATCAATAGGGGAACCTAATTTCTGTCTTTAGGCTTTAATAAAACTTAAACTATTAAACTAGCTTTTTAAAAGGCATCCAAAGTGATTATAAAAATTGAAGAGCTTCAGGGATCTTATCAATGTCTTTGGTAGATTTCGTATTGCCTGAATAAATTGACCACTGAAAAAAAAAGCCAGTGGATCTTGCCATGGACACATACATCTATGCTAGAATTGTTTTTAATCTCAGGAATTACTGTCACCTGTTGGGTTTTGTTTTTCTTTTTGAAGACAAATTAATCTTAGAGAAACACACATAAACATGCACTAGAAACAAGTTTGCAGCAAATTCTTATGTAAACAGTGTCAGCATAACATTTAAGAATTTTACAGTCTTCAACTTAAGGACGCTGGTTGCCTGCCACAATAGTGGTTTTGGTCATTTCAAGATAATAGCTAAATGGTGACCAGACAGAAAAAACATTGCCATGTTTTTGTTATGTTAAGGTATTTCCATTTCTTAAGAGTATTGTATCTATTGGAGAAAAAAAAGAGCAAGAGCAAAGAAGAAATGCGTATCTTGTAGCAACAAAAAATCAGGACAGCTGTCAGAAGTTTTTCGAGGAGATAATATACCTTTTAAAAGGGATTTTATTGTTAACAACTTGTAGTATTTTACATACCCATAGTGGACCAGTAGTTCAGTTTCCATGGACCCTTTTCTTATATATTTTTATGTATATGCATATAGAATACATATATTCTGATATATATTCTTATACATAATGAAAGTTAGATAAGGAAGAGCAGAAGAGGGAAATTTCCCTCTTAGTAAATTATTAGTATCATTATCTAGTTATACTAGCATTATTTATTTCCTTACAGGAGAAGGAGGCTTATCTCTAACAGAGTAAATTTACCTGCTTCTTTAATGAAGTATAATATTCCTGTAGATAATTTTTCCAAATTCAAAATGGATTCTGAAAGATATATTTGCAAGGACTGGAGATTTTTAATAAAGATTCTAAAAATTATTAATTTTGATGTAAACTCAGAAATATTTAAACTGTTTCTTTTAATCCTCCTTTTTTTCTGTCATCTCTCCCCAGGCTATCTGCTGTACATTTCTGGTTTTCAATTTATTGCATTGTAATATTGAACAAATGTGTCATTTAAATTTTTTACTTAAAATGGTTTCCATCCAAATCCTTGCCTCAAATATTTAGAACTTTCTGAAATGTTTACATTTCTTCTAAATACTTTAGATTGTTTATTCAAAGTTAGAAATACTGAACACTGTAATGCATTTGGCTAGCTATATATCACAGTTTGAATTAGAAAACGTATCTTTACATTACCTTTATAAAATGGGTTAAGATTAAGTATGTTAGAGTTTCAATATACAGATAAAAAAAAAAACAAACAACCCAGGATTTCTCCTACTTCTTAATGTTCTTTCCTTTGCCTTCCAGTAATTACTTTTTGGTTTCAGCAGTTTTTAGTTCTCTTACATTGTTGTTGTTTTTTTTTTTCTCCTACCTAGTATTATTCAACATGTGCACTCCTGTGAAGGATGGCATTTGCTTGTTCATCAGTTACAGTAGACATGCAGCTACATTGCATTGTGCTGAACGGAGAGCTAGAGTCCCAAGGTCTGTTTTCTGAACCTTTTATAAGCCTCATTCAGCAGGGTTGAATCTTCTCTACTTAAACAAGTTCCACTGTTCCAGGTTATATTTCAATAAAACAGTAAAACCAAATGAAAGTCCTTGAGCAGGGAAGATACAGGGAGGTCTGCCTGAGGTCAGACCATGCATGACATAAGATGCCACTGCGAGTTCTTTAAACTGTGCCTGTGCGTCACTAAGATCATTGTGCTGCATCAGCATAACATTTGGGACTCTGAATTCTAAAAGAAATTTTAGTTTGCTGTTTGAATTTACAATAAAATTATATTCGTCATTAGAAAAATTAATGCCTGATTGAAAATTGCTCAATACTCTGTAAGCCGTTAGATAATTTTCTTCCTGTGTTCATAGTATATATCTTCCAAGTTTTTTCAAGCTTCATTCAAGGCAGATTTCCACTCATTTTCCTTTCAAGAGAAAATAAACATTCCTTATTTAATTTTTTCATGTGCTGTTACCCATTTTGATAACTTTCCTCTTTATGATTTTTCATTTTAGATTAGATTTTTTTTTTTTACATTGACTTCTATATAAAGAAAAAATTGTCTGTGGAACACTTCTTTCAATTTGTATTTGTTGCTTTGGATTTTTTTTTCTTTCTTCTATCCTGAGATTAGCATGAATCTTTCACAAGAGGACAAAGTTTTCTTAGTAACTGGAGTTACAGAGGCAAATATTTTGAAAATGAACTCGGCAAAATAAAAAAAAAATCAACAAAAATTAAAAATCTAAGCTTTATTTTCAGAAAGTGAAATATAGTCAAACTTGGTAGAATGGAAAAGTCATTTTGTTGGCAGGGGATTTTCTCTTTCTTGGCCTTTGTAGATGACTCGGTGTTACTGCAATAGTTTTACTGTTACTGTGACCTTGCATTTTCCTTATTAGCCTACTGTGTAAAGTTTAAGCAATTATTTGATAACTCTGTGTGTAAGAGAAAAATCTTCAATTTCTAGAAAATGTACATATGCGCTGGGTGATTATATTGTTTGGCTTACAACATTGAACAGACATTTCAGATGAGCTGTGTAGATCATGCAGATATCAAATGCAAGGTGTCATATTCTTGTAAACAGTTGCTTTGGAAAAAAGAGACACTGATACTATTGTAATATTTCTTGTAAAAAAGTTCTCTAATGTATTATATGCAATTTTTATGTGATGCACTGTATAAAAGTGTACTTGTTAAACAGCATTATTTAATGTGCCTTTCCAAATGCACAAGGTTAATAAGACAATCAAACATTTTTACAGCACCTTTCCAAGTTAGTTAAGGAATTAACTACACTGTGTGGCCCTCTAACTTAAGTCAGAAGCAAGTTAATGTGTTTTTTTTGTTTTTCTTTTTTAAATAGCTAATACTGCAGTTTATTGTAATTTTTGTTAATGAAGAGTTTACAAGTTTCTAGGAAGAGCTGTTTCTATAAATAAAGTAAGTCTGGGAGTGTATAAACAAAAAGATGATGGAATGATAACTGAAGAGACTTAAGTGAGATAAATTTATGCATGTATGTGTTGTGAATGAATACACAAAGAGCATATGGGGTAATAAAATACAGAGGAAAGTTTGAGACCAGAAGTAAATGAGTTCAAGAGGATCACTGGGAAGCTTAAAGGATTAAATCTGATGGGAAACTCGTGTCTGTAGGGAGGAGGAAGATGAAGCAGGGGAGGAACTGAGAAGTTCTCACTTTGGTTTCCTCTTGAAAAAGGTCAGGTGTTTAGTCAGAGAAAGGAGAATAGGAGATTTGTGAAAGGAGTCATAGAGACTGTAACTTATAAAAAGCATTCTGGCCTTGGGTTACCCACATGTGCAGCGGCAAAGGGACTTCAGGGCTCGCAGAGAGTAGCTGACCATGTAAGGGTACAGAGAAGGAATTCAGAGTGGAGTGAACCTTGGAGAGATTAAACTGATCTGGTTTCATAGAATCATAGAATCATAGAATCGCTTTGGTTGGAAAAG
>NW_009260670.1:1142417-1142671 GCF_000687185.1 Egretta garzetta
CATATTCAGCCGGCTGTCAACCAGTACCCCCAGGTCCTTTTCTGCCAGGCAGCTTTCCAGCCACTCTTCCCCAAGCCTGTAGCGCTGCATGGGGTTGTTGTGACCAAAGTGCAGGACCCGGCACGTGGCCTTGTTGAACCTCCTTCCTACTTAATGCCAGCTCAAATCAGCCTTGCCACAGTGTCTCTTTGGGATGGTTAGTGTAATTCAGAAAATTGCTTTACCTTCTGCAATGCAGCAGTACAGAAAATGTT
>NW_009260670.1:1142692-1164858 GCF_000687185.1 Egretta garzetta
ATACAACTGTTCTATGTTGTATACAACTCTTTCTCTGGGTCTCCTGTTGCCAGACTGGGACAAGACGAGAGGTGACATACAGCTAACTAGACATCTGACTGAGAATAATGGAAAGCCTAGCAGGCCAAAAGTCAAAGCAGGACAATAAATGAAAATATAGTTTTCCGGCAGGCTTATTTACCCTCTGACAACTATCTGATAATCTTGGGTTTGGTGGGTATCAGCTTCCCATTGTGACACATTTTCCTTTTCTTCTTGTTTTGAGCAATTTACAGTAGCTCTCACGTGCCCAGATATTTCTAGTTTGAAAAAGGAAGAATAAGGGAAGAGAAGGTGCCAGGAACAGTGTAAATATTTTCCTTTTTGGCTACAGGGTGAGAGAATTTGCATTATTAAATATATGAATAACTTGCTGGTATCAGTTTTATTTCAGTCGTGTATTATTTTTTTTTTCTATCTAAATTCTAGAACATGTGTCTCAAGGGAATTTAAATACCCTAGAGTGAACTGTAGGGTATTTAGCAACAGATAGCTGTGAGTATTCTTCTTCATGTCACTAGTAAATAGTCTCAGAAAACAAAAATAATCAGGTGGTTATTAAGATGCATGGTATTGGACTTTTGGGGAGCAGGCATTTAAGTAACAAAAATTTAAATGAAGAGATCATACTGAAATTGGATATATAAATAGTTTAAATGGAGTAATTTTGTAATTCAAAAACAAACAAACAAAAATACCTAATAATAAACCCACACAGTATAACAGAATGAAAAAAAAAAGTTGCTGTCCTAGTGAAAAAGTTACTGTTTTCACAGATAGGGCCTTGATGACTTCTGATAAATTATGTCCCACTCAAAATTTTTTTGCCTTTGACTAAATTAAACCAAGTTTTGCCTGTGGGAGAGGTGAAATATATTTTGATCTTTTTTAATAATGTAACCAAGGTTCAAATGTAATCTTTATCTCATTGGACATGATCATTAATGCCACTTTAATATCAATACCCTGTCTTCTATGGATGGTAACCTAACACTATGCTTTAGAAATTCAAGGCAATGGTTAGCAACAAGTGATGACTGGGGGTGTATACCCGTGTCCTGACGTCTCTAGGTTTTGGGGTTTTTTTAACCATTATATTAGTATAATATATTTACCAAAAATTTAACTTGAAAAATAGATTGACATGCTAGTGTTATCAGTTTGAAGATGTCTCCTGGACAGCCAAATCACTGAATTTTTTTCAGTCATTACTGAACGGATACCCTAATAATACCTCCTGTCAACTGTGTTTCGTAGTTCCTTGTTGGGTTTTTATTTTTCCCCCCAGACAAATTGCTATATTTCTTTCTGCAATAAGTGTTCTTTGAAATTATGAAACCAAATTGACAAACAATATAGGTGCTGTCTCCCTACTTCATCTCAGTTGTTGTAATGGCATTAAAGCTTTTCATAACTAATGGCTCATTCTACTAAAGTAGACTGAGATAAATACTCAAGAACTCTTGACTTGTTAATGCTCCTTTAAGTAAAGTTGTGCATCTTTCAGGGAGAGAGTATAGCTCTTTCTTTTGGTCATTCATTCCGTTTGGAATTTAACCTCAGAGCTTAAATAAAGTAAGACGTTCATGGGCTAAGAGTGACATATGATTAGTGGAAGAACTTGGTTTCAGAATGTCAATAAACTGAAGACCTTCTAGATATTATGTTGACATAAACAATAAATAAAATGAGAAATTATATTAAAAAATAATATTTTGTTGTGGTTTTTGTTTTTTTTTTTAAAGAAATAGTTCTCTGAGTTGGTTGAAGACCTATGAGTTTGTAGGAGGCTAATTTCCAGTGCATTTGTTTCTTCTTGTTGGTTGATTTTTTTAAGCTAAATTATACTAAAGATTTAGTGTGCACTCACCCTTCATTAGATACAAGAAAATGCTCATTCAAAGAGATGATACAAATGTCATAACACAAAGAAAAGTTTCAGTCAGCATCTCTCATGGCACTGTCAGTTGTATACACTCCCACTGGCATTGGCTGCTACGTGCCTCAACTCTCCCCTTTGTTTTTGATACACAGTCTAATGTTTTTTTCCTGGAATAAGAACGATTCAGTATTAAACACCTTTTACATAACCTGTGTATCTCTAATTCCTGTAGCATTTTATTTGTTTATTTTAACCTGACATGCAGATCATACAGCTTCCTACTCCTCCATCCCCAAATTTGCTGACAATAATAGGGATGTTTTATTATATATGTAGTAATGTAACATTTTTCTACATGAAATTTCATAGACTGTATGTGTATGTATATAACGATCTTTATGCACGTTAATGTATCATGAAATAGAACCTTTGTAAGAGCTTGTGCATTACTGTGATTTCTTCTGTAACCTGCCAAAATGATATGTAGCACAAAATGTGATGTGTGCATAGGTATCTAAATGACTTGAAAAGAGTAGAGAACTAACCTGAAAAATGATGGCAAATCTCCTCTGAACAGTTTAAGACATATTGTATATGCATCTAGCCAAGTTTTCTTTGATTAAAAAAGTATAGCTTATTCAGAAACTTTATTTTACCTTCCACCTTGTCACTCAGCTAAAAGGTTTACTTTAGTCAAAAGTATGTCTTTTTGGTTGTTGAAAAGCTGTGAGTATTTTCATCTCAAGATGAGAGTGCATCTCAAGATGCAGTATAATGTGCACTTTTCTTCAGTTTCTTGCTGCATCCTGGTTTGGTTCAGTTTTTAAACTAGAAATTAGTTACTGCTGCATACATAATCATCCTGACCCAGTATTTTTTTTTTTTTTAATTCCCCAATCTTTCAGTTAACTGATAAGAGAAGGATAAGAACAAAAATCTGATAAGACTTAAAAAAAAAAATCATGGTCACTCTCACATACACTTGCTTTCTCTTCCACTCTAGAGAGGAAAAAAGCACACTATACATCCTCCTAACCAGAAAATAAGAGAGACAATGTCTGTATCGGTTTTCTGTAGAACACACTGGTGTAACAAATGCTTAGCCATATTAACAGACTTTTTTCGTCATACTCTGAAATGGAAGAAGGGGCTTTGGGGCATATATAACCTAGCCCTAACCTATTGTATGTGCCTGCAGGTATTCTGTATGTTTGGTTAGTAACTTGGGGCTCTAGAAATAGTAATTAAAGAATTATTGTTACAGAAATCATCGCAAATATAATAGTTTAACCCAAATAATTTTATAAGTTCTTTTTCCATGTGGAAGCTCTCTTGACTGTGATTCACATGAAAAAGTAACAGCAACTAAAATTAGAAACCCTGTGCCATTGTCCTAAATGGTTCCTTCACTCACACACAAGAGTGGTTACCTATTGATTTGCTTATGCATTGCTGGTTAACATGTCAAAGGTTGACCCTCCCATGTCTTAACAAATTCATCTATTCTAATGTAGTTTCCCCCTTTGCCTCTCTTTGCTCTTCTTTTTCACAGGTAAATACAAATCCAACAGAAGTTTTGAAGCAGAGACTGGATGATGGTTCTTCAGAAATGAACTAATCCGTGGAATAGAGCTGCTCATACTCAAGGTAAGTAGACAATGAAATATCCTTTTTTAAAGATTAGCTTGCAGCTAGTTTTGTGAAGCCCTATTCAAAGACAAAGAATGTTAAAGGCAGAATTCTACCTTGAAAATAAAGCTAAATGCAAATTTCAAAGTTTACAAATAAGGCTGAGATCAATAAATTTTGACACTGTTAAAATATGCTACACAAATCTTTGTTAAGATGAGGTACCGTTGATTTTGCTTTCCATCATGGTATGTATGTACAAGGTTCCTTTTTGAAACCTTCCAAGATAAGTGTTTTATATTTTAAAATATACCACATTAGAGATGCACAAAAAACTGAACAATGAAAAGAAGTAGAACTTGATATGTCTACTCACTTCTATGTATATTCTCAGCTTATCAGAAGGAAAGTCAGTAGGTACATGACCTAAATGTAGTATCTCTGTCATATGACAGAGATTAGCCTACAAGGCTAACTCAGTAACAATACCTGTCATTTTTTAATAAAACACAATGTTCTTGCATCTCTCAGTTTTTATTTACTCAGAATCTGAAGGGATATTTCTAATTTACCTTTGAAAGTAAAAAATACTGATTCTAACAGGACAGAAACTTCAGAATATGACTGTAAACTCAGAGTGTTGCTTTTGATAGTCTCGGTATTTTTACAAGATTAATTTCTGTCTTTTATATCTGCAAAAACTTGAAGTAAGAAATAGGAATTTAAGTCCAAAATGCCTTTGAAATATATCATGCTGTTATGAAATAACATAATTGTACCTTGCTTGTATGATGTGAAAGTTAGACCAAGAAAGTATATCGGTTTCACCAGAAAACCTGACTTTCTGCTAGCCTGACCCAGAAAGAATGCCATTTTAAGAAAAACAGCGTGTCTATAATGAACACAACAGTTGTCTTATTTTGGATTTCTTTTTGCCTTTCTGGTAATCCATAGCAGGTTTGTCTAATCCTAACTTTGCAGTGACTTCAACTGCATAGGCTAGAATTTTTTGGTTTGATTTTTGGTTTGTTTGTTTTTCTTTTGACCAGTATTTCCTACCTATATGTTTCTTGACACAGTAAAAAGTTAACTGCTGCTCTCTGCAGGCACTGTTTCCATCTCTCTCTGTATAGGTGTTCACTATGGAGTAAAAGGTTGTTCTGGAAACATTCCTGGGTTCTGGGGAAAATCTTTTGACATTTCAGTGGGGGTGGGGACTTTTCCAATTTGTCAAATTTACTGCAAACCTTAGAATTGTTTTTTTTCCAGCTCCAAATAAATAAAAAATCTCAAATACTCTTATAAACATATTATGTATTTTAGTACCCTTTGGAGAAATCATATATTCATTGTAAATCATTATTGATTATTGCTATTTTTCTTTTTTCTCTAATTGCTCTCTAATAACATGGTACAAAAATTAGCATGAAAATTCTTACAGTTCTTGGGAAAGCTGATGAATAAAAAATAAATAAAATTATTATTTATTAGTATTTACTGAAGTTATTCATGCTCTTTAATGACAACTGAGGCATTATTTCCCATTATGTTTCTGCCAATATTTTGTGGAAGGTAATTAGGAATTTGTGGATATGTGTAGCTGGTAACAAAAGTTTAATTGGTTAAATTACCAATCAAACTAATTAAATTGGCTAAATTGGTAGACTTACCCAATTAGGGGAAAAACCACAGGATCATATATATTTCCAGACAAAATTACATCGGTTGCAGTGGAAAAAAAATTTTCAGATGAGAAGTTGAATTATCAATTATGCAGAAGCAATGCAAGGCAACTGTAAGCTTTGCATGAGAAATCTGCAAATTGATGGTGAAATATATTCATTCTGTAATTAATACCTCCATCGTAATGATGAACACAGATAAGTGATTGGCCAAAACTCACAAAGGGCATTGATGGTAGAGATGGAATAGAGGTGAATATCCCTAGAACTTGCCATGTGTAGTTGCTGTTAGACTACACAGCCTTTACAGTTTACAGGCTATTGTATAATATCTATAGAAGGTATTTTCTGTTGTTTTCAGCTTCTTCCTACTCATGTTTTTTTCCTGTAGCAAACACATTAATAGAGTGATGTCCCAGGCATCATCTTGTAGCTTTCACAGTTTAGTGTTAAATCTTAACATTTTTTGATTCATTTAAGTTATGCCAATTTTTGAAAAATTCAGGAGTATATTTTTCTTCACAGTGGAACCTAGGAAGCCGTCATGGTAGTCTCCTTGAGTGTATTGTATATTCTACTCTACTTAACTATCCTAAGACCTACATTTGAAGAAATTTCCTTTTTTTTTTTTTTTTTTTTTTTTTAAACTTAAAGTATATAACTAATCAAGGGCCATACTATCTTAAAATGTTATACAATGATACACTGTTTTTCAGGGTTCTATTCTTTCCTCTGCATCTCTTAATCTCTTAATTACTAATTCTGTGTATGGCATTTATGACAAAAAGAATATTAAAAGCGACTTGCTAGG
This sequence comes from Egretta garzetta, assembly GCF_000687185.1. Taxonomy (NCBI): domain Eukaryota; kingdom Metazoa; phylum Chordata; class Aves; order Pelecaniformes; family Ardeidae; genus Egretta; species Egretta garzetta. The sequence continues at coordinate 1,148,736 of NW_009260670.1, forward strand.
TCCTAAAAAACCTGTGCTAATTGTCTCCTGTAGGCCTTCAATATACCTTATAACTTCATGTTATACTGCACAGAAGTGTAATTAAAAAATGCCAGAACTTGGAACTCTTGAATACTTGCTTCCTTGGGGATGAGAATGAAGCACAGTAAATGACCTAACAAGAGAGTGTACCCAAGCTTCTTGGCTGATGTCCAGTTTGAAGATAAGCTATAAAAGGCTACTGGCTCTTTTGGATCTTCCTCGTTTAAGGTTTTGTTTTGTTTTGTTTTGTTTTAGTGCTACTGTCCTAAGGATAATTTTGTGGTATTTCAGACAGCTGTATGCAAAATTCATGTCGTGCTACACTGTGACATTTTTGAATGAAGAGAGAAAGCATTACATGACTGAAATGTGAATCATTGTTTAGAGGTTTGTGTTACTATTCTTGCCATAAAGGCCATATTGTGATGAAATGATGAAGGGTTAGATCTTGAAGGTAAATTCACTTCCTCTAACTCCAGGTCACATTCTAACTCCTGCATAAAAATACGTCGTTGAAGAGGAACATGCTTCTAGAAAGGTATATATTTAATTTTACTCAGAATATTCTCTTTTATGTATCATTGTATTTTTCAAAGGATGAGAAATAGTTGGAGATAGCATTGTGGTAAAAAAAAAAAGTATATAAAGCCGAGAAAAGTTTTAGATGTACTTTTGGAATAATATCAAAGTAACAATTCCTAAACTTCAAGTTGTAGTGAAAACAATCCACACCTGTTGTTATCAAAATATCTAACAAAACACAAAAATAACACTTTCATTTTTGCTTCTGCCTCTAAGTATAGAATTTTGTAGAAAAATCATAAAGCTGTACACAAAAGTAATTTACAGTGATCTTAAAGCATAGATTTAATGGTGCCTTATTATATTATTTGCAAGAATTTTCCCTTGTTGTCTTCTGACTAAGCCATGCAAACCAGCAAGGAAGCAACATGCTGTGTGTATTAGCTTTCATTCTATTTAGGGACAACTGAATGTAACAGATCTATTTATTTATTTATTTATAAATTTTAAACTCTTCTGATTTCATAGGCAGTTTTCTGTGCCAACTTTTGTTCATCCATTTTTATTTTGGCATCAGATGTTATGCTGTCACCTAAGCAAATCTCCTTTCCTTTTCTGTTGAGTCTGCCAACAAGGTTGCTACTCTAATTAGTACTGATAACGATTTTTATGTGTGCATATTTATGATGTGGGTACTTATTCATTGGGCAGTTGTCCAAGGCAATAAAGTGATTTTATGTAAACCACTAACTGGACATTAAATGATGAATTCTCATACTAACTACAGACTAAATTTTACTTTAAGGTACCTGCACAGTCATGGCCTTGGTTATATATTTTGCTATTCTGATGATGTCCATTTCTAAAATGAGACTTGTCTGTAGCTATCACATGATTTTGAATTGCAATTAAACATGCTGTTATTTGGCTAAAAGTTGGCTTTTGACGATTAATGTTTCTTTTTCAGAAGGCTTAATTATGAAAGTTCTGCACATAATATAGATGCTGATCTTTTAGCTGGAACCTGTAAAATCACATTCTTTCATGACACTTCAGTAATATTTTTCTCTCAATACAGAAAGATCACGTCTCAAGGCTTGAGGAGGGGCAACTGTGTCATCCAAACACGGATGGGAACATTTGTTGACTTCAGGTAATTTGCCTCTGGGTTAGAGTTGAGCACATACCTGCACTCTGAAGTCTTCCCTGCCAGGTGAGGACAGTCAGTCTTCTGCCGCCTGGAGTTCTGTCTCTCTTTTGCATCCCACTGAAATATTAAGAGCATGAACTCTAATCTAGGGTGCTATTTCATACCTAAATCCCTACAAGTCACCTGACTGATCTGTCTCTGGTCTTGTATTTGGAATAGAGGAGCTCATGATTTGACTAAATTTTCCAGAAAAAAAGATAATATGAATATGTAAAACAGTTGAATAAAGAGGTTAGAAAACAAACAGTTCTGCTTGCAGACATTGATGATGGTTTTGCAAACTATGATGGGTGGATTGACTTTGTATTTTTCTCCCTTCCTCAGAGAAGGATAGTGCTATTGCTGTAGCAAAGATATTTGCTCACTTGAGGAAGTTTAAGACGTGTTACTACCAGGGAGGTGGGGTTGGGGGTGGGGGAGGAAGGTGCTGTGTGCAACAGCAGCTACATTGTTTTAGCACAGATGTGGCATTCTGGTGAATTATCTGGCTTTTTTTTTTTTTTTTCTTTTAAATGTAATTCTTCTATTTTATGGGAGCTTATTGTTGGGCTTTTTTTCCCCTTAATTCAGAGTAAATCATACCGATGAGAGATTTGGCTTTGTGATTGGGAACTTAGGGTAAATATCAGTGTTAACAAAAGGTGTTAATTTTTTTTTACTCTGGTGCCTTGTTTCCTTTACTACAAGGATACTAAAACTGTCTTCTGCTGCTTGGTACATGTCTTTTAACATTAATCTATGCAAGATATATTTTTTTGTTTTAGCGTGGGACTCTAACTTTTCCTTGTCTTTTGTTTTCCTTTACTTCTAGTCTAAAAACATATCAGTAACACTGTATATTACACTTCTCTTTACAGTGTTCGCCACCCTCTCAAGTTTTCTGCCTTTATGATACTTATTTATAGTTTATTAATGCTTTTATTTAGTTCTATTTATTCTGGGATATTATCTTCAAATCTAGATTTAGAAACATTGTTAACTAGTCTCTAAGCATAACTTCTCTAGGGTTATTCATCCTATTAGTACAAGTACAGAGGAAACTGGAGAGGTACAGAGGAAACTGGAGAGAAGCATATGTAGAGAAGAGCACAGTTCCAACAGTCTGATGGGGCTGATAAGACTTTTCCTGATACTGTCATGGTCTAACCTAAGTGGCAGAGGGAAGAACATTTAATATCTCTTGGTGCTTCAGTTTCTTGAAAGCTGGCAGCGGCAGTAATGGCCTTAAAGATATCCTTCTGAGGAGCAATTCATCATTACCTGCGAAAAAGTCAGATCACCTGACAGTCCAAGCAGAAAGGAAGATGACAATTGTAGCTTTTTAGATGAGAAGGACTTTGTTGTATTGCCAAAGTGTACCAGCCTAGGCAACAGAAGATTTAAATTTTATTCCCAATTCTATCATGGACAAGTTTTACATTATTTGTTTTTCGTCCACTGCCTTTCTTGTTTCCTTGCAGACTATCTGATTACATTTGGGGTCTTACGTAATGGTGTATTAGGTTCTTGAGGTCCCTGTCAAAATATAAGCAAGTTGAAAGCTCCTGACGATAAAGTGAGTAAACACTGAAGATACTGCCCTGGCTGGGAAAGGTATTGTATTGAGACAGAATAGGCCAAAGTGAGAACATTTGGTGTCTGCCCCAAGAATTCTAATAAGGGATGGCTACAAGATCAGACCAAGAAACAGTTTTCAATATGACAGAATATTGGAGTTTAGTGGAGTCAGAGGTATAAAACCTGTATATAACTTCCAGTAGGAGAGCAGAAACATACTTCTACGATATGCTTGTACTGGCTTGTTTCGTTTTGACATACTTATAATTAAAACATAAGAAATCAATTGTTGCTGATACTTTCTGCCTCCCAGATGAATGCTTTAAACACAGAGATTAAAAGATTCTAGTAATAATTATGCATTTTATTGAAAACAGCTCTTACTGAGCATCCTAGCTGCTTCCACATTCTGAACGTCTCATTTCTCTGTTAGAATCTGATTTTTCACTGAAAAGAAAAAGAAAAAAAAAGCAGCTTCAACATGCAGTAGTCCTTCTTCCTCCTCTTTAAACCTTTTGTTCATGCAGCAGATCAGATCCTGTGAGGTCCAGGAGAATTCTGACACTGGCAATAGGAGTACATGTGCACATTTACTACTGTCATATTGTGCTCTAAGAGATGGCCATGTCATTTTCATGTACTTGAGTAAAATACTTTTTAAAAAATAATTTCCTTGAAGTTCTACAATATCCCAATCTGATTTATACTTGATATATGTGTAAATTCTTGTTGCTTGGATTTTTGCCAAAAAGATTTGGCTTTCAATCTGGCAGTTCTGGAATTCATATTAATACCATTGCTCACATAGAATATGGGAGTACTGAAATATAAAATTGAACATTCAATAGTGATGGTAATAATTGAAAGGATTTAACACTTGCTTCCCAAAATTAAGAGAAAATAATATATGCTGTTCATGCCAGTAGTCTAGCTATGGATAAGTTTTTATCTAGTTCTACTTTTAGCTATCTAGACCACCTGGAAGTGAAGTGAAGTATGTGAATTTACTACCAATCTCTTAGTCCTTACATCTGGATATTGGACTATGTCTTGGCCAGTTTGTGTACACATAGGTAAGTTGTGGGTTTGTGTGTGACACCTCTAAAAAACCCTGTACGAAATAGCTATAACCAGAACCTGGAGGTATTTGATTTGCATGTTGCTAATCTGATTTGGTTTTTGGTAAAGATCCGAAGTTTGATCTTATTGCTTCTGTAGTATTGAAAAGCATGTATTTTAAGTGTATGATTTGAAACTTGTGGTTTTCTCTTTGAGTTATGGTACTGAGTAAGAAATTGTACAGTGAAGTCCCCCCCACTACCTATTGTCAAAAGTAGACTGAAATATTGCCCAAATTATCTAGAATAGATAGAAATATCACTTTTAATTATTTGGAACCAGAGCCCAGGTTGATCTTGTACCCTTCGACAGGGAACTTATCATTACTGTGGTTTTTGGTAGGAAGTGAAACATCAAATGCCATATTGCTTTTCTGTTGCTCTGTAACTTCCCTCTCTCTAACCATTACATTTATCCTTGTGCAATTATAGATACGAAAGAAGACACTGTGCAAATGCTTAGGTTTGCAAAACAAGAACTGATACATGAGTCACTGCTAATAAGAAATGAAAAAATATTTTACAACCTCTGCTGTTCCATAGTTTTGTATTCTCAGTCAGAACATGAATTCTCATCCAGTCCCTAGTCTAAAGTCTACTAAGGAGGTGTTTCAAAATAAAGGTGGAGTACAAGCACAGAGCTGATTCCTATTAAGAGAATTTATAGGTGAAAACTTAGGAGGAGTAGAAAAGGCTACTAATGGGACTTCCAGACCTGCTGGGTTGCAGCTGGACTTGGTAACTGCAAATTGTTTAAGATCTGTTAGGAAAGAATTGGGGATGGAGGGGGATTGTGGGAGTTTTGTTGTTATGTTTTATTTTTTCTTCATCTGACTTGTGCCCTGTTAATGTCACTCTGTGTGAGAGAGTTTCATTGGGGGGAAAAAAAAAAAAAATTCAAGTATACTGCTTTGCACATTGGAAGCTTGACTCACGTCAGGGACAGCATAAGAAAGAACAGGTCCTTTCTTTATTTCACTTCTCTTCTGCTATCCTAACTTGAAAGTGTACTGCTTGATAAATAAGAAGGTAGCACAAGAGTAGCACTTTTCATAATGTTAAAGCTGAAAGAGAGACTTAGTGTGCATCCTGCTAATAGCATATGAACACTTCAGTGAATAAATGGCTTAAAATGTCCCTAAGTCTCTCTGAATCTAAATGTGGTATAGCTACAACATTAAACATGTTTAAATGTAGCATTTCTTTGTATTTTTGTCTTTTTTTTTTCTGAGCGAGATTATGCTTTACTGTCTGCTTTTGTCTACAAATGTAATTCCTAGTATTATTTAGACTGAAAGTGTGCTTAATTTGATTTTGTTCTCTGCAGAAATATAGCTTCTTTCATGTGTTGGCGATTGATCTAAAGCTGTTTAGCAGTTTAGCTGTTCTTAACATATCACCATCATATTTGTGAAATGCAAAATTGATACATTTAATCTGTGTTCTTCCAAATATGTTATCAAGGGAGGAGGGATTTCCTGTATATTTGTTCATTTATTTTCAATTGCATATACATGCAGATTCTTATTTAAGTGTAATGGGATGACACTAAACCTCTTGACAAGCCTATGGAGACAGACATATATGTATAACAGCGTTGCTATACAATAGGAAAATTAGAACCATGCAGCTAAAGCAAACATCTGAATAAACCTGATGTATAAAAGTATTATATACTTGTGAATGCAGAGAAACATATTAATGTCAGATGGGAATCAAACATCAAGTTGTTGGAATTTTTCATAACATTTCTGGTGCAGTCGTCACTGAACGGAAACTAAGAAACAGAAAGAACAAGGAAAAGAGAGATTTGGTAACTTTCACATTATTGTTACTAAGGTCATCTTGCATAGCAGTGTTGTGTTGACACAGTGCAATGACGTATATCTGCAAGTAAATTTTAACAATGTTTAAGCCAGTACTAACAGAAAAATAATAGCCAACCAACTGACTTGAAAAGGGGAAATCCACAGAAAAATTTTAGTGAATTCAAGTATTTTCTGTTATTTTTATTTTCATGGTATTATGTAGAAATAATACCTTTTGTCCAAATCAGAGGATATCTTTTCTATAAAAAGGTTTCTGGTTGGTTGTATTAATAGAGCGTTATTTCCAAAAAGTACCCTGTCTATTCACACTGCTAAAAACATGAAAGGCAATTTGAAGAATGCTACCAATAATCAATGAATATTTATCTTTATGGTTCTTTAAAATTTTTGTTCATAATCATTAGATAAACCGTAGACAAGTTTGTGTACCATATAGATGTTTTATTGGCATCCATCTTAGTAATTTCATCTTTTGTATGTGTAGTCTTTTATATGAATTATATTCCAATTTTATCATGTTTATGGATGTTTTTTCAGTAACTATAAACTTTTTTAGTTTACCAAAATTCACTTGTAGAATCAGAACATTTGAATGCTCAGATACAGAAGTAGGAGGGCAGATGATTTATAGAAACAAAAGTGTTTTAGCAGATACCATTATGTGTGCGTTCTGGAATAACTGCAAAGAATGAAAGAATGGGTAGTTGATTCTTTCAAGGCAGCTATGTACTTATGGCTTTCAACAGCTGGGAGAAAATATGTTTGGATTAAAATGAGATGCCAGAAACTCAGAGAATTTTCTTGGGTTTTTCCTGTCATGATAGATAAAAGGAGATTTATAACAGAAGTCAGGGCACTTCAGGGCATTGCTGAGACCGCGTGGAGGATCAGAGGAAATGGTGTTATTGCCAGAGCAGGAGTTGCAGCTGGTATGAACATTCCTGAGTGGAATGGAGTGTCACAGAATCATAGAACTGGTTAGGTTGGACCTTTAAGATCATCAAGTCCAATCATTAACATAACACTGCTATCCCACCACTAAAGCATGTTCCTAAGCACCTCGTTTACCCATCTTTTAAATAACTCCAGGGAAGGGGACTCAACTGCTTTCCTGGGCAGCCTGTTCCAATGTTTGACAACCCTTTCAGTGAAGAAATTTTTCCTAATATCCAATCTAAACCTGCCCTGGTGCAACTTCCTCTTGTCCTATTGCCCGTTACCTGGGAGAGGAGACTGACACCCACCTTGCCACAATCTCCTTTCAGGTAGTTGTAGGGAGTGATAAGGTCTCCCCTCAGCCTCCTTTTCTCCAGACTGAACAACCCCAGTTCCCTCAGCCGCTCCTGGTAAGACTTGTGCTCCAGACCCCTCACCAGCTTTGTTGCTCTCCTCTGGACATGTTCCAGCAACGCAACATCTTTCTTGTAGTGAGGGGCCCAAAACTGAACACAAAGTGTGATGTTACTTTTAGAAGAGTAAGATTTTGGACTGGGTACTGTTGTGTTGAATCTTTTTTTTTCTTAATGCATGTGCTGTGAAATATTTTGCTCTTCTTTCCTTCCTGAACAGCCTTTTGTTCCTAGCACTATCTATGTCTTCCTCCACAGCACTTAGGCTGATTGACATGGATGGAAGCTCCACAGCTTCTCTGTGCAGCCTGTGCCAGAGCAAAACCACCAGGTCCTTTTCTGCCAAGCTGCTTTCCAGCTGGTCAGCCCCCAGGATATACTGGTGCCTGGGGTTGTTCCTCCCCAGATGCAGGACATTGCACTTCACCTTGTTGAACCTCATGAGGTTCCTGTCCAGCCCATTTCTCCAGCCTGTTGAGGCCCCTCTGGATGGCAGTATAGCCCTCTGGCCTATCAGTCACTCTCCCGATTTGGTGTCAGCAGCAAACTTGCTGAGGGTACACTCTGCCCCATCATCCAGATCATTAATGAAGATGTTAAACAGGACTGCACCTGACATTGATCCCTGAGATATACCACTAGCTACTGGCCTCCAACTAGACTTTGTACCTAGTACATTCATGGTCACTTAATGAATAAATAATAAAAAATTAAAATACTGATGTGCATGCAGTCGTTGTAAAAGAACACTACTAAGATTTCAGATTTGAGTTTACAGAAATTAGGAAATACTAAAATTATTTGCTTATCCTGCAGGTAACATGTTATGGTGCATAAGAATTCTGGTATTTTGCTATTTTACTGTATTGAAGGCACATATTTTATTAATTAACAACAATTCTGTTTCAATGTCATTATTCAATATCTTTTATGGCTTTGAGGCATACTTTTCAAATTCTGCTTTTGTGTAACTTTCTTAAGGACTTCTGTAGAGCTTAGCGCTATAATAGCTGAACGTTTTCCAAACATTAGCTTCTCTTCTCAGTAAGTGTCTGACATGGGGCCATGATGCTTACCCTTTCCCCAAACCAGAATCTGAGGCATAGAAAGACACCATGGTCAGACGTACAAGCTGACTTAGTGGCAAGACACAGAGCACCAGGTTTCATTTTTGCAATTTTTTCTCTCGCACAGTGTGTGCTGAAACCATGAGTGTTCAGTACCTCTTTATATCAGACCCAGCTCTTCAGTCAGAAACTTAGGAATAATAGAACATAACAGGAAAACACCCATGAAAGAAATCTGGTTCTGAAGCTCAGCGTCATACAGGCTTAGGTGGCAGAGGATTAGATATGGCCTAGTTCAAAGGAGAATGTTTTCATTGTGAAAACTTCTATTTTCCCCTCCATTCATCTTCATTCACTACAAATTTTCTGGCTTCTAAACCATAAAAGGCAATCTTTTGTAGACAACTGTTGCTGTGCTGTGACTTACCCATAGGCCAGTCCATCTTGTGCAATGAGAAAGGGTACTTTTGGGAGTGTATGAAGGGAGATGGAAAGTAATTAGGAGATGTGTGTAATAAATAGGTTTCTTTTCAGATATGCTCTATAAAGTTTTGGTGTTTTTTTAGTTTGCATTATACGTAGATAAACAATTCTGGCCTTTATTAATTTTGGAGTACTTGGGGTTTATTGTTAGATTTCTGTGTACAATTTTACAGAGATTAAAAATATATCAAACACGGAATAAAAACAAGGAGAAATGGGATCATCAGATTCCATACAGCTCATTGCTAGGTTTGCAGTCTTTAAAAACACCATGTTGATCACTATTTCATGAGCTCATAAAGCAACTCGTGCTCTTTTACTTCATGTGGGCCTACACTGAGTGGAAACAATTCCAGTAGGTTTGACAGACATTTGCTGATAGTGACACTCAGAAAAATGGGGTCTAATTCCAAATTTTTTCTTTCTTATCCTTCTTACACCTCGTTGCCTTCCTACAAATGCAACGGTTGGCTTCTGGGATCTCTGCCAAATTTTTAACCAGAAATTAAAAGCAAGGAAAACATCTCTGCTGTAGTCTGAGTAGGTATCATATTAGGCCTACTATTTCAGAGGATAAAGCTGCTGACCTTGAAGACAGAGATGGAAAAAGGCAACCCCACAGTCCCTGGTAAGGTCTGCATTTCTCTTTCTGACTTTTTATCTTGTGTGCTTACTTTTTAATTTCTTTTTCTTTTCTTTTTTTTCCCACCCCAGGTTTCCTTGTTCAGTCTCCGTGAATTTATGACTTCACCCCTATTCTGCCATTGTCTTCCTTCCTGCTTCTTTATTAGAAATATGTCTTTTTTTTTTTTTTTTCTTCTTTGCTGGCCAAGAAGAATATGTCGTCCAGTTTCCACTCCTTCTGCTCCTCCCACTCTTCCTTTATTTTAATGCTCCTTGACCTAATCTGTCCCCATTGGTAAGCTTCTTTGACTCAAAGGCCAGCTGTACCCTGTGGAGTTTCACATTCTGCCTTCAATGCATGAAGGTTTTTTTACTCCTGTGAAAAAACTCCAGCCGTATAATTTTTCCTCATTCTCTGAAATCTCAGTTTCATTTTGGCTGAAATGTTTTTAAATGATTTCTGCCTGAGGCAGACCATCAGCATAGAAAATTTAATCCTAAATAATTTGTTCGGTAAATTTATAAGCAACTATAAGGGAATTCTTCTAATGAGAAGTATTAGGCAGTGTTAAAAATAGGTTATGATGCCACCTTGTTTTAAAGTTACTGTCATGTGTATGAGTAAGTATATGGTTGAATAGCTGTTTTGTCTTCGATATCCATATGCTATCAGTATAAATAAATACTGGCTTTTAAATAGCAGACCATAGCAACAGAAACAGGCATTAGTGGTAAAGTATGGCTTTTCTGGAGTTAAACCTTAACTCCCAAAGTTAGTTCAATTTAAGGGTGCAAGTGTGACTTGAAGTAACTATGCTTGAATAAATTAATATATCTCTAGGATGAGATTGGTTCATTCTAGCTGAATAAAAGCCTAGCATAAATATACCAACATATTCTGCAGAAAAGGGAGTAAGCACACATTCAGTGACTCTGAAGTTCTTGTTCCTGACTAATTCCACTAGATCATTTATTTTCTTCAGCTTCAGAATTTGGCATAGCTCTAGGTGTATGCATGTGCACATGCATAGAATAAACTTTTGTATATATACACAAATTGTCATTTATTTCCCACTTCATGGTTGCAACTTAAATAACAGAAAATGAAATGTTAAAAGGAACTGAAGCTTTTAATTTAATTTTCAACACTCAATATTTTGTTCATTATCCAAAAAAGCAGTCCAGCTTTAAAGACCTACTTCCCAGCCATGTATATACATTTCCATATATTTATGTCTCCTTTCATTATAATTTAATTTGTCTGTTACCAAATTGAAAGTGCAACTTTTATTCTAAGACAGTCTTTAGCCTTCTATTGAAAGGTCCAAGTCTAGTCCTAATATTTTAAGAGGCTAAAGCACAGTTGGTGCAACCAGAAAAGAAAGTTCCATGAACTTTACCTTCAAATCTATGTGAGAGGATTTGGCAAAAAAAGAGAATCTTCTGCTTCCAGTTTTGCACAAATCAATGGGTAAACTTGGAAGGCAGCACAGATGTCTCAATATTGTCAGTTCCACATGGGTCACTGGGAACTGTGAATGTATGTTTACATAGTGTAACATCAAAATGGTGACAGAGATCAGGAAGCTTGAGTTAGATTCTGCAGTCCCCTCCTTTTCTGTGAAAGTACTGAGAATGAAGGTCTTTGGAAATCAGGAGCAGACGGACATACAGAAATTCTAATTTTTATATTGATACAAGAATGGGAAAGGTGGAAGGAAAGCAATGGAATTTTTTTCACAGATGTGCTATGCATTGCACAGTGTATTTATGTGCCCAAGTACAGCCAAAGTCAATGAACTTAATTGCCTCTCCTTGAAAGACTAAAAATCTATCATGGTAGATAAATTTTTCAAAACTAAATCATTACATGTACAGTAGTGAAAAGAAATTCCTCCCACCCGATCTCCTGGCATTTTTGCTGCTCTGCTTCTTTCTGTCTCCCAATGATGTTTTCATGTGCTAGTACAGCATTGTCTAAGACCAACAAGGCAGTTCAAATCAAATGTTTCCTTGTCTCTGACAACTCAAGCAGGCAGAAGAGGAACAGAGAGAAACAAGACGAGTCCTGCAGAGGCAGGGCAGTGAGCTGCTTCCTGTATTTCATCTTGCGGGCAACACTTGAGCAAGCTCTGGACAACAGCTCAAATTTTGGCCAACTTGCTAAGGGAACGCATGATCGCCAAAGACCCTCATTGTCCCACCAACACCCCCCAAAAGCTAATTTGAGAGCTTTCTAACACATTTGATTGCACAGGCCCGAGATGGTCACCGCCTCAGGGGTGGACCAATAAGACTATAAAAGAATGAGGGCATACATTTTGCCTTGTCAACCCACCATGTATGGATGAAGACTCCAGAACAAGATGACAACATGGGATCTGAGGTTGATGATATCTTTCCACTATACTCTCTCTATTCTCTCTCTTCCTCTTCGCCCCCTCCCCCTCTCCTTTTCGTTTACCTGGTTCCCTTTGATGGTTGTGACTTAGATTCAGCATAAAATTGTTGGTAAGAAAAACTTTCCTGCACCAAAGTCTTTTATTCATGAAGTTTGTTAATTATTGCCAATAAATTGTTTTGTACTATTCCTCTGAGTCATTTCCACGACTCTACCAGCTTTGTGGCCCTGCTCCACAGGGATCAGCTCTTCAGTCAGTGCTCCTTTCAGGGGATCACAAAGATTCACCTCCCTCATCACCCACCAAGTGGGACGAGACATCTAATTGGCATCATGGAGGGGATTCCCTGAATAAGAGGGTGAGAGGGACGTAGAGGGTATATCGGCTGAAGGGGTCAAGAAAGGAGGACGATGAAGTGGCTGAGTCCAAGTCCTCTGGCAGATGATCATGGCTTCCTGGTTTCAGCCTGATCTTGACTGGTCCCCCTTATTAGAGTTATTGAATAGCTATGAAGTCTGTCCCACTCCAAAAATTGCAGTTAGAACTAGCTGACTTGTGAAGAGAGGACCTTAACAGTGACTGTGGGTACAATAGTACAGGCAAAGAGCATGATTTAATTGAAAGGGAAGTGGCTTGTAATTACCCCTGGGCTGATAGGGGAGAAGCAAAACTTAAGTATAATGACAACACTGCTCCCCAATTCCAACCACTCATTAAAACTATGTTTCAATATAACGCAGACGATGAGGACAGGCCAGATGTTATAACCAAAGAAATACCCTATAGCATGACTGAATTGGCAAAATTACAAGAAACTGGCTCTTTAAGGAGTCTGAATATGTGTGGAAAGTCTCTGTCACTGGAGGAGACAGGATAAGACTTAATGAAGACGAGGCCCAAGGGTACTGGGGTCCTGGTGTATTCCTAACTGTGGACGATAAATGAGTACCCTGGTCTTTCACTCAATGAGCAGCATATTGGGCTGGAGGGTTGGACCCCTTAGAAAAAGGTGATCCAGTAGCCATTCCCACTTCAGGATTAGACCAATTACCTGAAAGTGTGCAGAAAGCAGCTTGCCTTCAATTATTGCATGACAGGCATTTGGTACCCCACCAACCCTCCCCAATGTTGTTGAAGGCTGATCCTGATCGAATGACTCCTTTGATAAGGGGCCTTCCTAATTCTTTAAAGCTTTATGCTGTTCAGATTCAGGATCGATTTGGAGCAGCATTAGCTTTAGAAGGAACGATGCAGTATCACCTAAAAATGGTCTTCGCTTCAAGGGGAGAAAATGGGAATGGTCTTCATTTCAGGGGAGGCAAACAGCAGCTGCACAAGTGGAATTTACTCTCACCTGGGGGGAAATTGCTCAAGAATTGACTAATTATAGCCATCAGGTAGGGATTTCAGGAGGGGACCAAAAGGGGAAAGCCACAATCAGGAGAACAGAGTTAGAAAATAGAATGTTCAAACCCCTGAGAAAAAATTCTGCATCATGGACAACAAGGAACCAGCTTTGGAAAGAGAGCCTTAATAAAGGGATTCCTAGAGAACTGATGGATGGCCTACCCTTCCCTAACCTACAACTACTGGTAAAAATATGGAAAGGCCCAGATAGGAATTTGAAGAGGGGAGAGAATATCTCCCCACTAGCAGAGCAGTATCCCGCTCAGCACTTCCGTCAAAGGACTTCAGCCTGGGAAACTTCATACCCTGTCCCTAGTAAGCGGGCTGGGGGATGGGTAGTGGATTCATTTTAGAAGATTCACAGAAAACTCTAAAGGGGACTTATCGATCACCTTCCTTATAGGCCCTTTTAAAACCCCAGTGACATTTTTAGAGGATACTGGAACACAAATGTCAGCCTTGAGAGAGGACGTGGCAACATGTTGCCACGTCTATCCTGATAAAAAACAGATCTGGGTCACTGACTTATTCAGGAATTCGCAACCACAGCTTGCTGCCGCAGTGAGGTGTTGGTTACCAAGAGACCCGACTGTGACAGAAATTACTGTTATCCTTGGTCCTTTACCCACCAACATTATGGGATTAAATGTGTTAAGAAGACAGGGCTGGACAGACTCCCAAGGAAGGGAATGGAAATTTGGATCGCTTTCAGTGGTTACTCGGCTGTTGCAATGTGCACCAACGTTTCCACACCCCGCCCCCCCAATTGTAAATGTAAAACTCTATCCCTTGCCGTTGGGAGCTAAGGAAGGCATCGCACCAGTGATTGCTGAACTGAAGGAAGAAGAGATTGTATTTTCTATCCATTCACCATGTAATTCTCCTGTATGGCCAGTATGGAAACCAAATAGGAAGTAGAGACTCAGAGTTGATTACCAAAAACTAAAGGCCCTTTAACTGCTGCAGTGCCCAATATAGCAGAATTAATTGCAACCATACAGGAGCAGGCCCACCCAATTTTAGCAACCATTGATGTGAAGGCCATGTTTTTTATGGTCTCTTTGTTGGAATTGGAGAGGGACCATTTTGCTTTCACACGGGAGGGTGTGCAGTAGACTTTCACCCGCCAACCTCAAGGGTATTGTCATTCACCAAAAAACATGTTACTTAAATGCCAACTTGCTTGTCTTCCAAAATGTTGTACTTAGGTGCTGGGTCATTTCTTCCTACTGATGGTTACAGATCGGGGGAAATAACAGCAGTTGGTTACCTTAGAAAGTGATACTAGGCAAAGTATCTTGCCTTCCGTTTTTATTGTCTTTTCAACTGATAGCAGCTGAAAACAAGCAAAATAGTTACCACTGAGCAGCCTAACAGCAGCCAGTGATATATACTCCTGTATTAGATTTTCTAATAATGAAATAGTTTTCACTGTTACTTTCTTCCTCACTTCCAAATACAACATTTTTCAGCTCCTTTTTTAAAAGAATTTGCCTTTTTTGGTTTTTTAGGAACACTTTTTGACAACCAGAGAAAGTCCTTTACGACATTTTTTAGATAGAGCAATACTGACATCCATTGGTTTAATCTTATGTGACTACTTGTTAAATCTCTCCTAACTAATGTACACGTAACCCTCTACAGTATCACAATGAAAGGATTGGACTTGATATGATCCAAGGAGGATTGTGCTAAGTCCAATTTGCTGTATTAGAAACATGAAACCAACACAGATTAACTTGATGAAAAGGAACACATTACAAAATGTGAAGTTCAAATACAGTGACTGAAATAAAATAAAAACAGGCACCGCAAGTGTTGACGGGGGAGAAAATATTAATGGAGGATTAGTAGTGATGCTGCCATTTTTTTCAGATAACCTCTAGAAATGTGAAAATACCTAATGTTGTATGAAGCTGTCTTGTTTTATATTAATCATAAAACTGGTGAAGCACGAGGAGAAATGTTTCTAATCTAATAGCATAAGCAGTTCAGTGAAGAAAATAACTACTCTCTGTGGTTTCATCTGAGCCCTCTGAGGTTGTAATTTAACTTGGCACCATGCTATTTTTTTTTTTTAAATATACATATATATAAATTATATAAACATTGCTGTAAGATCACTGGTGGTACATTTAATCAAGAAAAACACACCACAGAAAGTGGTGGTGTTTTCAGTATTTATTATAACGAGAAGCTAAGCAGAAGAGGCTGATTACCTTAGACTTCAAAAACAGAGAGCCATTCTGTCAGCGAAGGGAGGGCGACGGGCTTTAACAAAAAAGCTCTCCCTTTGCTGTACCCTCCCACAGCATTCACTTGCAAATCACTGTGTGCTCGGAAAAGCCTGCGCTTCCCCCAGTCTCCAACCTTCCCAGGGTAAGTGCTGCGGCTCCATCGGCAGCGCCTCTCTCCCCCGCGCTCGTCCTCGGAGGGAGGGGAGGGAGGGAGAGTGAGGGTGTGCGTGTCTCTGCGTGGGGGGGGTGTGGTGTGTGTGCGGTGGTGGTGGTGGTGGTGGTGGTGGTGTGTCTTTT
>NW_009260670.1:1165373-1196864 GCF_000687185.1 Egretta garzetta
TTCTCCGGTTATTTGTTGCTGCCCCACCGGCAGCGTCTCTCTCCCCCGCGCTCGTCCTCGGAGGGAGGGGAGGGAGGGAGAGTGAGGGTGTGCGTGTCTCTGCGTGGGGGGGGTGTGGTGTGTGTGCGGTGGTGGTGGGGGGGGGGGGGGGTCTTTTTTTTTTTTTTTTTTTTTTAATTAGGAGCTCTGAATGAAAGCCAGTCAGAGGGAGAGCTCCCCCTTAGCTTTGGTTCCCGGCTGTCCAGAGTTAAGTGATGCTGTGAGAAAAAGCCTGAGTTAGATACCAAGTAGGATCAGTCTTAGAAAATAAGAGAAGAAAACAAACAAACAAAAGGACTTTAATAGGTCGTTTTTCAGTTTGGTTGGGGTGGACACTACTTCACTTTCTCAGAAGCAGAATAAAAGGTAGGACTCTTTCTTATTTCCTTAAGCTCTTTGTAGTTGTTGTTATTATTATTATTACTACTACAGCATGAACAGTATGGTGTTAAATCAATGCACAGAATTCTTCTACTATGTACAACTTTTTACATTTTATAAATATGCCTCAGAAGTAATGAGGCAAGGAATAGGAAACAACTGCTGTGTATTCTCTCCTCAAAGTAAATTGATATCATATTTATTCAAGATTGAAACACTGAGCATTTTATAATTTTTTTTTTTTTCTCCTAGTAAGCAGGCTATCTTTTGAGCAGCAGTTCCCATCTGTATTCAGTTCTTGCAAATTCATTGGGGGGGAGCAATACTACTTGAATTGAAAACGCACAACGTTTCATAGTGTGACTGTTATGAACATAGCATGACACATACACATATGTGCTCTTACTTTCTGTATACCAGTGCAAGTCTGTTACAGCTTTCACTGCTACTCGTTCTGCCCTGAATTGAATCTCAGCATAATTTTACACACTCAGAGCAAATGCTTCTTATGAAGGAAATCCATGTGGAGAGGGATATCAGGGTGGATACAGGCAATATTTTAAACATCTGTACTGAGCTATATACACACAAATGGGGAAAATATTGCCAGGTTTGACATTTCGGTAAAGGAGAGGAGGGGGGGACGTAAAGGAAAAGGTGGAGGGAAGAAAAATTTAGTCTGCACCTGTGTGAGCATTTATTGTCACTGCTGCAATAAAATCCATATTTGATGTGGTGTTAAATTAATGCAGCAAAATGCAAGTCTAAATCCATGTTCCCAACTACTAACTATTGATGGCATTGTCAGTTGCATTAGAAATTTAGAGTAGGCTAATACTATACATGATGCTAGTTGCAACCATAAAAATCTAACAGTCCTTCAGCTTAAGAGAATGCATCTGCACGTGCAAATAGTGACAAATAGCAACCAGCATTTTAAAACTGACCCATCATCTCTGTTGTTTCCACACAAATGGAGCTGTTGCCTATAATCTTCATCTTTCATTTCAGTAAAAGCCTCTGCATTAACCCAACTGCACACCCATTGCTTTTAAGGTATTTTTTTAATTGTACAACTTGTTGTGTATGCATATGTGTGTGCATATATGAGTGTGTGCACAGCGCGAGGAAGCAGTTTTATAAAAATTATGTGTCTTTTTTTTAAACTAATAGGCTTTAAATTTACGTGGTGGTATTACTGGAAGGGGAAAGCAGGGAATGGAGACTGGAACATACTTCTGAATCTCTAAATCCTTTTAAAATATGCCATTTACTACAAATGTTATGACCCTGATACAAGCATTTATTGAGATTTTCCAGTTACTCAAACTTTTATATTCAGTGGTTACTTTTTGAATGTAATAGCAATCTGTGCTATTTTAGATGAGGACATAAAAGAATGAACTTAAGTAACTAGGAAAGGCAAGTAGAAAAGACAAGCTATCTTTCTCAAGAGTTGAAAAACAGCTTTTTAGGGTCAATATTGGCTTACATCAAGAGAGGAATACTTCTTGGATTATAAACTGGTAACCTAGTTTGTGCCTGAGGGAGTCTTCTCATATTTTTGTATACTTTGTTAAATAAAAGTATGGATGAAGAGATCATTTCTGTAGCAGTTTCAGTTCATTTTAGTTTAGCTTTATGTCCATGGGTTTTTTTATGTGGTGTTAAGATGGTTTTCCACACTTAAATAGGAACTTTGTAATGTCTGAGGAGTGTTGATTGTAATACAGATATTTAAAATTAAAGCTAATGATGATGATTTGATTTTTTGTTACTTTGGGTAGCATTGGAAAATATGTCTTGGTTGCTTGCTTTGCCAAAAGTTTATATTTATAATGCTTTGTAACAGTTCATGGAAAGGAAAATAGCAAGTTATATCTTAAAGGAACTATATGTGGGAATTTATGTATTAAATGGTCTTGTTGGCTTTGTATTAGAGTAAAAGAGTGTAGATACACTAAAACTTCGTACTAGCATGTTCTCAATAGACAAAGGATCTGTGAAGAAACTGATGAAATACTGAAATGTGCTCACAGTAGACACTGTGGTTACTGTTCTTTTCCGTGCCAGGCTGTAGTTGAAAAATGCATAAAAATAATGTTATATGTCAATGCAAATGAGCTCATCATTAATTAAATGTAGAGATATTAATAAGATACACATCTATACATATACACCAGTATACAAATTTCAGCTAAGTAATATGTTATTTCTTCCTTGTTAAATAATTAAATGTAAAAGGCAGAAAATGTTAATTTGAAAATAATGTCTACCTCTAATTCTGAGAAAGTAATTTTCTGATCTCAATGTGATTTACCAAGGAAACAAGAGACTGAAACACAGCCTGTCTCATCTGAATAATTCTGTGCAGGATACT
The DNA here is from genome assembly GCF_000687185.1 of Egretta garzetta. Lineage (NCBI taxonomy): Eukaryota > Metazoa > Chordata > Aves > Pelecaniformes > Ardeidae > Egretta > Egretta garzetta. The sequence continues at coordinate 1,168,174 of NW_009260670.1, forward strand.
TAGTTTCTATGTCTGTTAACCATATTTACAGCCAGGTTGCAGGTGATAACACACTGCCCTCAAATTAGTATAATTTTATACCTTAGCACACCACTAGGTTGCAGCACCAGTGCAGGGGGTCAAATTAAGATTGAAATATTAATGAATGGTAACGAAGGGGTAAAGTTTCTGACTGTTATCATAATATTATTTTTAATTCATTCATTATTATCATTTGAAACCAAGTTTGTAAACACCAAGATATCTTAGTTGGACTTCACAACATGTCCTCATTCATAGATTTGAAAAAATCTGCTATACAGTTAATTCTTTGATATTACATGACAGCCAGGAATGGAAGGAAAATACTGGTTATTTGGGCAAATAAGTAGGCAGAATAGAAGGGTTTAAGAACCATTTTGTGAGTGTCTTAAGTGAACTACATAAATATATATTCTGTATTACCGTTGTATTTGCTATGGGCTTTTTAATAACATACTAATTGATGTGTCATTTATTATAAAAGATGAAAATTGAAATTCTCTTCTTATGAGCAGTTTAAGTATGCCAAAGTAAAAGATTATAAAGAATGACTTCACTAGCACATTTTAAATTGCTCTGGATAGTATGTAACTATTAATGAAAGCTTATGCAAACTAAAGGTACAGTTCACTGAAACCTTGACTATACAACACACAGACTGCACACCTTGCACCCTCAAATCTACTACTGTAAACACTTGCCTTTTGAAAAAAACATGCTTCCTCTACTGTCCAATTTCTAGAAAAACTTGAAAGCAACAAACAATGAAGAAACAAAGGCACTCTGAATTCTGTCTTGAACTAAGTGTTCCCCAAATCTCTCTTCAGGTCAAGAGGAACTCCTGTGTTGAATGTTGTTTCCTTTTCCCTCCCTGGATTTACAGCTCTTCAGCTTTGAGTCCTTGGCATGGTGACTTCCCTAACTTGCCTTTTTCTGTGGGTTAGCAGCTCTACAAGAGAGCAATAGAAAATAATCCTCATCTCTGGGGAGCTGAGTATGTTTCAGTTACCAGGCTGTATTACTACACACATTAAAAATCTACTAGACCTGAGCACTGGATTTTTTCTGTGTTCTCTTTTCATCTGGTGGGAAGCCAGAACACCACCCAACCAAAGAGCTATTGAGCTTATACATTCTGTTTGCTGGCTTATGAGTCTAATCTTTAGCATGTGGAGGATCTGCCAAAAGCCTGCCATTTGAAGCTTTATACATGTTTCTTTGTACTTGCAGTCTTCCTGATTATTAAACATGAGAGCCAGTTACCTCAAGTGTGTTTCTGTGTGTGTGTGTGTGTGTGTGTGCAGCAGAGGCAATACAGGGAAAACCTTGGTCTTCATTGTAGAAAGCAGAAGACTGTACAATTTCTCTCTTAATTTGTATCAGGTTTTTATTACTTCACTTCTCCCTGTGGGAGAGCAGGTAAGCTCCCACTACCATTTCTTACCTCTATTAACTTACATGAAATAGATAATGTTTATTACTTTTTTTTTTTTTTTTTTTAAAGAAGTGTCTCCAGCAGGAGGCACAAAGCTCTAGCAGTATCTTAGAAGTATCCCCCAGCTTGTGCTGTCATAGGGCATCTGATCTGGGATATAAACCCAAGTCTGGTAGTTGGAAGTGTGTAGTACTATGTCTGTATTCCCCCAATGCAGCCTGTTGGTACAAAGACTTAGGGAGTTAACTGGATATAATTAAAAGCAACATGGCAGGTGTTCTTTTTAATATTGTCCCGATATGCACATCATTGTTCACACAATACTTGCTTTTATTTGTAATTTTATTATGGCATTTCTTAATTGTAACTCAAAGTGAACTTTGAATCATATTTCAAAGAGTAGGAAATCATATAAAGAAGAGAGCATGTGTATGTATGTAAAGGTAATGATTCAAAAAATGAATAGAAAATAGATGTTTCCAGAAATCTGTTTTCACAAGCTAGAATTGTGTTCTTATGTGTTTTACAAAAAAAACCCAAACAAACCAAAACAAAACTCAACCAAGCAAACCTCGCAAAAATATTTTCTCATGAAGAACTGTATATTATGTGAAATATATGTATGCAGGTGTATGTACCTTTTTCGATTTTACTATTAATATTCTGTCACCTGCCACTTTACAGATCGGATTTTTCAGTGCTTTGCATTACAGCATGAAGAACATGACATACAATCACTTTAGCCCAATCAGATCATGATCCTTAAAAATGAATGCAATCCTCATAAACTCTGCAGTGCTATAATACCCAGATTTTTAAGATATAAAAACACATACTGATGTAATTTACAGCACTATGAGCAAGGTTCAAAATGCAATGTCCAACAGGACTGGTAATTTTTTTTCCTCCAAATTAACATTAAAAAATATGTATAAATGAACTGTTATTGTGTGCTTGTGTATATCACACTTTGTAGTTCACGTGATATTTACACCTTTTTAAGGAATGAAAATATTATCTTGTTAATTGTTATGCTATCCTAATAGTAAGCACAAATAAAACAGAGATATGTCTCTGTCTAGGAAACTTAGATGCAGTGCATTGTCATTGGTTCCTATAAGTATCACATGTGTACAGCTGATTTTTACTTCCAATGGAATCAATAGAATTTTGTATGTAGATTTTCTTGAACACGTTTTATACCTTACACATAAGACAAAACGCACAGACAAAATCTTTGAGTTTTTAAATGAGTGTGAGAAAAGAGATAGGAACCCAAAGTATTTGTATTTTTTTGGAAGTAATATTCAGGACAGAGGGAGGATGGTCAAGTTTATCCTGCTTCTAAGATTTCTAAGAAAAATCATGCCTTAAACGTATAAATTCCTTTCTCTTACAAATAGTCTCCTGACATTTTCCTGATGCCTTTTCTATGGTGAGTGGAACTGGGACCGTAAATGCACATAATGTCCAAGATGTGAGAGATTCAGTCAATATCAGTAATGTTGCTGTGCATACAGTGTCAACATCTTTTGCCTCTCTCCCCTGTCCTGGGGCTGTGGAATCTCCAGCGCCAAGGCTCCTCTAACCCCGCAAAGGTCTGTACTGGTACTGCTACCACAGATGAAGTCTCCTAAAAAGGGATCTGGAAACCCTTTTGAAAGTAGGTGAGGGCAGAAAGGAAAACAAGAGACTCCTTCCTCTTTCACAACACTGAGATTTTCCTGACTCTGTCCATATGGTTTAATAGGTGTAATAAAATATTTTTTCTTGAGAAGGTTATCATTCTCATAAGGTCCTTTTAATGGTACTGTTCCTCAATAGACCTTAAAATGCTGTCAGATGTGGCCTTGATAGGCATATGGGCTTCAATTATGAATTCGGACTGTAGTGTGTTTTATCTACAAGTTCCTGTTTTTTCGGGGAAGGACTGTCATCTTTTCTCCATATATCTTTATGCACCTTTGGCAGAGAGAAAAAGGGTAGAAACATGTGCCTAACATTCTTGTAGTCCTGACTGAAAACTGTGGATAGTATTACTATACTTAATTTGAAATAAAAAAATGGCTTCTTTCAATCCTCAGATTGGTTTTGCTATTTTTTTTACATACATGCACTTATAATCATGTTTTCATGTTTCATTCTTTCTTAGACAAATAGCTGAGCCTAAACATATCAGACAAGGTGTGAATCTAGAAGTTCCTATTTGTGTCCCTCTCTGTTTTATGAACATTAGAGGATTTCTTGAAGACCTATAGATCCATTTTATCTGTGCATCATCAGCAAATTAGTTAAAAGTAGACTTAAATGTCATTGATATCTCTACATCATGAAGATTCTAAATAATATATTTGCTAGAGGTGTTCATGTGCTAATTATGTGAATAAGATTTAATTCTTAAAATAATGTGGGGTGTTTGGTTTTTTTAATATTGAATCTACTCAGAAGATGAACTGGATTTTCAGCTGCAGACTGTCTTTTGTTAGAAATAATTTCAAAACAAAACTCAAGAAAAGTAGAAAGAATACAAAAAACCAAAAAAACCCCACAGTATGTTTAAAAAAAAAATCCCAAAAGATGACAAATTGAAGCAGGAGAATGACAATATTTCAGCTCTTATTTTCAGCTCTTATTTTCTTTCCACCTGTAAGAATAAATTCTAATAACATTATGCAAATAACCTTTTCAAAAAATTTTACATTATGCTATAGATCATATTTTCATTATCAGCCTACAGATGCCTTCTAATTTTTTTTTTTATTTCATTTAGTAGGGAGAGGACTTTTACATGTCAGTACTGTTGTATGTTATATTATTTTTGTCTTTCATTCTAATCTTGATCTTGCAAAGTAAGCTATGTAGAACTACTAGCCTGCCCTCATGACTTGCTGCTAGAAATTCAAAACAAAACCAGTTAATTGAGCTAACTAACCCTTGGGTAGTGAATTACAGTTAAATACATAGTTTAAAACAAAACCCCATCAGAATCTATAAAATCACTGCAATAAAATATGGTGAATTTCAGCGGAGATCAACAGCATTCAGCCATTTAATCAGCAGTCTTTAATCAAAATAGTCCTGTATTAAATGGTAAGTAATAGTGTAGACCTCAATTTGTGATTGAGTTGCTGGGGTATACCCAGTCATTTTGCAGCTATATGAAAAAATTTGCTCATTTCTAATATTAGGGAAGTAAGACATTTCATTGTGACATGAAAAATAGTTTAAAATCTGCTTCAGCATATTAGATCTAAGATCCCTAAATATGTTACTTCTTCCCACTTCCCAAGGCCAAGTTTGAACAGTATTTTTGTCTACTACTTCTATTTCCCTTTGGGATGGTTTCCAGAAGCTTTTGGCAAAAATGTAGTGTCCATAAAAGAGTAGGACATAAACACTGTCATGAGTACCATTTTAGGGAAGTGTGATATTCTTCCTCTGTTGGATGAAGTTTCTTCTGTCATTAGTGTGCAGAGATGTGCTCTTTCCCTTGAGTAAGAATATGATGCTCATGGTCAATATATCACTGAAGTTGACATCTTTATAAAAATGAGTGATTCGAGTCCCAGGCATATTAGCTACACTTGGTTCTTGCCATGACTTAATACTTGGGGGCATTTTATTGACAGTTTGTGATTAAGAACTTAAAAGTTTATGTGTTCTGTGTTACTAGATCTTTTTTCTGGTAGTTACATCTGAATGGCAGATGTACATATACAGATAGTTGGATTTTCCTCTGTAATATTCTTTTATGAAATATATACTTTTTCCTTGTTTATACAATTCCTTCAAATTTCTTAAGTAGTTTCAAATTAAGTAGTACCCTGATTTGACTAATTAATTTGAGAAAACCTTTCTTAAGGTGGAAATGTATTACTTTTTAATTTTTTTTTTAATTATTAGTTAGACAGTCTTTAATCATTATGGTGATCAGAAGAAACTGATCTCTTTTTAAAAATTTGTGTGTGGAATATTTGTACAGAATGGAAAATCAAGACAAAATATATTTCTTCTTCCTATCCTTGGCAAGGCATCTGAAACCACTCTGAGACACGTGTGCTATTTCTGAATATATCCTAATTATGACTTGGTTTCCTCTAGCTTTTTATTTGAGATCAGAATAATGAGAACTTGGAAAGAATTATGAAAAGACATAGTGTATTATAGTAATAATCCCATTAAAGTTTTGATAAGCATAAATCTTCAAGAGAATTTAGAAATCTATAATGTGGATAACAAAGGTCACTGAGCTTGTGTTATTCTAAATTGGATACCTAAAAGTTTGTCACAAAGAAGGAGAAATCTATTATTTAAGTACTGAAATGCAAAGTTTTTAAAAACATAACAGTATAATTACAAATTTTTACATTCAGGTTTTTAAATTGTACTTGTTATACTAGTGTTTTAGGACAGAATTTACAAATAGCCACCTACAAATGAGTTTTTTAGGTTTTTATTTTTTAAGAATGCCCACTTAGCTGGGGTTAAACACAAATGGTAAAGCTCAAAGTAGTTCAGCCTTCTAAATTACAGGACAAACCCCCCCTGTGTTAACACAGGAGTGGCTTCTTGCTAAATTTGGGTTATATGCATTCAGGAGAGGTAATACCCACCTTTTCCTTCCTCCACAGCTGCAGCCCTCAAGATCCAGTCGCTAAGTGCTTATGTACATAGGGTCAGAGGTGTTTTGCCACTTGGACAGCCTGTGAAAGTCAGGTCTAATGGGATAAAAGCAGCCTAGGTGCATCAGTCCCAAAGCTCCCAGTTGAATGGTTCCAGCTCAGTCTCTGGAAACACACACAGTCTTATAGGTATATATGACTATGGGGTCATTTTAGTGATGTGATTTGTTCCTTGTTGCTCTGGGCATGCTGGTTGGAGTCCATTTCTAGCTCTAGCATATTAAAATGCTTCTTTTTACTAAAAAAGAGCACAAAAGTAAAATCACGATACTTCAGCACTAGAAAAATGGATTTCTGGACTCGTTTAGAAACTGTTTTGTTATCATTGTAGTGGATTAAAACTGGACGAATGGTTATTGGGACAATAACATGAAAGATATGTCATAATGGCATGGTGACTGCAAAAAAAGAGAATATTTTAAAGGACTGAATTCAATTCTATTTAAGTAAACAGAATTCATCTCAATATTTCTAACGTGTAGTCCAGCACTGACTTCTCAAGGGTAATCTATTAGTGCTTTAAAATATATGAGGTAAAATGAAGTGATGTACAGAAAAAAATAAAGATAGCTTAATATATTTCTGTATAATCAGAAATACTGGCAATGAAGATCAGGATAATACTGACATAAAAATAAGTCTTATAATCTTTACAGTTTTTAGGGTCTTTTCTCTTTAAAGGAAAAAATTATAGTGACTTAAATTTGCTGGTGAAATAGTTTTGTGTTCTGAGATACTTGGTTTCTTTCTGATTGAAGGCTGTGAACACCTTTTTAATAATTGTTTTGTTGTTTGGTATTTTTTAATAGATAAATGAAATGTACTTCATTAAATAATTGCCAGTGAAATAATTATAATTTGAAATTTTTCCTCCCCCACAAGGCTTTGGGGTTTTGTTTTTGTTTGGTTTTATGCAGTTAGTGCACTCTGACCTCTTCCTACCATGTCTTGTTCTTTGTGAAGGATGAAGTTTTGCTGTGGGAATAGAAAAGCATTTATTTGACAATGAGTTATACTAAAAGCTAGAAATATTTTTTATTCAGTATTTCTCACATTAAATAACATGCAGCTTTTTTAAGAGGTCACTAAATTTGAGATTGACTTTTTTTTAATTGCAATTAAGAGGGAAAATTGAGTGGAGTGAAGATAAAATTCTTAATGTATATGTTGTTGAACTTTGATAAAATTTCCTTTTGGAAGACTATAAATTGCTGATGGGTTTGGAGTTATTTTTTCTTGTGTCTGTTTAGTTTGTATTCATACATTTGCACATGTTCTTACTTCTCTGTCCTAAAAAGGAAAAATATAATTCTAAATGTTCACTGCTTGTTCTTTGCGATTTGTAGGAATCTTAAGCTTTAGTAAAACACTTTTTTCTCTGTATTCATTAACTCTGTGCTAAGTATTGGCATTTCAGCAGTTTGTCAAAGTAAGGAGAATGATATTCATAACTTGCTAACCAAATAAAAAGTCAAATGTTGATGACATTTCTTGCTCAATTCCCTGAAAAGTTTGTTCATTTTTTCAGATGGGAACCTTAGGAATGCAGATATTTTTAATCTTTTGGTGCCATCTTGTGGCAGGAGCACAATTATGTGAAACCAGAAGCTACTCTATGTTCTAGCCCACAGATTCTACGTCTATCAGCAAAATATCTTGCTTTGCTGATAGATATATAAGTATGAATGTCCATAGTGACTGTAAAATACCAAGCCAAGTAATGGACAGTAAAAAGTTGTCTTTGGTTGCTGCTTTTTTTTTTTTTACATTTTCATGTGCATAACTATCAAAATTGTTTAGAGAAATCTCACAAAAATTGACTATAATTACCACATTGAAATAGATTTTTAGTCAGTAATGCATTAGAACTCTGTAGAATACTTAAATACTTAATTAGTTGAAGGCAATTGTCAATAGATTTTTATTGTATTAGTGCGTTAGATCTCTGTAGAATACTTTAATACTTAGCTAGCTCAAGGCAATATTGACTTCAGCATCCTGTAATGTTTAACAGAAAGCCAAGGTCTGCGCTAGTATTCTTGTTTTTCATTTTCTTTTTCTGGTTTTGGCTTGGAACAATTCACACTAGCCTTCATCCAAAAAAGCAATAACAGCACAAGAATACTGTTTATTTTCCTGATATTTTCACTGGGATTCAGCAAGATGGGTGGTTTTGGTTCTGTGCTAAATGAATACTAGCTTAATACCTGTTTTTTTGACAAGAATGCTTGTAGATGCCTGCAATCAGTACAGAACACATTCTCGCTCAATTTCCTAAGGAGTTTTCTATTTGATAGTCCATATTTGCTTACTTATTTATCTCTTGCTTCCAGTCATGCTGAAAGCCTCTAGATGTAAGAATGTTACCCCTCTCAGTAGCTGGAAAGAAAATCAAGATGTCAGTCCTATTTTTACTTAAGCAAGTGATTCTCATTTTTTTCAAAAGTAATGATGATTTTATTCTTTCTTTTCTTTTTTTGAAAGATGTTTATTACAGTCTTGTCCAATTAACATCCAAATACCTTGCAGTCATTGAAGATCAATTGCAGATTACAATTTTGTGAGTTATTACAATACCCTTGTTTCAAACAAGATGTGAAAGCATATAAAGACTAAAAGTCCTCATACCTCAGGGCCAGAAAGCAGACTGAAATTTTGAATTCCAGTCCAGCACTATAGCCACAAAAGACAAAAAGAAAAAAAGGAAATTACAGTATTTTTTATAGTATATTCTCCCAGGCAAAGGAGGAAATTCTATCAGTCAAAACGAGCACCAAATGAGAACACTGTTTAAGATCTCAGTTTTGAAATGGAAGTAGTATTCCAACCAGATACTCTTGCAATGACAGATACTGACATCACTTTCTGTACACACAGGCGATACTGCCTCATTGTGTATTATATTCTTTCCAATATTATACAGAAAATAAAAATATGATAAGGATGTTAACACAAGATGTATTTTCTAACAATTATATGGCATATATTAAAACATTAGTCACTAGAATGTGATTTTTAATAAGCAATCACTAGGTGAGGTACAGTTGTATGCTGTGCCAGCTTGTGACTGTAATAAATCAGTCAACAGTTGAAGGGTTTGTTTTTGATGTTTAGAGATCGTGTGATTTCTCTGATTCAGGTTACCTGTGTTAGCTAAAGATAAAACTCTATTGCCTAAGGAGACAAGAATCACAACATTAATGTAGTGAGATATAGAATTTCAACAGTTTTGTACATGTATGTGATGGTGTGGGAATTTTTCTTCCCGATCCCAGTAAAATTCTCTTGACAATTAACACATTTGAATGTTTCTCTCTCATTCTGTATCTTTTGGGGCCTTCTACAGTACACTTTGCCTACAAGATTAAAGTGGTAGGCGAATTAACTAGAGAATTGCAATTACTCATTGTAGTGAATTCACATGACGTGAATTCCCTTACAAGAAAGACAAACGTAAATAAGTGTCATAGTCTTTTTGATAGAAATGTGTGAAGCTTCAGGCATGACTCTAAATAATATTTGTATAAGTAAAGTTATGATATTATGACATATATAATATCCTAGTAATAATTACATTGAAATCCAAAATATAATTTGTACTTTTTGCAAACCATATAAAATCAGTTTCTATATGATTCTATGATTTGCTTTCTAGGCCTAATAGAGACATTTTCTATAACTGCAATTTCTAGGCCTGGTAGTATTTACATATTCTTACACTGAAAAATATAGTCAGTATTTAGTCATTAAACAGTATTTTCTGTTATTTGAAGGTAACCTGAGAGTGGTCTGTAAAAATTAAATCTTAAAAACCTTTCTAGAAAGGTATTTACCAAAATTGTATCTTCTTAACATTTTATTCCGGATGAATACTTTTCATTTGTGTATGCATGGCACTATAATTTTCATGTAGTTACATTTAATGCAAACTCGGGACAGAATAATTTAAAGAATATTCAAGAGGGAAAAAGTAGAATTCTCTTACACATATTAAAGTTTTTGTTAATTTGGTTTATGTGGGGGTTAAAATGTATTTACTTATAATACCTAGGTATATATATATTCACTTATAATACCAGGTAAGGCAGGCAGCGTGCTCCACCTGAAACATGGAGTGAGATAGGCAACAAATCAAGCAGATACAGAAAGATGACGTAGCATGTCATAAATTACCAAAGAGAAAGTCTCCAATGAGAAGTGGTTGTGTTTATGCAGTCTGAAAAGCAGAAATGTGACTGTGATAAGTCAACGGATGTTGTAGAGTAACAGACAGTTTCTTGGATTGATTGATATGCATACCTGAAGCACTTCAGGAAATTAAGTTAATGCTTATTTGAACAGAAAAGTTTTGAAATTTGGAGAGAAAGTGTTCTAAAATTTGCATCTCTTAATTCACATGAGAACGTACTGCACCAGCCTTCAGAAATGAAGGAAGAGGCCATATGCAAAAGAAGCATGATATTCAGTGGTACAAAAAATGATGGTTTGGCCAAAGATTTGGGCAGAAATAATGTTGACATGACATTAAGAGAATTTACAGACAGTGTTATGTGGATAAGAGGGATGTAAAATAAATGTAAGGGGTAAAAAGAGAATGCAGTTAGGAAAGTGTCTTTGAAAGATGAAATAATCCAAAGTATCAACGTCGCCATTGATATTAGAATGAGGAGAGGAAACATGGTCAATTAAAATTATTATTCCTATTTGTGGAACTTCTGGAGGTGAAAAGAAAACAGAGGAAGTTAGTGATTTTGTGATTATAGTCAGGAACGCTTGGGAATCTGTATAGTGCCATTTCAGAAAATGTTTTTGAAAGAAGTGGAATTGTTAGAATTTCTTCTCAGTTGCCAAATCCCTTGCATACCCTCTCTGCAAATTACACCTGTTGAATAGTAGATTTTTCTCGTTTAATCCCAGTGTGCTTAATTTAGTTAGAAATTTAGGTAGGTAAGTAAATACATTATTTATGCTGGAAACTGTTAGTTCCTGTGTATAAAGGGGAGACTGAAAAGTGTCTGTCACAGAACTTGTCTAGATGATCAAAAGGAAAACATGTTTTTTAAAACTGTTTCTGGGGTTAGTCTGTCAGATAAGATTGATTGCTGATCTGTGGAAGTTGTATATTTAGTGTGTTCTTCTCCTGACTGTCAAAATTATTTATGCCTAGCGTGAATACCCGCTAGTCTAAGCAACGTGCACCTAGGCTGTGGCAGTAAAGAAGAAAATTCATCCTGCTTTTCAACTGCAGTAATATATAACTGACATGTTTCAGGGCTTGAATGCTTAGAGAAATTCGAAACAAGATATAAAGGTCACAAAAGCACAGGATCCCAACAACTATAGGTGCTGTTCTTGCATACAAGACATAGGCGTACCATCTTTTCAGACACATGCTGAAGCAGTCTGAACAAGTTTGTTGCTATGACTTTGTCCTTCAGAGATTACAGTATTTAGGGCAAAGCAGGAACTGCTATTTAAATTGAAAAGAGAACTGCTAAAATAAGAGTAGTGACACTGATATTTCAGGTTATGACTTTTTGGCATGAGGTTAAAAAGATCTTTTCTTTACCAAAGTGAACTTAGTTGTTTTCTCATTAAGTTGAACAGAGAAGCCTATGTATACATCAGCTGCAAATGAAGCACTTGCTTCCTTCCCCACCTTTTACAGTGTAGACGTAATTTAAATTGTCTTTGAGATACGAATATACAAATAAGACAAAAATTAAAATTATATTTTATTGGACCAATGTAATGAAGTTTATGTGCTTCAGAAATTGTCATGGTTTAACCCGGCTGGCAACTAAGCACCACACAGCCGCTCACTCACTCCCTCACCCCCCCTCCCTCAGTGGGATGGGGGAGAGAATCGTGAAGAAAATAAAAGGTAAGAGCTGTAGGCTGAGATAGAGACGGTTTAATAAGAGGAAAAAAAGAGAATAATAATAGTAATAATGAGAATGGTAACAGAATATACAGAATATACAAAACGAATGATGCACAATGCAATTGCTCCTCCCCCTCCCCGACCAACCAACCCCATTCCCCCCACCCCCCCCTGCCCCAAGCATGACATTATATGGTATGGAATAGCCCTTTGGTCAGTTTGGGTTAGCTGTCCAAGCTGTGTTCCCTCCCAGCTTGTTATGTACCTGGCCCAGCAGGAGAAGCTCAAAAAGTCCTTGAGTAGTCTAAGCACTACTTGGCAACAACTAAAAACATCAGTGTGTTATCAACATTCTTCTAGTACTAAATCCAAAACACAGCACTATGCTAGCTACTCCGAAGAAAATTAACTCAGGACAGAAATAAAACTGTATGTTCCTGCAATGGATTTATACCCATGTCTTTTGATGCAGAGCAAACTGTGAAACACTTACATGGAGATAGCTGCTACTTTTGAGTATTGTAAAGAGAATTCAGGAAACAAAAGACAAAAGAAATTATAGTTCCTTACAAATGGGAGCAAAAACTCCTACCTTAAAAAAATTTAAAACATTTTTTCCCTTATTTAACAGTAATTTGGTAATACCCTTTCAATGTCTTGTGCAGGAAAGAAAAATTTTCTGAGAAACTAAAACCTTGTGTTTCTAGAACTGTTTGTCTCCAACAGCATTCAATCAAGTATTCCTCAGCCAAAGGAAAAAAAAAAATATCTCCAGATATTCCATTAGTCTTATGATCATCTCAGACCAGGCTACAGCTCTTTTCTAGCTCCTCAGAGTTTGTGACTGCTGATTTACTTGATAAAGGAATGGTAACAATGATTAGCTCTTCTGCTTTCTCTTTGTTAGTTCACATTGCTATCCAAAAGAACTCTACAGCACTTTGAAAAGACCATACTAGAGCCTTTCTTGCTCCTTATGTAAAAAAACCCCAACCAAACATCCTGAAGGGGAGTAAACAAGTGTTAATTTACACTGCCTCTTTCTGTGTGTTTTGGTACTTTCTCTGAAAGGCATTTTGGTTAACAGCAGCAGTCAGGTGCTCTTGTTAATTAGGCCATGCTTGAAATACTGTGTACTTGTTCACGGGTAAGAGCTATGCATTTGAAGAACCAGAAGATGCAGGGCTGAGTAGCACTGCAGTAACTCCCCACGTCAGTGGATTTCTGATGTCCTCCTCCTACTTACAGAGCTTGCATGCAGGGAGGATTATAAGCCACCTCCTGCTACATATTGCAGTCTTGAAGGGTGTACTAAACTGCACAAGTTTGAGAGCTATGGTATGTTGATAATCTAATGTGCTTTTGTGCATAGGAGACCTCAACGTTTTGCAGATGACTTAAGCTCGTGTTTAATTTCCATTACCGTTGACAGGATTTGATCATATATATAAATTTAAGCACACTTAAATTGTTTTTAACACTGTGCAGGTATGTACACGCTCACATGCTTTTGCCAACTTGGTCCTCAATCAAACCTGTGCTTTGTTCTGAGACTTTAATTTCCTAACAGAAAATAAGAATACAATGGCTCTGTATTTCTGAGATTAACTGGATGTTAATCATCAACCTATCTGTCTTTGTCTCAGTTTGGGTTTAGCAGTACTGTGTTCAGGACTTCTAATTTTTTCAGACATTTTGTTGGTTTCCACCTCAATTTTAATAAAAGAGCAATTTACATCCCTCACATAATTCTTAGAAGGCAGTGATTTTTTTTCATAACCTTTTAATGATCTCCAATAAGTATTTGTCAGGTAGTTGATTTAATTGATTTAAAGACCAAGAGGAGCATTCTGCTTTAGTAATGAAATGCAGAGGACAGTTGGAATGAATGAATAATATATAGAATACATGTGATCAGAGCTTGTCCTGGAAGAGAAGTGCAAAATGACAACCTACACCGAGCTGATCAGACTTATTACCTAGGAAGCGCTTAATTGCGCTTTTGCTTCAGGGTGCATTAAGCAGAAATTTTCATGTCCAAAGCAATATATAGAATTATATACTTAATAAAATATCAACATGCTATCTCACTAAAAAGGCTACAGTGTTGTAAGTCAAACACCACCAAATATTTTAGAATTACTGCATCTTCAACGTAAGACTATGACATAAAATTATAAGGGAAATCAAATTACGACCTTTCATTTCTGTGCTTTTTTTAATACACTTTTTTACCCTTAAAAATTTAATGTATGTTGTGTTGTCTCTTATGTGTTTCTGTTCATAAACTTTCCAAAATTATCAACAATGATTTTGTAATGTTTCATGCATCCTAATGTTGCCCAACTGTTACTCAGAACTTGACCACCGGCTTTCTTTCTGTGCCGTGCAAGCGCTGGTATTTTGGTGTTCCTTTCACATGTCATGTTCTTTGTTTAGGTCATACTTATGTTCTTCGCTTCTCACTTCATATTTCCTGCAAACTATCGATGTTTGACTTTCACCTGTGTGATGTAATATAGCAAAATAAGGAGTGAAAAGCAAACAAAAACATGTTCCTGTAGTGTGTTGGGGCTTCCAGCATTAAGGAAGACCTGTGTAAACTGCCTAGTTTAGCTGCTTGAATTTTCTTTGTATGGAAATGTGGACTGTTAGAGACTGTCACAGTTAAAAGGCACTTATAAACTAATTAGACAAAACTGGAAAAGGCTAGGAGGTGGGGAATAACTCACAGACATTTGAAATAATTTACCTTAACTCACGCTTCATGTTGCTTGAAGATTTAGGAATAGAAACTCTTTCTCTCAGGTTCATCCCTGTCCACTAGCTATATATCATATTAGTATGCTTAAGTAAAAAAAGATGAAAATATGTAATAAATGTGGGAAATAGAAGATAACTTCCTGGGACCTTTCAAGGCTGATGAAGAAGTAGTTTAGCAATTTAACAAAAAAATTATTTCTACACCCCCACACCCAGAATTTTTCTCCAAATTAAAAAAATATTGATTTGTTTCCCCTGCTTCTTCCCACCACAATCTCTTCAGAAACATAACATTTTATGCTTGATGATAAATGACATATCACATTAGAGCTAAGTGTGATTTGAAATGGCTGAAGTATCTAAAAGAATCAAACATCATATTGGAGACAGGTCATCCTTAATAACAATGTGATTACAGTTTTCATACTATTTTTCCTCTTTCAGACAGCATTTCTTCTGCATACTTGGAACCATTCCATCTTTCTTTCCTTGAAGACACAGCGGGTATATAAGCATTAACCATTGTGTGATCAGGCCCCTGGGCTATGTTTCCTGTTTCCAGTGATGTTAAAAGGTACTTCTGAAAATGCACTAGTCTAAAGTGACAACTCTAAAAAAGCAAATGTGGGGTGAGCTACTACTAAACAAAATATGAGTAGGCATTTAGTTTTTCAAATTATGTTTAATCCCTAGAGGGCTATGGAAGTCAGCCTGCAAATATTACTTATTTTATGTTGAATCAAGGTTAACAGAGCTTTTTTATTATCTTTTATTTCACAAAATAAATTCTGTATGATTAAGATTGGCTCAAAAACTTTGGTTCTCCTAGTTTATTCAGTTACTGCATGGAAGTGAAAGATATCTGAAAGTATATATTATATAGTAGCCTTTTATTACTTTTTTCAGTGTAAATAAAATGAAGTTCAAGGTTGGTCTTCTGGGTATAGCACTTACAAAATTAAGGATGGATAGAGGTGGAAAGGGAAGTTAATCTCCAACACAGTCTTCAAGAGGAAAATTGTACTGTAGATGTGTGATAGTTCTGTCTGTAGATGTAATTATTAAAGCTATATTAAAAAAACAAACCAACAAACAAACAAAACCCAAACAACCAAACCAAAAACATTCAGTGGGCTCGGTTTTGTGTTTTTTTTTTCCCCACAAATAATCTCAACCATTGCTTCTTCTCATGTTCAGTAGATATGGATAGCAGATTATCCTCTGTCTCTTTTACAGAAGTCTTACATATTTGAAAGTTGTAGCTTGTTCTCCCCTCTCACACACTTTTCTGTTATAACTTAGTGGCACCAGTTTGTTCACCTGTGCCAGGATAGTCACAACAATTCCTCTTCTACCCTGACTTCTCCACACCTCTCCTAAGGTGTGGTGCTCAAAATGGATTTACTATTCTAGCTGAGCCCTTCCCATTGTTGCCTGAGTAGAGAATACATACTTTATTTTTCTTATAGGTAGTGATCCTCCTTATATATCAGTCTATTATTTGCATCCAGTTGATGCTGTTAAATCATCTGTTTGCCTCACTAACATTAAGATGGTTGACATTTACTGATTTTTCTCTGTCCACAAGGCATGATAATTATTCAATTATAGAAAGAATTTAGAGTGGAATTGGAGTGGAAAATATATTTTTAAATAAGAGAATGACTAATTATTCTGAAATTGCTTCAGTCCATTCATGTTCTATACTAGTAGTAAATTCATTAGGCCCAGTGCTTTAAAAACCTGTATGTGGTCTTGAGCATGCCTGATTTCCACACTGAGGTGGTTTTAATTTATCATCATATGAATGTGCTGATACTGGGTTGCTGGGTTTTCTGAATGTCTTGTCGCTGAAAGAAGAGTCCCATAACTTAACTGGGTTGCCTTGCTCGTAGTTGAACACCTTGTCCAGTGTTGTTCCATCCCCTTCAGGAGGAGTTCACATCACTTCCCACCAAGGAATTCTTTATGGATTTCTCCAGTGTCTCATGGCTCTTGGTTGCAAACTCAGCTTGTTATACAGCTAATAGGATTGCAAAGGCTGGCTGTTCTCATCTAAGTTCTTCAGTTGATCTTCATCCTGACTTTTTCCTGTTTAATGTTGAGATCATAACAACTTTCTGCCAATATTAATTGTATTAGCTACCTGTCCTAAATTTACTTTTAGAAACAACACTGCTGAGAAAAGACACTGCACTCTCCAGCTGCCTTCATTCTGTTTGTAAAAGCACTATTTCTCCATTGTTTATTGAACCAAAGTTTTTAAACTTACTCCTGTTGCATATGCTCTTACAGAATTATTTCATCCTAGCTCCCTCTGACTTCTCATTTTATGCCTTGACTTTGTCCATTTTACTTCTCTTTGCCTCCTATTCCTTTATACTCATATTTAGCAATACAATATATTTTATAATTTGTATATGCTTGCTTCCCTATGTTTTAATGAAATGACAGTGGCTTAGCCAAAGTCTGTTCTTTACTGCATTTCCTATCCCACTTTTGCACTAGAAAAGCTTTTGTTTGTGCTGTATAGTTTCTTTCAAAAACTATCTCTTGCTTTGGTCTTCCTGTCTTTCCTGCACATAATATTATCATAATCTTCCAGTCCTGTGGGATATTTTAAAACAAAGGCTTTAAGATTTTCTAGTTTTGCTCACTGTGCTTTTTGTATTAATGTACAGATGTCAAAGACATTTGATAGATGACTAATGCCGTACCTTTTTCATCCTTTCTGACTTGCTGTCACCTGTTCTTTTTATGCTCCTTGCCCTTAGACTGGTTTCCAGGTGTTTCCTGTTGATGCCTAAATTACATGTTTATGTTAGCATACCCATGTTTCATCTTACTTTAAAATCCTTTTTACTAAGTTAGCAACTGAATCTTCCTTCCTTATTTCCCTCCAGGTCCCATAAGAAAGAATTCATCTTTATCTAATAGCTCAGTGAAAAATGTACCCTAAGTGAGAAAGCCAAAGCAGTCCAGGTGACACCATCAATCACGAATTTCTTTCCAGAATGTTATTCTATAGAATTGGTTTTTCCTTCCAAATGAGAAGGTTGTCTAAAAGATAATGAATAAAAGGAGCTTGGTAATGAAAAGAGTAAGAGGTTATTACAGATGTTGATACTGTGGACAAAACTTGCATACCTTAACACAGATCAGCATTTGTAGCAGACCTCAGCAGTTTGCATGAATAGAGCTTTTGGGAGAGAAAATTTCCAAATTAATTGGAAAAGGTTGTGGAACAGGTTTTGGAAAAACAGTGAAGCACAGAGGTTTTGAAGAGGCTGCTCTCTAATTGCAGACCAGAAGAAGGGACACACATGCAGCACATGTCAGGACTGAGGATGGAAATGACAGCAGCATGACTTCTTGCTGACCTCATTGTCTGTCAGATGGTGTCTGATGACTTACCTCACAAGTTCCCAGAAAGGTGCAGAACTTTCAACAGTGTGAAAGTGACTATAGCATGTTCATTGTATGGCCATTTTTTAAACACCTGTCTGTCTTCTAGAGCTAGTGGATTCATTGTGGGTTTGCGTTTTGGTTTTTTTTTTTCTTCACTATCATACAGCTGTCTTTCTGAAAGAGTTGTATTGAATAATGCGATGAAGATGTTGCAAATTAGAAGGTCTGTTCCAAGGCACAGGGAAAATTTATACTTGAGTTCTTTGATCTTCCCTCATATAGCAGTTATTAGAGATGATATACCTATTTCATTTTATAATAGTGGTTAAGGAGAGGGAGGAAATTATTGCTCGACATTTTCTCTAAGTTTTGTTAATGTGTATATATATTATAGCATTGTATTTCTGTGTTTCTCATCACTTAGGAAAAAATCCCCATAGCTAATTTAACACTTTAAATGTATATTACATTGTGCTGTGAGTGACACCAGTGAATATCTTCGGCAAGTACACTTCAGTCACTGAAGTAGCTGGCTTTTTGTTGCTGAAGCGCAGAATAGATCCTTGACATTCTTGTAGTAACATAAATACAACACTTTCATTGACATTAGATTCTTATGCTAGTCTGCCTTTCTCAAACAAGTGTTTGGAAGAGGACTAAAAGAAATACCAGGGATAAAATGAAAATGTTAGGAAAAGAATTGAAATCTCTCAACATACCAGTGAAAATCCATGTTCAAAATATCAGTTAGAGCAAGTAACTCATAAAGGACACTGGATGGAAATTGCAAAAGTGAACAGAAGGAGTCATAAGAAAAAAACAGTTGGTGGAATGTTTTACCATTCAATTCACGTGACCTTTACAGCCTGCTAAGAATCACTTTTACATCCAGTTTGGAACCATTGTTCTTTTGGACCTCTTAATGAATGGATGTAAATCCTCAAGTAATTTTCCTTCTATGTTTGTCTAAAGTCCTAACTTCTTGTAATTGCTTGCTCTACTGTAAAACAAGCTAAAAAATGAGAATAGGAAGCTTTAAATGTTCAGCATTGCTTCTTCCCATGCTGACACTAGCATTGGGTCCATGCATTTTTCGCAGGTACAACAAATAATGTTTGTAGCAGTATGACACAGATTAAGCCTGATATAAGCCTCCAGAAGGGAGAAGCTGGGCACTGTTCTGTAAAAATATCAAGGCAGATTGGATAAAACAGTAATTCTTTAGCTACTTGTTAAGCCATGCTATGCTTTGGACAGAAATGGATTTGGTTCCCCAGGAGTGATTTTGATCACAGATGGTCAACATTTCCTATATTGACACTTCCCAGAATATTTTTTTTTTGCAGAAGGTATCTGAGTATATTGCATCTGTATACATACTCATGTATCTGTATTTTTGTGGATTTATTTCCTAACCAGCTTTTAGAAGATAGTAGAAGATATGAGATTTAGATTTTCCTGATGACTTGGAACCCAAGAATAGTAAGGGGAGTCTATTACAAATAGTTCTGTAATCTTCTATACAGCTTTCCTCTCTGCAAGCGATTTGAAGGAATCTGTTGGTAAAAACGTACAGGTCATCTGTTTCTTGTTATCCTGAAAGATTACTTTTATTTAAGATGGATTTCTGTGAGAAAAATAATGGATGGGTTAACCCTCGTAGGCAGCTACCCCTGCCTACACACAGCTGTGACCTTACTCCCTCTGCAGTGAAATGGGGGAGAGAAAGGGAAGGATAAAGTGAGAAAACTCATAAAGACAGCTTAATAATGAAAGCAAAAGCTGTGCTTGCAAGCAAAGAAAAATAAGGAATTCATTCACTACTTCCCATCCGCATGCAGGTGTTCAGCCATCTCCAGGAAAGCAGGGCTCCATTGCACATAATGGTTACTTAGGAAAGCAAATGCTCTATCTCCAAATGTCCCCCCTTCCTCCTTCTTTACCCAGGTCAGTTGGGGTCATCTGTCCCAGCTGTATCCCCGCCCAACCTCCTGTGCACCCCCAACCCACTTGCTGGCAGAGCAGTGTGAGAAAAAAAAGGTCTTGACTCTGTGTAAGTACTGCTCAGCAAGGCTAAAACATCCCTGTGTTATCAACACTGTTTCGGTCATAAATCCGAAACACAGCACCATACAAGCTCCTACGAAGAAAATAAATTCTATCCCAGCCAAAATCAGTACAATGGGGAAATGAATTGAGGCATTCTAGCTTATTATTTTATGCATCTAGTGGGATTAAGTGGTGAGATTTCCTTGGTTTTTGCCATACCTGAATGAATATTTAAAAGTATTTAAATTTCACAGAAATATTTTGTTTCTGTCCAGACTATTAGTTTATACTGCCAAGAAATTCTATGCAAAATATCTTAGTTATATGCCATATGTACCCATATATATTTCAGATATGCAGATTTGAAGGTGTTTGCCTTCAAATATGGGAGAACTATCAAGTTCCTGTTGTCCTAAGTATAACACCTTAGTTCAAGGCAGTTTTCTCAGGGGATTATGTAGTATTTACATCGCTATTTTTACACTTATGAGGATAGAATGCGATGGAAGTCTGTTTATCACTGAGTAGACACTTCGAATACACTGTTGACTCTTGGAATTAGAAAATTATTTTTCTGCCATCTCCTCATGGTTACCTATTTGTGATCTTTACAAGAGAGATTTCTCCTCACTTGCTGTTCTAGACCTTTGGTAAGTTTGCCGAAGAATATTCTGTAGAGAAAATGTTACATATTCCCTAAGACAGCATCACTCATTCAGAAATGCTACTAAAATTTTGCACATAATACAGTACAAAGTAGGAATAAGTTCCTGTAAGAGCACTTTAAAACCTTTTGTAGAAAAAATTGCTTTGTAGACTGTAAACGTCAAAGACTGATACATATTAATCACTGGTCATTTGTTTTCAGTTTGAAAAAATACTGTTGCATAAAAAAACTTCAGTTAAATTATTAGCTGTGCACATTGTCATGAAACAGTCCCTAATTCTAAAAAAAACCTGAAAAGCAGAGACTAGATAATTATTGACAAACATAAAGAATTCCAATAATCTGTATGTCTTGTATTTCTCTTGTACGATTATTATTCAGTCACATTAAATAAAACTAAACAGCATTTTTCCACATGGAAATATAAGGCTTGACTCCTAATTGACTTCCAGTTATAATTAAAATATAAATATTTTAGTTTCCAGTTATAATAATAATTTATTCATTTTAGAATAAAAATTTTTTAAAAAGTGGAGAGATAATTGGAAAAAATAGAAATACTACATGCATAATAAAATAACTTCTTTACTTATGTAAAACCAAAGAATTCACAATAGAGCAAGTATATTGATAAAAATCATTGAATTTTTCTGGGATAAAGGTAATCCTACACCAGACTGTGTCAGGAAAATTATTGTTTTTCTAGCTAACTCTATTTGGGTAAATATATGATTTTAAGTAAAACGTTTTGTTGTTTAACAAAAGAAGGAATTGGATAAATCTATAACATACAAATCCATTTTCACTTAAACATGACACTTACCTTGCTATTGTAATACAATATCCTTAAGTCATATTGAAGCCTTTTTTAGTTGTTTGCTTGATAGCTAAATGTCACAACATATGCAGTGTTTGAATTTTGTTTTTTGGTGGTATAGGTGCAGCTGGAGAATTGTTTGAGCAAAGTAGCAAGATTCATTGTCACTTTGGATGTGGTGTGGACAGGCAAAGACCATACCTAGTAGAGGCCCTTCCAGCTTTGCATTTTCTGTTTGGACTAGAGAGAGCTATTAGGCAAAATATGATCTCACTAGGTGTGACATGGAGCACTGGTCATTATTGGTTGAATAGTTAATATTGTTTGCTACTTTATGAATGTCCAACATCCATGTAAAAGGAATCTGTGACTGTAGCAATACAGCAAAAACAAAAGAAAAAAAGAACCAGAACAAATGAAGCAGTTGATCAGAGTGGACTTACCAGAGAAACAGAAGAGAAGTGGACTTACTTGAAACTGAATATTGAACAGAACTATTAAAAAAAAAACAAATTAAAAAGCACAACAAAGTCGTCACTGTTTTTAGTTTTCTCTTAGTTTCCCTTCAGAACAGATATTTTTCTGTCTCCATATAATATTCCCACTTCTATATACTTGGCAGAATAAGTACCCCTACATCTGCAAAGTTTATACATACACTGATACATACATATGTAGAAACCAAAAAAACAAGCAACTATACCCAGAACTGGATAACTTTAAGCTGTCCAACAACTTCTCAGATAGCACTTGCAGTAAAGCCATTACTGTCAGAAGAACTCGAGTTTTGTAATCATGATTCCAAAGACTTTAATGAAATTAAGATTATCTCACAGAATTCCTCTGAGAAAGATACCAGTTAAATACTAAAATCTATCAAAAAATCTAATTGTATCTGTAGTCCATCTTTTTTTTTCATCTTGACCTTTTTATGTTATTCCTAATTCCTGATGATTTTAAAAAGTAATTATAAATCATTGCTTTGCTTATATGACTATTTTCTTCCTTTCCTTCAATTTTATTTTTTGTCCAAAAACAGCTTTGTCCTTTCTTTTGAGTAAAAAGGATGAAAACTCTCCAGCAGATGCTAGTTTAAAATAATACAGATAGGCCTTGTAGCTGCTGTATATTACCTGCCGATTGCCAGTTCACTATATTCCAGTGTTCCAACTCAGAAGTCTGACTGGCCAAAAACTGTTGTAAGAACAAAAACATAACATCTGTCACCATAGTAATCCTTACCTAAGTTCTCACCTTCCAATCATTGATTTATAGATGCCAAAAGGCCACTGTAAAAGTAGTCAATTCCCTTTATTGTCTGAATAGTTTCTAGTAAAGAATTTGTGTATGAAATTCCTTGAGTATCTGCAAACAACATTGAAACCCCTTTCTTTTTGCTACAGAATGTTACAAAATAAATTCACTCTGCAGATAGTGATTTATGCCTTTCTGCCACCAAAAAAAATAACCCACAACTTAAAAATGGTACCCAGTGAAGGTTATATTCTGCTAGCTACTGTCAAACAGTTTAACACAGTCTGTTGGATGATTGCTTCAGAGCGATACTAGTGGTCAAGGGGGAGAGGAAAAAGGAGGAGAAAAATCTCTTTTGCTGGAAGGATCATGACCAACATGTTCAGGTGTCCACAAGTTCAGAGCACTTCAGTTTTCAAGTCCCTAAATACAACAGTGAGGTTAGCCTGAAATTCATGGGTAATTGGAGCTTTTTCTGATCGTTACATGAAAAATTAGGTCTTGTGAGTCTCAAAGTATGCTTTCAAAACGTGTTAACACCTTGGAAATTATTGATGAAAGCGTGGGTTTATTCAGGTTTTTTGTGTGGTTCCTAGAGATACTAATTGGTGTTGCAAGCAGGCTAGAGCAGTGAGATTGCCAGAATGCAGATTAGCAATAACTACAACATAATATTCTGCCTGGCTTTGATATTTTCCCTTCCTCTGAAGCCCTCTTAAATGGCATGACTTCTGGGCAGCTGTCATTCTCTCTTACTTTTTTTCCCTATGTTTTACCAGCTATGAAAAGTTTACAATGTTGAATAATTTCAGTGAGAGGGGCTGTGAGAGACCCTAAGACCTGACTGATGATCAGAACAGGAGAAAAATGGCCTTGGTTAACATCTCTGCCTGGTTAGCTGCCATCTGTACCGAATTTGTGAATTATTTTGGAGTTAATGAAGTTGCACTTTGGAGAGAAAATATGCTGGGGGGGAAAAAAACCAAAAAAACCCTCGCTTTTAAACAAATCCTCCTTTCTTGCATTAACAGTTATTAAAATTTGTATTTTACCATGTTTAACTTACACATAACACCTAATGGGTTTAATGCCATGATATTGGACAAACTGGGGGAAAAGAAAAGAAAATTTAATACCACAACTGTAAGTAAAGCTTTTTCTTTTTTCTTTTGTCTTTTATCTTTTCTTCCCTCTCTTTTCCCCCCTCTTCTCTCTTTTTTCCCCTCTTCCCCCCCCCCCCCCCCCCCTCCCCAATTCTCTTTTTAGGCACTTTCGGACAAGACAGTAAATAAAAAACTTAAATTCAAAGCCTCAAATCCAGTAGACTTTTCGTAAGGTTTGTCAGTTATCTTTCCTCCTTCAGGCAGTCTGTGCAGACCACCAGAAAACATCTCAGATGAATGCTGTGGTCTGGGAAGTTTCTTGGACATTGTCTTGTTTTATTCCTTTTACAGTTCTTTTAAGAACAAGTTTATCTCTAATTATGTGGTATTATTCCAGGCTTTCTTATGCCCAAACACTGTGCCAGTTCACTTTCACTTACTCTGGAAGATCTTTACCTCCCAAACTCAAACTAATAAATATGCACACACACCGATATGGGATGATCATTGCTTTTAAATTGTACCATGAACCAGAGCTACTTTCTTGCTTGCTACCTGATCTGCAAATGTCATTACTCCAGGATATCTTTATGCTGTGCACCATGGATGTTTCTTCATTATTTGCTGCTAAGCAAGGTTTGGGGTGGGGGGGAGATTAAGAAATGTAGGATACTGATTCTCTACAGACTTTTTTTTCCTCTCACTCTCCACTTTGTCTTGCTTGCCAGTATGTGCATTGTTTAATTATTCATTCTCCAGACACTGTGAACCACACTTAGAACTTCAGGATACAACAGCCCATGTACCAGTTACAAATAGCTTCCTGAAATTGCCTCGTATCTCATATCTTTTGAAGACAAGGCCTGCTTGTGCTT
The DNA here is from genome assembly GCF_000687185.1 of Egretta garzetta. Taxonomy (NCBI): domain Eukaryota; kingdom Metazoa; phylum Chordata; class Aves; order Pelecaniformes; family Ardeidae; genus Egretta; species Egretta garzetta. The sequence continues at coordinate 1,193,132 of NW_009260670.1, forward strand.
ACCCACACAACTTCACTCAATACTTCACTCAATGTGATGCATAGGTTTCTTCATTTGGGGCAACAAAGCAGATAGGCTTTGGTCACTTGTACATAGGAAGCGCTTACTATTTCAGTGATTGAAATTTTCAACAACTTCTTTCTGGAGAACAATGTCTCTCCTGTATAGTTCTTTAACAGTTCCCTATATGTTGTATGATTCATTCTCCTATTATTTCAGTCCTTGCCATTTCTGTTTTAATAGTTTACCAACTTCATCTTTTCATCTCACAAACTCACAAACTTTAATGACATCCAGCACAAAGTTTTAAATTAATTTTATTCATAATTGAAAGTGACATATGGACACTTCTTAGTCTGCACATCCTCTCTCACATAATAGCATAGATAATTTCTGTAAAACATTGTTAGTCTTCCTATGGACTAGGGAGATTCTGCTTGTTATTCCATTTTCTAGTTGCTCATCAGTCCACACTCAATTATGTCAATGGTCTATTACTTGAGTTATACAGCTATAATAATTCAAGTGTTTTTATAGCTCTTCAGAGCATAGCTTTATCCTACAGGTAGCAGCTTACTATTTTGTTTTTTTCTTGTCTACTACACACACACCCCTCATGGAGCAGCTGAATGATTTCACCTGGGTAATAGTAAGTTCATTACTATTCATAAATTTGATGACCTCATCAAACAGGCTTGAAACAGTATGTAAGTACAGGATACAGAATAGAAGCCTCTCAGAAGAGGGTAAATGAAAGACCACTCAGTATTGTACCTTGAGACTTCAAAAGATGCAGTTTGCTTCCTTGACTGTCACATACTTGCTCTGCAATCTCAGGTGATCACTTTGTCTTTGCCTGAGCTTCTTATTCATACAGCCTAGAATAGCAGACTAGAATAATAGAATAATATTTTAATATTGTGTTCTGTAGAGTAATAGAAAGGAGTATATTCCTTCTCTGCATCTTGGATGAATCAATAATGAGTGCCATAAAGACTGCTAGTGTTTCTGTAACTGTAATGATCCAAGGACTTACAGATGAGGTATAGGTTTTTTAATAAAGTCAAAATATTTTACTAGTCTGTCTAGCTGTACCTGGGAAAAAATTACATTCTTTCAGGCATAGAGGTCCTTTTTTTTAGACCTGAAATAGAAAAAGTGGACTTAAAGACTAAAGTTGAGCACAATTTCTCTAATTTTAATTAGATATTTATTGATTACATGAACTCTGGAGAGAAAAAAAAATAGTGTGTATATATACATATATATACATACCAGATGTATATATACATACCAGAAATAGTCTGGTATGAGAAGGGTACTGAAGAGAAAAAAAGAGGTATTTAGCTCTCAAAGGAAAGACAGTAAGGTAGCTTATAACCTGAGGACATACAGAGGTTAGAGGGGAAGAGATTATAAGGTTCAATAAACCAGAAACTCATTTGAATCCATTGATTTTGGCTTCCTGATGAGTTTTGAAGTTCTGTCCCAGGTTTATCTTTGAAGAGTGTTTTGTTGGTTTCCCTTGAAAATCGGGGGTGAAAGATCAGATATGGAATGACTGGTTTGAAAAAAGTATGTCTCCTATGGCAGCTGCGTGTAGCTGTTCATCAATTATACCTGTGCAAGTACATTCCAGTTCAAAGCTGATTTCCACCCATGTATATATCAGAAAAGCATACAGCACAGTGTGTGAAACATGTTACATTATGGGAAAAAAAACCTTATAGAATTCAGTCATCTATTTCTTCAGAGGACTGTTCTTGTTGAGAAGAGTTCCTCTTCACATAATTGAGGTGGGTATTACAAGTGTTCTTCAGCACAATGATTTTTTTTCCGGAAATAATAATTTTTAAGTATTTATTTTTTCAAGCAGTGTTCTACATAGATGACACCTGGACAGGAAAAATAGACACTTCTTTATTGGCTTTCACCACAAATTCTGTAACTCTCTTCAGACTATCTCTGTAATAGTCCTATGTTATTACAGTTTTCTCAGATGCTATGGTGAACATCAAAACCCATAACCATTAACCATTATAGAAAACCAGAAAACCAACTTATACATCCCTATGTAACCAGCAACCATGAAAGACACGTCAAAATTGTACTAAACAAACTTGTTCTTAGATGTAATCAGATTTGCTCAGAGAATATTTCTGAAATCCACAAGTTTATCCGACTTCTCCAGCTAAGCTTGCTAGTCCAATGGAAGCTATTGTGTTGGCCTAATCTCTTTTACCTTGAAGAATGAGACAGTAACAGAGACTGTATAAAGCACAGAACTATACAGATATTACAGGAGGCATTCAGAATAGTCTTGATACAAGTGTGGAGCCCAGGGTCAGAATATGCATAATTTTGTTTATCTGATCAGTGTCTACCCCTATGTTCTTATACAGCAGTGCCAGTATATGCATAAAGGATGTTTACTGAGTGTGAAGGGCTCTCTGAGTGTCAGTATAATTACAGTGCAGATGGAGTTTTACAGCACACAGAAACATCCTTCAGAGAAAATTTCCTTATCTCCGAAGTTTCCAATTGACCGATGTCCGTCAACAGTTTATCATGTCCTTAGGTAATGTCTTATTATAAGAGTGATATGCTACTTAAGAGCAGATATTGCTTTTCAAAACTAGTCAAGACACATCCTTTTCATTATTGAGATATGCAAATAAGGTGAATTTTTACAATGTCGGTTGCAGGTCTTTATAGTTAACCCTGGTGCAAAACTAACCTTGAAAAGATATCAGCTCTAGCCTGTTGTGTACTGTTTTAAAGCAAGTATCATTAGGGAAAAAAATAGGATGTGATCTTCTACTTAGCTGTTATCATCATGTGCACATCATACAACTGATAGTTTCACATTGCATAGGCAATATCAAATATTATACTGCCTAAATTAAATACCTGATGTACAGTATTTCATCTTGTTGCAATGCACGGTAGATGGTATAATGTTAGGCACAAAAAGCTACAGATTATTGTACAGTATACATAATATGTCTTATTCTTAATAGGTTTGTTGTCATGGGTTAACATTTAAAACAACTCATGGACAAGTTATAAAGGAGGCTCTATAATGCTAACTCACTGATGGTGAAGAAATTATGATAATTTTATCCAACCGTAGCAAACCAGTATAATAAATGATATTACAACTCCCTGTGATTTTTTTTTATTTCATAATTTCAGGTAATCCTGGCCCAAGAAACTGCAATCACTCCATAAAGGGACTTCTACTTTGCTGTATGAATTGAGAATAATACAAAGTGCATATCAGGATTTTTTAATAGACTAAAATAATTATAAAGTAATTGAACACAAGGTGAAACTCCAAACACTTTAAGAAATATTTGCAGTAAAAAAAAATCAAGTTAATTTAATCGTAGAATCATAGAATGTTTGGGGTTGGAAGGGACACCTAGAGGTCATCTAGTCCAACCCCCCTACAATGAGCAAGGACATTGCTAACTAGGCCAGGAATTGCAAATATATTTTCTTGTAATTAAAAAATATTTTTTAATGCCAAATATAACATTTCTGGAATTTGTAAATAATAAAATGCATTTTTCAATACTTACACTTTTATTCCTGTAGATATGAGAGATACAATAATATGTTTTAACAAACTTTCTTAAAATGTGATTGTCTTATTATTTCAGCTGTGAGCTTCCATGAGAAATGGTTATTTCCCTTTCTTCCTGTCTGCTAGGAAAGAATGTAATGCTTC
>NW_009260670.1:1196925-1215540 GCF_000687185.1 Egretta garzetta
AGGAGCCACTGTGTAGACATCAATGAACACTTTATTAAATTACACAGTTTTCTAAGCAGGCACGGTCTCTCAATGCCCCAATTCTTTATGCTTTAGTGAACTGCCTCTGCTCTCTGAAGCTCTAAGGTTTCAGCCTGAGCTGAAGATATAAACTCCTGATGAGATTATGGTGAGTTTTTAGATATTTGGCACGCTTCTGTGCTTATTCTATTTCTCTAATAAGGCTTAGAGTTTGCTGGCAGGTGAAAGCATTGGATAGCAAAGACTAGAAGATTTAAAATTCCATCTGCCCTGAAGGAAAAGAATGTCTTTTTCGTAACTGTTCAGCATTATTCATTAGAATTCACCCTGTTCAGGAAAACCCTTCAGTACTAGGAGAAAGAATATTAAGTCCCCAGGTCTAGACATTCAACAATCTCTCATTATTGATTCTTGGGAAAATCCAGACAGAATTTTGTGATCTTTTCTTTTCCAGAAAAATCATGCTCTGTCAAAGATGGACTGAAATGAATAAGAAAAAGAAAATGGAGTGTTAACAAATTCTCTTTAGTATATGTTCTTCTGACTAAATTACAATGTTATAGTGATGAAAATAGATTTACTTTCTCTGATGAATCACTATTTTCCTCCTATTCCATACTTCTCCAGAGAAGAAAACAACATTCTGGAACTTGCTGTTTATTGTTTCCCATCAGAATGAGTCACCGTCCTCCTCTCCACCATCACTCTCTTCTCCCCTTCCCCTAGTATACATGCTAAATATCAAGATTTTTTTTTTTTTTAATTAAAGAAAGAAAGGAAGGAAAAATAAAGTTAGGAAGGAGTACATGGGGTGAATTCAGGGTGGATTAGGAAATAGCTAAATTCACTCTCTGTATGGGAGAATATAGCAGACAATTGATGGGATAAATGCATCTCCAAAATCTTGTGGAGGGAGACTCAGAAGACTGGCACAGACCTTATCTAAATGTGAGGGAACCTTGTGGCTAGGACTGTATCATTTGATGTGGAAGAGCATCCTATGCTGGCTGGCAAGCAGGAGAATTTAAGTTGCTTTCAACCCACAACAGTAAATCTACAGCTGCTTTTGAGAAGAAATCAGGTAAATGGAAAAAAGATGGAGTTGAGCTGGAACAACTAATACATTCTCAGATATAGGAGAATAGGGTGGCCACCGGTAACACTGACACCAGAGGTAGGAAGACATAATAAGGAGAAATAATGATATGGAAAAAAATGGGAGAGAGTTCTACAGGATGGATCTTGGAAATATCTTGAGAAATCCTCTGGTCACACCAGCTACAGGCAGCCCCTTTCCGAAAGCAGTTTGCTCAGAGTGTTCTTCCAAACTTTCAGTCATATCTCATTTCAGCTGCCAGCTACCCCTGCAAATATATAGGAAGTTTTTGTTAATGCTTAAACTAAATCATTGTTGTTGTGATTGAAATAAATTGCTTATACTATCTGTGGTATGCATTGAGAATAATTTCTTATTTTCAACGCTGTTTCTGTTTCTGAAAACTACAGTCTTGTCACCTTCTTCTTCTTTTTTTTCTTCTGTAGACCAGGCAAATAAGTGTAGTTGTTCTTTCCTCAAAAACAACACTTTTTCCCTGAACATTTTGTTGCTAGCCTGATTTCTGATTATTTACACATTGTTTAAATCTGGACACAGCACTTGAATGAGCCTGAGTAGAGAGGAAGGATTATTTCATACTTCATACTACTTTCACACATATATTCTTTACCCCTCTTTTTTTTTTTTTTTAAAGGTGAGTGATAAAATATCCATCATATTGAAATTGTTCAGAACTACTATACTCCTATTGCTCAATCATTTTCTCCAGAACTGTGCCTATTCCCATGTTGTGCAACTTATTACGATCTTTCCACCTTTTTTTTTTTTAAATCATATCTGCACATGTCAATAATTTCTTTAATTTTAGGGGAATACTTTGAATTTTAATTCTGGAGGGTTTGTTTTCGGGTTTTTTTAGTTTGGGGCAGAGGGCTATGTGCTCTATAAATTTAATAAATTAAGTCTCTAATTGTTCATTCAAATTACACAGAAAAATACTGGGTAGCTACGAAGACCTGTGAAAATTAACTCAGTATATCTAAACAGACAGGAAAGAGTCATCTAGAAGGGAGAACAGGATGCAGCAAGGAGTGAAATGCTATAGGGATCTCACAGGGGACAGAAATGATAAAGATTTAAATAACTTCTGCATGTCCACAAGTCACCTACCACTTTGTCACTGCTGCATGCATAACTGCTCTCCCAAAATTTTAGGGACAAAGGTAAATTTAAATGTCTAAGTAGAGAATTACCATAATAGTGCACTACTCTCAGTGTATTGCTGTGAGAAAAAGTGAATTCACCATATATAGGGAGCTAAGAATTATTGTTAGGTACCAAGTAATATGATTAATACAGAAAAGCCTCACTAATGAACAGTGAAAATTGTTACACAAGGTAATTTACTAATATATTTTGCCTTTTCTCTGGGGTTCTGCTCACCCTTTCAATGTCCTGCTGTGTCTTAACACTGAGGGTTTCAGTCTTCCTTAAGAAGAACAAGGAAGGGTTTTGGTGAAGCATCCTGAGCACTTTACAGGGAGGAGGTCAATGTTCCCTATAGCAGGGGAACTGGGAACATTGAGGTGTTAATGCTTTCTTCCTCCTCAGTTGTCCTCCTGAGGTTATTTTATTCATTTTTTGGATATAACATTTACTGAACTACCAGTGAAAGGCAGACTGAATCTTTAACCTTCCACTTTTTAATCAGTATAGTGCATTTTAACTTTTTTTTTTAATAACAAATAGGATTTGTACTATATATATGCTTAAAAATAAGACATAACTTATGCTTCTATGTAATCTCTGTTGCCTAAAATAATACTTAACTTAGCAAAAGTTATAATGCTCAGTATTTCCTTTTCCTTTGTTTCATCTGCTTGTTTTCCAGTCTTTCTCCCCATGAGCTATGAAATTAACATGAAAAACTCTCATTTGAGTGAAATAGTTTTGATGATTGGGAAATATTATTACTGTTACTAATTAAAATACATAATTCCTGAAATGTTAGGTTTGTTTTTTGTTTTTTTTTTAGTTTAGCATCAAACTATGCATACTTAATTCAAATTCCTAAGTGGATCAAGTTTTGCAGGACTTCATGAAGAGGATTGAGATCTAAAGTTCAAAGGTATAGCTGACTACTTTGCAAATTCATGTTATAATTTAATCACTGCAGTGTGTAAGTGTTCCACTGGAGGCTATGAAATAAGCAGCTTATTGACAATATACCCATTATCTCCTTATTTCAGAACTAGGCAATTAAATTACGAATGGCTTTAGGCAACTTTATTGGGATATAATAGATAAAGCAAGGAGCGTAAATCTATAATACATGGAATGATGAGATTAGAATCCATTAAGAATTGATCATTTGAAAGAGCTCATTCGTTTGCTTCAAGTACTCTCAAAAACCTTTATAAAAAGTATTGTCGTCTTTTGCCCTTAAGGGGTAACTTACACTTATAAGTTGTACTTACAGAGGGAAATATTTTGTTGTGTTTTGAATAAGAGTCTCTTGCAAAGGTGTCAGTTTAAAATACTTGCTTCATTATACTGTGCTCTAGTGCATTAGAACTTTCTTCCCATTTTTGATAAAGAGATGGCAAATGAGCTAAACCAACTAGATTACCTGAGCTGAAGGCTCTTCTGAGGCTCATTGAAAATGCAGCTTTTTCTGCACTGATCTGCCTTCCTACTTCCATTTTTACTAGCTCATTAAATAGTTCCTATTATTTCAAAACCTAGCCAGAGTTTAGAATTTCATTTATGGCGTCATAAGCTGGGAGTCCGAGATCTAATGAAATAGAGAAAGCACCTTACCAAGTTACATACTTGAAGGAGGAAACCAAATTGGTAGCAGTTGTGTCTTATGGCTGATGGCTGTAGCCACTTTGAAAGAGCATATGCAGCCTGTGGTGGTAACTCTATACTGGTGGTTGCAGTGGAACCAAAAATTTGGAGAAATGGGACAGAAAATAAAAGTTTGTCACTGTGTCTGTATATAATTGCTCTATTGGTGTCACCTCTGCAGAGCGAGAACAAAAAAAGAGCAAAATATGTTCCAGTGCCTTCTTTTGCAATAAAATTAAAGCTTATTCTCCTCATAAAATTCCGATGTAGTTTAACCTAATTTGTCATGAAGCATCTTTGGTTTGAAAAGTATCTTTCTTTTGCACAAACATAGCAAAAAAGCACTGAAAGACAAGATTAGAGATGTGAACAGATAATTACTGAAACAGAAATGTTGAAAAAAGAAATGGCACTGCATAAATATATTTTTAACATGCTTTTTGAAATATTACACAACTAAAATTCAGTTTGACCAAGGTTAAATTAAATATGAAACGAAAATCATAAATGGTATTTATCCCAAGTAAAACTTTTTGCTGTTCAAATTTGCTCTTCACAGGATTGAAGTTTACTAAAATTTCTTCATTAAAAAAAAGGCAAGCTTTTGACCCATATTACAGTTTATACTTTAGATTTAATTCTGCTGACTTCCAAAAGCAGCTATATATTAATGCCAAAAGACAGAAATCCTTCACTAAAAAATAATACCTCAGCTGTAAAAGATCAACCTCCTGGAGCAACCAGTAAATGGAAGTCCAACTGAGAAGAAATGCATCAGTCAAAGGTATTCATGGCCCATCTTAAGTGTCTGTCAAATCTCATGAGTTCCAAATGATATGAAGTATGACTTAATATTATTAGGAGGATTGCAAGCAAAATATAATATTTTCCAAATTTTGCAAAAATTGCATTTGAAATCACATGAATACAGTAGAAGTTGCACTAAAAGCTTGTCTTCAAAAGTTCTGAGAAATATCAAGGTGATGAACCTGTGGAAAGTGAGAACTGTCTAATTGTTTTAAAATTGTTAGCTGAAAGCTAAAGGTGAAATGACTAATAGCTTCAGTGATGACTGACCCATCTATCTCCTCCATACTAGAGATCGTTCCAAGAAAACTCATTAAAAATAATTCCCAAAAAACCCCTGTGTAAACAAGAGCAGAGTTGGGCACAATGTTCCTCTGTAGTAAGTTTAACATAATTTAGAAGGACATTACACAGATATATGGCACCTTGCATACATTTGATAGTTTTTTAAAAACTTTAATTTTTTTTTTACTGTTTTTTTCTTTGTTTCGTTTCTACTGTGGGAAAAAGTTGAGACGCTATCTTCTAGAAAAAGAGGTAGAGAGAAATTTGAAGAGAAAGACTGGTAAAATACTTTAATTTAAAATTATTTAAAAATATTTAAAACTATTTCCATTTAAAAAAACAACCCAACAAACCAAAAACAAACAAAACCCCCAAAATCTTACCTGAAGCCAGCAAAACTATTACAATTCTGCTGCGTTCTCATACCCTCTTCAAGATAAGACTTGCACCAAAATTTAGGCATTTTTTCAGTTAGTTTTCCAGGGAATTTAAAAAAAAAAAAAATCTCTGGCAGGGTAGTACAAAACCCAAATATGCAATGTATTACAGAACTGGGATATTTGTCTACTTTCTGTAGTTATATATTAAAAGCTTTCCTTCAGCTATTTCTCTTCAAACATTTTCTTTATACCAGTGCTTTTTATTTCATTGTTATTAGTTCATGTTTTTTTTCTTTTTTTGCTAGCTTATTTCTAAAGGTAAATGTTATTGCTTTAGTGTGGATTACTATCACACTCATTACATTTAAAGCAGGAAGCTGAATTCCAACAGGAGTCTCAACAGAGGGAAAAGGCCTTGTTGGTACATACATCCATTAAGCAGCCATGCTTGCCAAGTCCATGTGCATTAGCTACTTTTTTAACTTTAACGATTTCATCTGAGCTTTCATTCTGCTGACCTAATTTAACAAGGAGGAAATTCAATAACAGCCCCTGATTTTGAAGCATTATTTCCCAAGAGGAATTTAACAACACTTCTACATCAAATAATAATGTGTGAATAATGGAATATATGTACTGATGGCAACAAAAAAAGTGAAAAAAAGAACAAACCACACACACACAAAAAGAAAATATTATAGCTTTTTTTTCAAAAAAACCCCAGACACAATAGCTTTTAAATTTTTGAAGAGATAATTTCAAATTTGAAATTCTTATTGTCTTTGAGAAGAAACATTTCTAAGTATCTGAGAATAAATCATAGTCCCCCTCTCTCACACAGTATACCTTCATTTCAAAAGAACATAAATATGAGTTGTAATAAATGATTTCCAAGGTGGAGGACCACATCTCCACTTTGTACATGTTGATATAATTCAACATATGTTACTAGTGGTTTATATTAAAACTGATTGTTCTGGGTAGTATTTAAAGTTCATAAATCAAGTAAATGTCAAAGTTTTAGGAGAAAGAAAGAATGGGTAAATGAAATGATACATATCCTGATGTTTATTTAGACAAATGGAAATTAATGCCTGTGAGTTACTGTGAACAGTGTTGGGGCTGAAGTCCTTGAAAGCAGTGGCTTTGAGAAGTTCTTTAGTCTTCCAGATGTTGGAGGAGAGGGGAAAATGTTCTCCTAAGAGAACACACACACATACAAATGCATGCACACACAGAGTCTTTTCACTGCAAGAAATCACTACATACCATAGACTTTCCACTCTAAACCCCTTCCATTTTATTGCAAACTCTTTTAATCAACAGAGGCTTACAGGAAATATCTTAAGTAGCACATCAATATAAAACTGAAACTCAAAAAGAATTTCTGAAAGTTTTACATAGCTCTACTTTGAAAAATCATAGAATCATAGAATGTTTTGGGTTGGAAGGGACCCCTAGAGGTCATCGAGTCCAACCCCCCTGCAGTGAGCAGGGACACCGCTAACTAGATCAGGTTGCTCAGAGCCCCGTCCAACCTGGCCTTGAATGTTTCCAGGGATGGGGCCTCCACCACCTCTCTGGGCAACCGCCGCAATCAGGTCTCCCCGCAGCCTTCTCTTCTCCAGGCTGAACAAGCCCAACTCCCTCAGCCTGTCCTCATAGGAGAGGTGCTCCAGCCCTCGGATCATTTTTGTAGCCCTCCTCTGGACCCGCTCCAACAGTTCCATGTCCTTCTCGTCCTGAGGGCTCCAGAGCTGGATGCAGTACTCTAGGTGAGGTCTTACCAGAGCAGAGTAGAGGGGCAGAATCACCACCCTTGACCTGCTGGCCACGCTTCTCTTGATGCAGCCCAGAGTACGGTTGGCCTTCTGGGCTGCCAGTGCACATTGCTGGCTCATGTCCAGTTTTTTGTCCATCAGTACCTCCAAGTCCCTCTTGGCAGGGCTGCTCTTGATCCTTTCTTCCCCCAGCATGTATTGATACTGGGGGTTACCCTGACCCAGGTGCAGAAACTTGCACTTGGCCTTGTTGAACCTCATGAGGTTCACACAGGCCCACCTCTCCAGCCTGTCCAGGTCTCTCTGGATGACATCCCGTCTTTCTGGTGTGTCAACCACACCACTCAGCTTGGTGTCATCTGCAAACTTGCCGAGTGTGCACTTGATCTCGCTGTCTAAGTCACTGATGAAAACATTAAACAGCACCGGTTCCAGCACGGACCTCTGAGGGACACCACTCATCATCACCGGTCTCCATCCAGACATCGAACTGTTGACCACTAAAAATAAATATTTAAGATGATAGTGAACCATAGTATAATGTTATTGAAACCAGACGACACACAGGATTGCTGCAGGCAATATTATTTACCTATCAAAATCAAAAAAGAGGAGGAAAAAAACACAAGCTTTTTGCTTCTTGAGTTTTGTGCCACATATGGAAGGATATACAAGGAACTGTAACCATGATCCATCCATTTTGTTTTGTGCAGGTATGCTAAAAAAACCGAAAAAACCCACAGCCCTTAAAATTTTCAGAAAGAAGACGAAAGATAGGTTTTCATGATTTACTGAAGAAAAACATTACCGAATGATCTCACTGAGAAAAGGTGTTAAGTCTTTAAATGCTGGGATAGAAATAAAGTGAAGAGAACCTGGTTAAATTTGTCTTGCTGAAATAACATCTCATCATTCTGTCAGTAGAAGGAAAACTAAAAGAAATCAAAGCAAAACAAAAAAAAGAAATGGAGACAAACAATGATGAGTTAGGAGAGGCTTGCCTTCTCTCTGCAATATCACTTTCCGTGATCAGATTAATTCCATTACTTTCCAAAATGAAATTTATTCAGGATACTTGGAAAACAGGCCCTCATTTTTTAAATACTTCCTACATTTTAAGGTTAAGTTTGCATCACTCCATATTGCAAGATCATCTCGAGAACTTTTTCTATTTATAAGTTTGCTTCTTGTCATGTTGTATTTCTTCTGATGCATATGATGTTCTCTTTACTTTTTAAAACACTCTGGAGAACCGATGTTTTACCATTTCTTCATTTCTAAAACTACTTTGTGTTGGCTTTTCAGTCCTCTTGATAGTAAGATTAATAAAACACTGGAATTCTTGTAAATCAAATCAGGTGGAAAATATCTGAAGCAAAGGCATCAGTATTTAATGTGTAAGTTTCAGCAATATTAATCCCCCAGTCTATACAAAGAACACTCTTAGAAGTTTCTGACCTGAAAGATTTTAATGGGGAAATAGTTGATCATCTCAGGTCATTCTTACTCTTTCTTAGGAAGTGTTTTGACAGCAGCTACTTAACTTATTCACAATGTTCTCGATATCTGGATCATAGAATCATAGAATGCTTTGGGTTGGAAGGCACCTTTAGAGGTGACCTAGTCCAACCCCGCTGCAGTGAACAGGGATGTCTTTAACTCGATCAAGTTGCTCAGAGGCCTGTCCAACCTGGCCTTGGATAACCTTTATATTCCTAACCAGATTGCTTTCTGTGTCATAATGTTTTGTATCTGCATGGTACAGTAGCAGGGATGTTGGACACTAGGGAGTGAATACATTTCAACTCACATTGTCTAATTTCTGTTTACTTTCAGGCTTTGGATACTATGTACAGTTCAAAGATGAGTTGCTGGAAACTGCTTGGCTGTATCAGCAACTAGAGACATAAAAAGCAAGTCAAGCAAAACAAAACTGTAGACTCCATCACTGACCAGCTTGAAGAGTACCAGCAGTGGAGAACTATGACAATACAGCAAGTCCTATTACTTTTGCTGCTCTGGATGTGGCTGCTGCATCCCTGCCATACAGAAATGCTGTTCAGAAGGACTCCTGATCTCAGACCCAAAAGCTTTGGCGGACGTATATCAGGGAATGATGGAAAAGCAATTCACCGCCAGAAGCGAGGCTGGATGTGGAACCAGTTTTTCCTTTTGGAGGAATATACAGGATCTGATTATCAGTATGTAGGCAAGGTAGGTTTATCATTAAGATTTCTGTATGATTGTCAAGTTTACTTATCTTTCTACAGAGCCCTAGTTTCTATGTTTTATTTTAATGCATAAGAAGCAGATTTCCAGGCACTATATGTATTGTTTGTCCTGCTAGAATCACATTAACATTGCTGGTTAAAGTTATTCAGAAATATTTGAATGAAACGACTGAAGATATCTGTGAAAAATTGATTTGCTTTAACACATTGTTCCTTACAGCAGCCCACTCAGTATCTCTTCTGTATCAAAACATAATATTTTATAATTCATTATAAAGTTATTTTTCAACCCTTTCTCTTTGAATATTTCATGTTTTATACAAGGTAACATTATTTTTCTGTGCTTATGTTTGAAGAATGCAACCTATTTTGAAGAAAAAATATTCTTCCTCTTTAACTTTCTCTGAGTTACAGCAAACTGCAGTGAGTAAATTTCATTGACAACCATGTGATAAAAAATGAGGTGGTTAGGAAGTGAACGTCAATAGAAGTTGGTAGAACTGTACATCTGGCTGTGTAGCATACTAGATGCATATATAAAGGACACTGGAAGTGTCCTTTAAATTCTTTTCAATTGACACTTATGTTTTGCCATGCAATTTATTGAAAAATATATGACATATAATGACACAATAATATTCAGACAAGTACAAGGAAATAATTCAAAATGGTCAATTGTTTGAAAGTGGAAGTTAGTGTCATTAGTAATGGGTAGCAGTTAGCACCAATGGTTGGTGATAAACACATAAAATTAATTTTCTATAATCCAGATTTTCATTCTTTTCATGGTTTTGAACTTGTGAAATACTGTAGAGAAATACTGACATGTTCAAAATGACAGAATCACAGAATAGCTGAGGTTGTAAAACACCTCTGGAGATCATCTAGCCCAACCTCCCTGCTCAAAGCAAGGTCAGCTAGAGCTATCTCAGGACTATATCCAGTCAGATTTTAAATATCTCCAAAGATGGAGACTGCACAATCTCTCTGGGCAACCTGTTCAGGTGTTTGAACACCCACTCAGTAAAAAGTTTGTTCCTGTATTTAAAAGGAATTTTCTGTATTTTGGATTGTGCCTATTGACTCTTGTCAATACTTTTCCTAATGGAGCTCAGGGTGCTGTTGACCTTCTTTGCTGCAAGGGCACGTTGCTGGCTCATGCTCAGCTTGCTGCCCATGAGGACCCCAACCTCTCTGCAAAACTGCTTTCCAGGCAGTTGGTCCCCAGCATGTACTGCTGCATGGGATTATTAGTTATAACATGTTTCTTGAAAGGATTAAAAAAGTTGGGGGGGTTGAGAAAAGAAATGCTTATTAAAATTAATGAAATTTTAAGTAAAAATTTAAGAGTGCAAACTTCTGAATGAGTACACTGCCTTTTTGTTTCCACTTTGTTGCTTTGAGTCTGTAAATTTAGCACTAGCATTTGAATGACACAGCCATTTCCAAAGCATGTTGAGACCCTTGGAAATAGTCCCTATACTTAGTTCATACACTTATCAAGTGTAAAGTCTTTCCTCACAAGTGTTCCAAAGTATCTAGGCCAGTTCCTCAATCCAGGCCAGACTGACAGTTTATGAAAATTAACCTTGGCCACAAAAGAAGTGTCATTGTATCAAAACACTATGCTATTGTATTTGGAACTATATTGTTCCCAGAAGTCCCAGGAAATAAATCACTTTGCAGGGCACCCTGAATTTCAAATTATTTAGGCTCCTTCAGAAACCTGCTGATTAATTTTTTTTTATTGCAGTATTTTTCAATATTAATGATCTCAGATCATAAACTATGAGTGGTGTCAAAATAATTTTCTTGTAGGCATGATGAGTGAAGGAAGATTCTTCAGACGGAAAAGTGTTCACAATTTTATAGGCTAACTCATCTGCATTAGAAGGAGAGAGATGTTGATAAATGCAGAACAACTTTGGCTGAGGGAAAATAAGTGTTTGCAAATGGGAAGTGATAAGTAAAGATAAGTAAAATGGCAAATAAAGAGTACAGAACTGAGAAAGAGGAGCAGTTAAGACTGTACTTTCAGCTTTTTTTTTTTTCCTCTGGTTAGAGCAAAAAAGTTGTTAATTTGAGCAAGCAAATTTAAAACTAACATGAGATATAAAGTTGTCCTTCAGTATTTTCTGGCAAGTTTGGGAAAAGTGTAAAAATCACATGCACGGTGAGAGTTTTACACAAAAGAAGCAAAAGGGAACAGAAATTATATGCAGAGCTAAAAATTGATTGTTATTCTAATTAATGTTCTAATGGTCTGTTAGTCCAAATTTTCAAACTATTAGTGAAAAAAAAAATATATTCAAAATGTAGTACATAAACTCTGTAGTAGTTATTTCTTTTCCCTGCTGATGTACACACCTTTCCAAAGGCTATTTGGATTGTATAGTCAAATCATTTCTGGATGTTTCCTTTTATCTGACTTTATCCAAAGCCAAAATGATTTGGATAGGTAGGTGACATAAAATGCCATCTTCCTGTTAATTTCTCTATAACATGTTTGGAGATGTCATTTGGAAATTATGTGAGATAGTAAGAGTACAAGACAGCACTCAATGATTCATGGTCAATGACTAGGAGAGAATGTTTGTCATGGAAAGGATTCAGTCAAAAATAAGTACTAAGTGTGATTTTAAAAATGGAAAATAAGTTAGATGACAAACATGCCAGTGAAATGATCAGCAGAAATTCTAAAACTGAGGCTACCAGATTCATCTGGATTTGTGATTTACATCTGCTTGCTTTCTGAGCTCATGATTGATATATTTTTTCTTATTTTTATCATGCATCTATATATCTGTCAAGGGAGCTTGAAAACTGTTGAATATCACATTACTCTTGAAACCAGTGTCTATAATTCAAAATGCAACTTATGCATTCATTTATTCACAGTTTAAGTCAGTTTGAGAGGGTTCTACTAGAATAACATGATGGAAATGAGGTTCAATAATGAATGGGTTATGTAATCCAGTAACAGCCAAAGAGTTCCTTGTTTAAGTCAACCATGTTTGCAATGCTGGCAAAGTACATATTGACTGATTGTGGACATTCAATGTTTTTTTCAGGTCAGTATTTATTATTATGGTAAGAAAGGAGGATGGTCATTCTTTCCTTCATGTAATACACAGCATCCTGAGGGTAGAAATCAAAACTATATAAGTGAATTTTGTATATGCAGAACCTCAAATAATAATTACGTTGGTAGTTTCTAGTCAAGGTTAAAAACATGAAAGAGAAGTGTGGGAAACCAAACCTACCTATGAATTACACTATTTATCTTTGAGCTATCTTTGCAAAAATATACCAGGAGACAGTAAGTTTGATAAAAGGTACTTTTCCCAATTTCAGAGAAACATTGAAGGGATGTTCAAAAAGAAGGTTAAACCTCATGTCAGAAAAGACATTTTATTCATATTTGGCATTAGAGTTATGGTTAATGCTTCCTTTATGTCTTTTTCTGTGCAGAAAGTGTATGTATGCTCTATTATTCTTTCTTAACATACCGAAAGCTGATTTATAATTTTTATTTATTTTTGTTAGTATATAGTTTCAAGGCTCATTTATTATTTTTCAAAAAGTGATGAATTACAAAGTATTACGCAGTTTCAAACTTGTTCTGAAAAACTCCAATTTATTTTGAGTATATCCAGAAAAAACATATTCTAAATCTAAAAATTATACTCTAATAGCTGTCACCTAAAGGAAGTACTACTAGGTATCAACAGTGTTTTAATCCATAATAATTAAAAATAAATTTACAAATAAATTCTTCATCGACATTGGAGTTTATTTTCCTTCCTTATTATTTTGCCAGATCTTGCCATTTGTTTCATTCTTGCAGCTGTTTTTCCCACTTTGCTTTCTGAGATAGATAGTGACCTTTTTCCAGCAATATTCATCACAGTAGTTTTATTGCATAAAGAATCAACTGACATGAATGAGACTGAAGTTTGTAGTTACACTGCAGTGTTTTTTAGTATCTCAAAAGATAATTTATCACATATTTGCACATAAATGTACATATAATTTCGCGTATGCCATATTAGAACTGTTACTAGAAAATATTATCCTAGCTGTATTCACAATTGCTTGCTCATAAGTGCACCCATTATCTTTGAAAGTGTAAAAAGCAGAACATGAATATGAGTCAGTAGTGTGCACATGTGGCCAAAAAGGCCAATGACATCCTGTCTTGTATCAGGAATAGTGTGGCCAGCAGGAGCAGGGAAGTGATCATCCCCCTGTACTCAGCATTGGTGAGGCTGCACCTTGAATACAGTGTTCAGTCAGGAAAGACATCGAGGTGCTTGACTGTGTTGAAGGGGCAATGAAGCTGGTGAGGGGTCTGTAGCACAAGTTTTATGAGGAGCGGCTGAGGGAGTATTAGCAATGTATGCATAAACGACACAGTTTCAACAACAACAGTTACCAATTTGAAGCCTATCTTTTTCTTTTAGTTACTGTGTCCATTGACACTGTGGATGATACACCACAAACCTGGTACTTAAAGGAGGGTCCCACATCCTTAACACAATAAAGACTTAAAAACAGCAATCCCAATAGTGGCATTGCTTTTAGACACCTCAGCAAGAGCATAGCATGTAACGAAAGGTTGAATGGAGCCCAGGACAGCTTACCACACAGTCATAAAAATGTAAAGTAGGGAAGCCTCAGCTGTTGCTTGTACTCTAGTTAAATTTATACATATTGGAATTAAATACATTGTTTTAAGTTAGTATTGCTAGTATTCCTTCATATTGCTTAGTATTGTTAACATTGCTTAGTATTGCTCATATATGAGAAATATTTTACATAGAATTTGGCAATGTCAGAGGTAAAAAGATGTATTTTTCTGCAAGTCCATGTTCTGTCAACATAAAATGATCAAGATTAGCTAACATCAGATGTGCACAGAGTTGTCAGTGTTAGAGAAACAGTCAGTTTTAAGGAAAGATTAAACACAATAATTTCTCGAAAGAAATGAAAGGCAGAAACCATCCTGGGCAGGAATTTTGAATGGCCTTTTCATTCTGATGTATTAGCTACCAAAAATACTGGTTTTGGAGAGGATAATACAAAAGAGCATGTTGTCTTGATTTTAAAGGGTTTGCCATCAGGGTGGACAAAAAAACAAAAAAAAGGTCCCAATGAAATGTTGCCATTGTTGTGGTATGATGAAGACTTACCAACCCCTTTTAAAAACTTCTGTATTTTGATTCAGAAAGAGTTTCTGCCATATCTCTTCCTTTTGTGAAGAACTTTGGTGCCATAAGAGACTAAAGAGTAGGATTTGTAAGTGAAAGTGTTCATATGCATGCATAATATTTGGTGTGAAGATCTGATTGAACACAAAATGCCTTCCCTTCCAGGTGAAGGGAATAACCTCTGTGGCACTGAAGTTATGTGGAGGTTGAAATTTCAGCTACAGCAGATTCTCATGACAGGGATCAATAAAGAAGAATGGAAAGAGAGGAAAGATATTCTGTAAATTCAGTAAATGAATTGTGATCTGCTATGTCTAGGACTCAGCTGCCAAGGTGAAAGAGGACAGCTTGTCCTTTAACAGTTTCCACTTGGGAATTTTTGGTGTAACTCTACTGGATGCAAAAACCAAGTAGTTTATAGCTGTGTATCTTCAAAAATCTTATCTCATTGAAGATACCACAGTGTGGTGGAATTGACACTTGAGGGACAACAACATTTAGAAAATTATTTCTTTCTCAGCGAGACTTAGCACATAGGCTGTGAAGAGTGTTATTTAAGGCACCAATTTATGACAAGGGTATGAAAGCTTGCTTTTGGGGGTACTTTATGGGCTCCTAGATATTTCAGCACAGGTCAAGAGTGTCAGAATAAAACATTTTTCAATTTCTTTTCTTTTTGAAGGACTGGTTATTTTCTACCTCTTCTTGTAGTACAGAACACAGAAACTATGATGGCTTCTCAAAGCACATGGTACAACCACTGTTTTTCCATAACATCAGAGACATTGAAAGCTTCCTGTAAGATTATCTTGGAGGCTGATAGATTCTCAGTGAGTGCTGTGATGAAATTATTTCTCAAACTTTATTTGGATCCAGCTTAATAGGGAGTTTATGACTATAACTGGTTAGATTCATGATTTACTCTAAATTTAAGTGTCCAGAGGGTTTTGTATTTTCTGTTTGCAAAAGGACTATTTCTTTGGAAACCTCAGGGCATGTTGGAGTCTCTGACTTGCTTCATTAAACAGCAGCAGAAGGTACTGGTGGCAAAATAGTAAGTTTTTATTCCTATAAAGAATGAATTATTTGTTAGCTACTGTACTGCATGTATCCCTAGAAGACATTGGCTTTTGCTGGATGACTCAGGACAGAATTAACAGACAGTTGTCAAGGAGTGCAGAGGCTTTGTAATATCCACCAGTTTTTTAGTGAAGACCAAAGAAGGCACAGTTGTCGTGTTCCTGAATCCAAAGCCAGATGTATTTGTTCAAAGCCTGTGGCTTCCCAACCCTGAACAGACGTCTGTGCACGTGAGTTTCTTAAAAGTGTTGTCTGGTAATGAGGGAAGAGGGGTTGGGTCATTTGGGTAGGACATACTAAGGGCATAATCAACCCAACTGCTTAAGGGGGTGATCCCCAGTGTCTAAATTATCTGATGTTAATTTTGGTCAGATGTGCCAGGCACTGTAACTGAAAGAGCTAAGTGAGCATTCCCAGTTGCCTATTTAGACTGGTGAATCTTGGAGAGGGTGAGTGTCACAGAGGTACCCTAAAATTAACCCACACAAAGGACAAGCTTAAACAACTTTATTTCATGAAGCAGCCAAAACCACAACAAAAACCCGATCAGAAACAGGGATAAACAGAAATCAATCAACCCTCTGATAACATTTAACACATAACAGGTTTGAGTTGTCAGTCAGGGTATTACCACTATACATTTATACGCACAAGAATGATGGCCCAAAGTGCACACACACACTCACTCACAAAGGGGGAAACTCTCTCCCTCTCATGGGTACCCAGAAGGTATAACCACTCATCCTGGGATGGGGGATGGGGGCAAGGACTTACTTGAGGATATATATCCAGAAGAAATCATTCGCCACAAGGAGGTGAGGGCACTCAATCCCGGGAAGTTTCCTCAGGCAGCATCCCAACCCAAAGGGAGAGGCTTCAAACACAGACCCACTGCTCTAAGAAGACCACTCAAAAGGGTGTCTCTGGTGGCACCTTTTTTCAACCCTGGGTCAGATATGAGCCGTGGTTATAACAAGTGGTGGTCCAGAAGTTTCTCCGAACTGAGGTTCGTTACTGGCTGCAGACCCTCTCTGTTGGCCGAGGGGTCCCATCACTCCGGCCCCCTCCACTGAGGGGTGTACATGCCTGGGGGCACAGCAAAGCATAAAAGACACGAGAATGAGGCTGAAAAGCCAGTGATTGCAACACCAAAATCCCTGATCTCCGGGATGGGGGGCAAAGAGTGTACCTGCCACAGTTGAGGAAGAACAGGGACCTGCAGTGAAACTCCAGTGCTTCACAGTGAGCTAGTACTGGAATGGATTACTGTCCATTTAGACTTTTTTTTAGGGGTGAAGGCCACATCCAACAGATCTGAGGGCAGATGTTCCAAGGCAGTTTTGCCCTTCTCGGGGAATTCAGTGTCATTATTTGTTCTGTTAAGAAGAAATCCTGGATGTGTTGAACGCTTCCCTGCTTAAAATCTGTCCTTAAACACCAAACAGGTAGACTTCTTAGGGATTGTGCTCTTTCTCTAAAATGGTAAAGCCAATAGGACTGTTCGTCCAGCCAGAACGCCCTAGTGCTGCAAGAGACATGTTTCATAAAACCAGTAGGGCCTCATCAGATGATGTTAGCTCAAACTGTTGAGTGAGGTAATAGAGGAGATACAGCACACATTGCGGGGGGGCTGGGGGGGGTGGGGAGAGAAAGGAAGGAAGGAAGAAAAAAAGGAGGGAGGAAGGGAAGGAAGGAAGGATGGATATAGGCAAGGATAGCAAAGTGAAACAAAAACCTAAAAAGATGAAAAAGTAAGCTAACAGTGGTGCCATTCAAACTCTAGCTTTGCAGAGATCTGGATTGACAGAATTGAATGACACCATGTCCTATATTTTTATTACTGTATGAGTTAGACACAAGTGAAAGAGCTCAGAGCATGTCGGTGCCTGTATGGGTGTTGCTAGGGAAAAACAGTCTGGCTAGCAGGACTAATCTACTTGTGATCAAATGGATATGTGGTCTTTACCAACAGAGGGGAAGCACATTGGTTCCAGGTTTGTGTCTGCATCAAATCTTCACTGGCACTGAAGTCTGCACCAGTTCCAGGCTCACATCACATACCCATGCACGGCTAATTGTCAAAGGACCCTGAGTCACACTGCAGCTGATGCCCCAGTGAACAAAGTATACCATGGTCTCAAGAAGACAGAAATCACTCTCTGAGACTACAAGACTCCAAATAGAGAAGCAAGGCAAAACACATAAAAAAGAACTGTAAGACACTAAATTGTTTAGGTAGACAGATCTATGTCTTATGTAGACACGTGTAAATGTGCTTGCAGATATAGATGTGTTTTGTTGCCTTTTTCACTTCTGTTGGGTACAGTTTTATACACAGTTTGCATAATTTAAAATGGCATGATAACTGGAAGAGTTATAGTGAACTAAATGGGATATCATATCTGAAAGTTATATTTGCTTAGCTTTCAAGAAAATACTAATTTGAAAGTCTGTTTTTATTTCTCCTTGGCCTCTATAGGACCATAAGTATTATATAGTTTAACACTGTTAATGGCCTTTAATTGAAAACCAAAGCATGGAAGCTGCAATAGATCCTGAAAAACATGAGGTGGTTTTAGTTATTGTTCTTTTTTTTCCCCTTAAGGAAAACAAACTAAAACTGCATGCCATTTCTTGTAGGAGGTGCAAAGTAAAGGAAGATGCTCATTGAAATAGGTCTTGAAACGTTAAATTCTGCTGACAGAGTTATTAATCAATTGAAAATTAAATGAACTTTCTAATTATTCCTGACCAGAATGACCCTTCACAGGCATTTAAATCCTTTTGTTTCAAGCATGGCCTTTACATAGTACTACTGGTACGTTTAATTTCCAAGGTAAAACACTAAAATGTGTTTCCTATTTGCTATCATATGCCAGAGGCAGCGTTTTGCCCTTCCTGAGCCAGGCTTTC